>NC_091977.1:196228528-196539017 GCF_044704955.1 Pristiophorus japonicus
CAAGAATTTTTCATGCTCTCTCTTTGCTTTCCTAATATCCTTTTTAATTTCATCCCTGCACTTTCTATACTCCTCCAGAGATTCTGCAGTAATTAGCCCTCATGATCTGTCATAAGCCTCCCTTTTTTACTTTATCCTACCCTGTAAGTCCCTAGACATCCAGGGGGCTCTAGATTTGTTAGTCCCACCCCTTTTCTTAAAGGGCACATATTTGGCCTGAAGGTTGGCTTTTTCCCAATTTAGAACTTTTATTCCTGGTCTATTCTTGTCCTTTTCCATAACTACCTGAAATCGAACTGAATTATGATCACTAGCACCTAAACGCTCTTCCACTGATATCCCTTCCACCTGCCCAGCTTCATTCTCTAAAACTAAATCCAGAACCGCCCCCTCCCATGTTGGGCTTGCTACATACTGATTAAAAAAGTTCTCCTGAATGTATTTTAGGAATTCCGCACCATCTGTACCCTTCACATGAATTTTATCCCAGTTAATATGAGGATAGTTGAAATTCCGTACTTTACTGCCTTATAGTTTTTGCATTTAAAGCAATTCTTACAGCATTCTCCGACAACAGCCCCCTCAAAAAAGATTACATAGGATTACACAGGATATACGACACAGGAACAGGCCATTCAGCCCAAACAGTCCGTGCCGGCGTTTATGCTCCATTTGAGCCTCCTCGTGTCTTTCCTCATCTAAATCTATCTGCATAACGCTCTATTCCCTTTTCCTTGTCTAGCCTCCCCTTAACTGCACCTATAATATTCGCTTCAACATTCCCTGTGGTAGCGAGTTCCACATTCTCACCACTCTTTGGGTAAAGAATTTTCTTCTGAATTCCCTATTTGATTTCTTGATTACTATCGTATATTGATGGCCTCTAGTTATGCTCTTCCCCATAAGTGGAAATATTCTCTCTGCATCCACTCTGTCAAATCTTTCATAATGATAAAGACCTCTATTATGTCACCCCTCAGCCTTCCTTTTTCAAGAAAAAAGAGACCCAGCCTGTTCATCCTTTCCTGATATGTATACCCTCGCATTCCTGGTATCATTCTTGTAAACCTTCTCTGCACCCTCTCCTGTGCCTCTATATCTTTTTTATAATATGGCGACCAGAACTGTACACAGTACTCGAATTGTGGTCTAACCAAGGTTCGATACAGGTTTAGCACAACTTCCCTACTTTTCAATTCTATATCTCTAGAAATAAACCCGAGTGCTTGTTTTTCCTTATGCCCTTGCTAATCTGTGTCGCAACTTTTAGTAATTTGTGTATTTGTACTACGAGATCCCATTGTTCCTCTACCACATCTGGACTCACACCCTCCATGTAGTAAGTGACCTCCCTATTCATCCTACCAAAATGTAGGGTTCAATTTTGCCAAAGCCAGTTTTCTGGCATATTGCCAGAGTTACGCCAGTTTTTCCAGGCCAGAAATGCGGCAGAAATATTTTGCCAATGTTTCCCCGATGTATAATTCAACGTTGGCACCGCACAGCGGGTCCAGTCACCTTGGGAGGTGGAGCATGCTGTCGGCGCTGAAAAAATGATGCCGCACCTTCTGCGCATGCGCGACAAAAAAAAGTGATGTTTTTGACGTTATATGAATGGACGCGCATGTGCAGTACATCTCCAGGTTGGCAATCGGCCATTTTTAAAGTGCCAGTTGTGTGATAATGAGTGCTGTGTGAGAGCATTGGAAAAATTGCATCTGCAGCAATATAAGATGCAACGCGGTGCAAGGACCAAAAATTTCTTGCAGGATGAAGTGGTGGCACTGGTTACTGTGATTGAGACCAGATGGCAGGAGCTGGACACCAGCAGAGGTAAAATAAAAGTTATACCCAAAGAAATGAAGAAACGCTGGAACCAAGTTGCAGAAGATTACTGTGCAATGGTGACCACCACGAGATCTGGAGGCCAGTCTAAAAAGAAGTGGCAGGACCTTGGTCAAGTAGTTAGTGTAAGTAATATTTTTATTTATTCAATGGAATTGCAATTGTAAATATGACCAGCTGTCTATGTCCCACCCAGCAGAAAGATACCCTCTCTAAAAAGTTGCATTTTCATCTTTGCAGAGGAAGGTGGCACATAGTAAAAAGGAAAGAACTCGAACAGGAGGAAGCCCAGCAAATCTGCAGCAACTGACACCATTGAAAGAGAGGGTCGCTGCTTTGATGGGTCATAGAAACATAGAAACATAGAAAATAGAAGCAGTAGTCGGCCATTCGGCCCTTCGAGCCTGCACCGCCATTCAATATGATCATGGCTGATCCTCTATCTCAACACTGTATTTCCGCTTTTCCCCCATACCCCTTGATGCCTTTTGTTTCTAGAAATCTATCTATCTCCTCTTAAATATATTCAGTGACTTGGCCTCCACAGCCTTCTGTGGTAGAGAATTCCATAGGTTCACCACTCTCTGAGTGAAAACATTTCTCCTCATCTCGGTCCTAAATTTCCTACCCCATTTGCTGAGACTGTGACCAATTGTTCTAGACTTCCCAGCCAGGGGAAACATCCTCCCCGCATCCAGTCTGTCCAACCCCATCAGAATTTTATACTTTTCAATGAGATCCCCTCTCATTCTTCTAAACTCTAGTGAATACAGGCCCAGTCAACCCAATCTCTCCTCATACGACAGTCCTGCCATCCCGGGAATCAGTCTGGTGAACCTTCACTGCACTCCCTCTATGGCAAGTATATCCTTTCTTAGGGAAAGAGACCTAAACTGCACACAATACTCCAGGTGTGGTCTCACCAAGGCCCTATATAACTGTAGTAAGATATCCTTGCTCTCGTACTCAAATTCTCTTGCAATGAAGGCCAACATACCATTTGCCTTCCTAACTGCTTGCTGCACCTGCATGTTTGCTTTCAATGACTGGTGTACAAGGACACCCAGGTCCCTTTGTGCATCGACATTTGTCAAGCCATCACCATTTAAATAATACTTTGTCTTTATGTTTTTCCTACCAAAGTGGATAACTTCACATTTATCCACATTATACTGCATCTGCCATGTGTTTGACCACTCACTCAACCTATCTAAATCGCCTGGAGAAAAGCAACCACCACTGCACAAGCTGGACCCACACTCAAGGGAGAGAGTAAGTCTTGCAAATTCCATAGTCTGGCTTTACTAAACCTTCAGTACTGCGCGGGCTAGCCATGCTTCGGTTCCTGATGATGTCTCCGTCTGCTACGCTTCGGTTGATGCAATATGCTATAATTCGTCATGGTTCTTCAAATCAGCCTGCTGCCTGTGCTGTGTGAGCCAACTCATGCCACCCACCCTGGCCCCTCCTCTGCTGCTAACCATTTGTCTGTGTTCTGTTATATTTTGCAGAACTTGAGGCCGAACCTGACGACGCAGAAGAAGATAAAGTTGAGGATGGTTGATGAACAGTGGCAGACATTTAAGGAGATATTTCGTAACTCTCAAGAAAAATATATTCCAGTGAGGAGGAAAGGGTGTAAAAGAAAAGATAGCCATCCGTGGCGAACTAAAGGAATAAAGGATGGTATCCAATTAAAAACAAGGGCATACAAAGTGGCCAAAACTAGTGGGAGGACAGAAGATTGGGAAGCTTTTAAAAGTCAGCAAAGAACGACTTAAAAAATGATTAAGAAAGGGAAGATAGACTATGGGCTCAATTTTCCCCAAAGCCTTTTTTTGGCGTACTTGAAGAGTTACACCCAATTTTTTGTGGGCCAAGTACGCCACAAAAAGTGTAGTAAGTTTCCCCTTAGGATTTCTTCATTTTGGCGTGGCCTAACCCGAGGGGGTTGGAGTCTTGATCTGCGCCAAAAAGGTCGGGCTGCCATAGTAACCAGGGACACAAGCATACAGCCACCTCGCAACACATTAAAATAATTAAAAAGCACGTAACAGCAACTTACCTCCAACCCTGCCAGAAGGGCTTGCTGGTCCAGTCCCATTCTTGGTCCCCACTGGTTCGATTCTCCCACCGGTGCGTTCTATGAGTTCTCCTGCATGCGTTCTGTGAGTTCTGCCGGTGCGATCTCCTGACAGTGAGTTCTCCCGCTCCTAGCCCTGGCCGAGTGGCCTCCCGGTCAGCTCCCCAGCCCCTAGCCCAGGCCGAGTGGCCTCCTCCCACCCGGTAAAAGGCTTCCCCCCACCACCTCTCCATCCCCCCCACCCCTTCTCCCTCCCCCCACGTCTCTCTTCCTCCCCCAACTCTCTCTCTCCCTCTCTCTTACCTTTCCTGCTGCTGCTGTCCGGGCATCTGCTGCACTTACCTGCGCCGATTTACTTACCTGCGTCAATTTCTTTAACTCTCCGCAAGGGTTTTCTCAAATGGCCACATACGCTGGCCTAAGTAGAAATGTAGTAACTATTAGCTGGTGAAAGTTGCCTAAATGGCCAGAAGTGTCGTAGGTGGCTGGTAACGCCCCCTTTTGAGAAAAAAAAACAAACCTAAAAAAACGTAACTAAGTTGCTGGTGCAAATTGATTGGGGAAACTGGGGAATTTTAAGTTATAAGAACATAACAACATAAGAATTAGGAACAGGAGTAGGCCATCTAGCCCCTCGAGCCTGCTCCGCCATTCAATAAGATCATGGCTGATCTGGCCGTGGACTCAGCTCCACTTACCCGCCCTCTCCCCGTAACCCTTAATTCCCTTATTGGTTAAAAATCTATCTATCTTTGACTTGAATACATTCAATGAGCAAGCCTCAACTGCTTCCTTGAGCAGAGAATTCCACAGATTCACAACCCTCTGGGAGAAGAAATTCCTTCTCAACTCGGTTTTAAATTGGCTCCCCCGTATTTTGAGGCTGTGCCCCCTAGTTCTAGCCTCCCCTACCAGTGAAAACAACCTCTCTGCCTCTATCTTGTCTATCCCTTTCATTATTTTAAATGTTTCTATAAGATCACCCCTCATCCTTCTGAACTCCAACGAGTAAATTCCCAGTCTACTCAATCTATCATCATAATGTAACCCCCTCATCTCCGGAATCAGCCTAGTGAATCGTCTCTGTACCCCCTCCAAAGCCAGTATATCCTTCTTCAAGTAAGGTGACCAAAACTGCACGCAGTACTCCAGGTGCGGCCTTACCAATACCCTATACAGTTGTAGCAGGACCTCCCTGCTTTTGTACTCCATCCCTCTCGCAATGAAGGCCAACATTCCATTCGCCTTCCTAATTACCTGCTGCACCTGCAAACTAACCTTTTGGGATTCTTGCACAAGGACCCCCAGGTCCCTCTGCATCTCAGCATGTTGTAATTTCTCCCCATTCAAATAATATTCCCTTTTACTGTTTTTTTTCCCAAGGTGGATGACCTCACATTTTCCGACATTGTATTCCATCTGCCAAACCTTAGCCCATTCGCTTAACCTATCCAAATCTCTTTGCAGCCTCTCTGTGTCCTCTAGACAACCCACTTTCCCACTAATCTTAGTGTCATCTGCAAATTTTGTTACACTATACTCTGTCCCCTCTTCCAGGTCATCTATGTATATTGTAAACAGTTGTGGTCCCAGCACCGATCCCTGTGACACACCACTAACCACCGATTTCCAACCCGAAAAGGACCCATTTATCCCAACTCTCTGCTTTCTGTTCGCCAGCCAATTCTCTATCCATGCTAATACATTTCCTCTGACTCCGCGTACCTCTATCTTCTGCAGTAACCTTTTGTGTGGCACCTTATCGAATGCCTTTTGGAAATCTAAATACACCACATCCATCGGTACACCTCTATCCACCATGCTCGTTATATCCTCAAAGAATTCCAGTAAATTAGTTAAACATGATTTCACCTTCATGAATCCATGCTGCGCCTCCTTGATTGCACTATTCCTATCTAGATGTCCCGTTATTTCTTCCTTAAAGATAGTTTCAAGTATTTTCCCCACTACAGATGTTAAACTAACCGGCCTATAGTTACCTGCCTTTTGCCTGCCCCCTTTTTTAAACAGAGGCGTTACATTAGCTGCTTTCCAATCCGCTGGTACCTCCCCAGAGTCCAGAGAATTTTGGTAGATTATAACGAATGCATCTGCTTTAACTTCCGCCATCTCTTTTAATACCCTGGAATGCATTTCATCAGGACCAGGGGACTTTCCTACCTTGAGTCCCATTAGCCTGTCCAGCACTACCCCCCTAGTGATAGTGATTGTCTCAAGGTCCTCCCTTCCCACATTCCCGTGACCAGCAATTTTTGGCATGCTTCTTGTGTCTTCCTCTGTGAAGTCCGAAGCAAAATAATTGTTTAAGGTCTCAGCCATTTCCACATTTCCCATTATTAAATCTCCCTTCTCATCTTCTAAGGGACCAATATTTACTTTAGTCATTCTTTTCCATTTTATATATCTGTAAAAGCTTTTACTATCTGTTTTTATGTTTTGAGCAAGTTTACCTTCGAAATCTATCTATCCTTTCTTTAATGCTTTTTTAGTCATTCTTTGCTGTTGTTTAAAATGTTCCCATTCCTCTAGTTTCCCACTAACCTTAGCCACCTTATACGCATTGGTCTTTGATTTGATACTCTCCTTTATTTCCTTGGTTATCCACGGCTGGTTATCCCTTCTCTTACCGCCCTTCTTTTTCACTGGAATATATTTTGTTGCGCACTATGAAAGAGCTTAAAAGTCCTCCACTGTTCCTCAATTGTGCCACCGTTTAGTCTGTGTTTCCAGTCTACTTTAACCAACTCTGCCCTCATCCCACGGTAGTCCCCTTTGTTTAAGCATAGTATGCTCGTTTCTGACACAACTTCCTCACTCTCAATCTGGATTACAAATTCAACCATACTGTGATCACTCATTCCGAGAGGATCTTTTACTAGGAGATCGTTCATTTTTCCTGTCTCATTACACAGGACCAGATCTAAGATAGCTTGCTCCCTTGTAGATTCTGTTACATACTGTTCTAAGAAACAATCCCGTATGCATTCTATGAATTCCTCCTCCAGGCTACCCCGTGCGATTTGAGTTGACCAATCGATATGTAGGTTAAAATCCCCCATGACTACTGCTGTTCCTTTTTCACATGCCTCCATTATTCCCTTGATTATTGCCCGCCCCATTGTGAAGTTATTATTTGGGGGCCTATAAACTATGCCCACCAGTGACTTTTTCCCCTTACTATCTCTAATCTCCACCCACAATGATTCAACGTTTAGGTAGAGTGTTTTAATCCTAGTTTTTAAACCATGATTTTTAGTTTTGACCCCTCCTGCAGCCCCTTTATATTCAGTGGCCCTTTTTGTTTTTTGCCTTGGGTTTCTCTGCCCTCCACTTTTACTCATCTCCTTTCTGTCTTTTGCATTTGTCTCCTTTTTGTTTCCCTCTGTCTCCCTGCATTGGTTCCCATCCCCCTCCCATATTAGTTTAACTCCTCCCCAACAGCACTAGCAAACACTCCCCCTAGGACATTGGTTCCGGTCCTGCCCAGGTGCAGACTGTCCGGTTTGTACTGGTCCCACCTCCCCCAGAACCGGTTCCAATGCCCCAGGAATTTGAATCCCTCCCTGCTGCACCACTGCTCAAGCCACGTATTCATCTGCGCTATCCTGCGATTCCTACCCTGACCAGCACCTGGCACTGGTAGCAATCCCGAGATTACTACTTTTGAGGTCCTACTTTTTAATTTAGCTCCTAGCTCCTTAAATTCGTCTCGTAGGACCTCATCCCCTTTTTTACCTATGTCGTTGGTACCAATGTGCACCACGACAACTGGCTGTTCTCCCTCCATTTTTAGAATGTCCTGCACCCACTCCGAGACATCCTTGACCCTTGCACCAGGGAGGCAACATACCATCCTGGAGTCTCGGTTGCGGCCGCAGAAACGCCTATCTATTCCCCTTACAATTGAATCCCCTATCACTATCGCTTTCCCACTCTTTTTCCTGCCCTCCTGTGCAACAGAGCCAGCCACGGTGCCATGAACTTGGCTGCTGCTGCCCTCCCCTGATGAGTCATCCCCCTCAACAGTACTCAAAGCAGTTTTGCAGGGGGATGACCGCAGGGGACCCCTGCACTACCTTCCTTGCACTGCTCTTCCTGCTGGTCTTCCATTCCCTAGCTGGCTGTGGACACTTCACCTGCGATAAGACCAACTCGCTACACGTGCTACTCACGTCATTCTCAGCATCGTGGATGCTCCAGAGTGAATCCACCCTCAGCTCCAATTCCGCAACGCAGTCCGTCAGGAGCTGGAGGCGGATACACTTCCCGCACACGTAGTCGTCAGGGACACTGGAGTCGTCCCTGAGTTCCCACATGGTACAGGAGGAGGATATCACATGACCGAGCTCTCCTGCCATGACTTAACCCTTAGATACCCTTAAATTGACAACAACAATGTTAACAGGTTACTTACTGATATAAAAAATAAAAAGAAAAGCTACTCACCAATCACCAGCCAATCACTTACCCCCTTGGTTGTGAAGTCACCTTTTGATTTCTTTCTACTTTTTTGCCTTCTCTCCCCGCTGCAGCTGCACAAGTTCGCCTCTAGCTGCCGCTGGGCCTTTTATAGGCCTCACCAACCACAAACTCCCGCCTCTCGGACTGCCGCCGCCTCTCGCTGCAGCTGGGCCTTTTATCGGCCTCACCAACGCCATGCACTCCTGCCTCTCGGACTGAAGTTAGGCCAGAAAAAGCAGCTTACTCAAAAAAAAACAGAGCAACACCTGAGGAAAATTGGGAAAGTAAACTAGCACGAAATATAAAAACAGATAGCAAGAGTTTCTACAGGTATACAAAAAGGAAAAGAGTGGCTAAAGTAACTGGTGGTCCCTTAGAGGACGAGACCGGGGAATTAGTAATGGGGAACATGGAGATGGCAGAAACTCTGAACAAATATTTTGTATTAGTCTTTACGGTAGAGGACACAAACAATATCCCAACAGTGAATAGTCAAAGGGCTATAGCGGGGGAGAAACTTAACACAATCACAATCACTGAGGAGGTGGTACTCAGTAAGATAATGGGATTAAAGGCAGATAACTCCCCTGGATCTGATGGCTTGCATCCTAAGGTCTTAAGAGAAGTAGCGGCAGGGATTGTGGATGCATTGGTTGTAATTTACCAAAATTCCCTGGATTCTGGGGAGGTCCCAGCAGATTGAAAAACTGCAAATGTAACGCCCCTATTTAAAAAAGGAGGAAGACAAAAAGCAGGAAACTATAGACCAATTAACCTAACATCTGTGGTTGGGAAAATGTTGGAGTCCATTATTAAAGAAGCAGTAGCAGGACATTTGGAAAAACATAATCCAGTCAGGCAGAGTCAGCATGGATTTATGAAGGAGAAGTCATGCTTGACAAATTTACTAGAATCCTTTGAGGATGTAACAAACAGAGTGGATAAAGGGGAACAAGTGCATGTGGTGTATTTGGACTTCCAGAAGGCATTTGACAAGATGCCACATAAAAGGTTACTGCACAGGATAAAAGTTCACGGGGTTGGGGTAATATATTAGCATGGATAGAGGATTGGCCAATTAACAGAAAACAGAGAGTCAGGATAAATGGTTCATTCTCGGGTTGGCAACCAGTAACTCGAGGGGTGCCGCAGGGATCAGTGCTGAGACACCAACTATTTACAATCTATATTAATGACTTGGATAAAGGGACTGAGTGTAACATAGCCAAGTTTGCTGATGATACAAAGATGGGAGGAAAAGCAATGTGTGAGGATGACACAAGAAACCTGCAAATGGACATAGACAGGCTAAGTGAGTGGGCAAAAATTTGGCAGATGGAGTATAATGTTGGAAAGTGTGAGCTTATGCACTTTGTCAGAAAAAAATCAAAGAGTAAGTTATTTAAATGGAGAAAAATTGCAAAGTGCGACAGTACAGCGGGACCTGGGGGTCCTGGTGCATGAAACACAAAAGGTTCGTATGCGGGTACAGCAAGTGATCAGGAAGGCCAATGGAATCTTGGCCTTTATTGCAAAGGGGATGTAGTATAAAAGCAGGGAAGTCTTGCTACAGTTATACAGGGTATTGGTGAGGCCACACCTAGAATACTGTGTACAGTTTTGGTTTCCATATTTACTAAAGGATATACTTGCTTTGTAGGCAGTTCAGAGAAGGTTCACTAGGTTGATTCCGGAGTTGAGGGGGTTGATTTATGAGGAAAGGTTGAGTAGGTTGGGCCTCTACTCATTAGAATTCAGAAGAGTGAGAGGTGATCTTATTGAAACGTATAATATTATGAGGGGGCTTGACAAGATGATGTTTCCACTGATAGGGGAGATTAGAACTAGGGGGCATAATCTTAGAATAAAGGGCTGCCCATTTAAAACTGAGATAAGGAGGAATTTCTTCTCTCAGAGGGTTGTAAATCTGTGGAATTCGCTGCCTTAGAGAGCTGTGGAAGCTGGGTCATTGAATAAATTTAAGACAGACAGTTTCTTAACCGATAAGGGAATAATGGGTTATGGGGAGGGTGAAGGGAAGTGGACCTATAATCGGATCAGCCATGATATTATTAAATGGCGGAGGAGGCTCGAGGCGCCGAATGGCCTACTCCTGCTCCTATTTCTTATGTTCTTATATTCAGACGAGGATGAGCCTGAAGACGAGAACATCTTCAAATCTCACCCTCCAGACCAAGAGCATGGGGGTGACGGGGAGGGGTGGGGATGGAGATGGATGAAGCCCCCACTGTTTCATTGACTTTGGTGGAGATGCAGGTGCCGCCCATTGAGGTGCCAGCCCCTTATGTGACTAGCGATTTGAGTGTTGGTGGGACATTCCATGGTTTCCTAACATCCAAGGTTGTGGGTCCCAGTGGTGGGGTGCAGCGAGGTACACCCAGGGCCCTGCCTTCCGAGGCTGTGGGTCCCAGAGGTGGGGTGCGAGCCACACCGGTGGGGAGGAGGGGAAGGAGAGCTCGATCGCGCTCTACTGAGATGCAGGATCTAACAGATGTGGTTCAAATGATGTCAATGAGTGCGGAGAGCATTGACCTTACCCAATCACTCTTGGACACCATCAGTGGGTTGGGTGATGAGATAGCAGGACTGTCGGGAGAAGTAACAGCAATCTCACGAGAAATGGGAACGATGTCCGGGACCATGATTGAGGGAATATCTCGGTCAGCTGAAACCATGTCAGTGATCATGAGGGAGGGCATGTCACATGTAAAGTCCTGTCTCCTCAGTACAGATTCACACGAGGCATGTAGTGAAGTCAAGGTCACTCTGGACCTGCACCTTTATTTCCTTGCTCTGGAATGCTGCACTTGCCTGAGACCTGTCCTTATATACCTGTCTCTTGCAAGTGCACCCCTGGTGGTAAGGTATGCTGGTGGTTACAGGTCATATCTTATTACAGTCATGTATAGCATGTTAGGATACAGTTATATATAATAATATAAGATACATGACATCACCCCCCCCAAGGTCTTATTGCCTTTATAGGTTCAGTCTCTCAGGTGGTCTACGCTCTCGCGTGGAGCGTCTGAGTTGTGGTTCAGTTGTTTGCCTTGGTGTCTGTTTTTCTTTGGGTGTGGTTGCTGGTATCTTGCCTGGGCTGTCTGTTTCGATTGGTGTGATTGTTGTTGACTCGCCTGGGCTGTCTGTTGGGATTGCCCTTTCCTCAGGTTGTTCCCTCTGTCTGTCCACCAGGTGTTCCACATTGTAGTCTGCCTCTGGTTCCGCAGTGTTGTTGGTAAATCTGCTTTTTACTTGGTCTACATGCCTCCAGCAGGTTTTGTCATTGTCCATTTGTGCTACCAGTAGCCTGTTTCCTTCCTTGCCTGTTACTGTCCCTGCAAGCCATTTGGGACCCCTGTCATAGTTTAGTACAAACACTTTGTCCCCTATCTCATACCATCTCCCCCTCGAATTTCTGTCATGGTACTCAGTCAGCTTACGGCGCTTTGCCTCAATGATTCCGTGCATGTCTGGGAGGATTAATGAGAGCCTTGTCTTTAAAGTGCTTTTCATCAACAGTTGCGCGGGGGGGATCCCAGTCAATGAGTGCGGATGAGATCTGTATGCCAGCAGCAGTCGCGACAGGCGACCCTGCAGCATGGGACCTTAGATTTTAAGCATGCCTTGTTTAATGATTTGCACTGCTCTCTCCGCCTGGCCGTTGGAGGCCGGCTTGAATGGTGCCGTCTTGACATGATTTATGCCGTGGTCAATTATAAAATCTTGGAATTCTGCGCTGGTGAAACACGGACCATTGTCACTGACCAATATGTCAGGGATTCCGTGCGTTGCAAACATGGTTGCGAGGCTCTCCACAGTGGTGGAGGTTGTGCTCGAGTTTAAAATGGTGCATTCCATCCACTTTGAAAATGCATCTACAACTACGAGGAACATTTTGCCCATGAATGGGCCCGCATAGTCTACGTGCACCCGCGACTACGGTTTGGTAGGCCAGGGCCAGGGGCTCAGGGGAGCCTCCCTGGGGTCATTGCTGAGTTGGGCACAAATGGTGCACCTTCGGATGCAGAGCTCCAAGTCTGCGTCAATACCAGGCCACTAGACATGGGATCTGGCTATGGCCTTCATGAGAATGATCCCCGGGTGCTCGCGGTAGAGCTCCCAGACAAATGACTCTCTGCCTCGCAGAGGCATGACTACTCGACTGCCCCACATCAGGC
Source organism: Pristiophorus japonicus (assembly GCF_044704955.1). NCBI lineage: Eukaryota > Metazoa > Chordata > Chondrichthyes > Pristiophoridae > Pristiophorus > Pristiophorus japonicus. Next base: position 196,241,138 of record NC_091977.1, read on the forward strand.
AGTCTGCTTGTAGTGATAGCTCATGCATGCGCCTGTGAAAGGGGTCGGGTGCGTTTTGCAACATGTCAATAGTGCGGGCAAATTACAACCCATAGCTTATGCCTCCAGGTCACTTTCGCGGGCGGAGCGCGGGTACGGAATGGTAGAGAAGGAGGCGCTCGCGTGCGTGTACGGTGTCAAAAAGATGCACCAATACCTTTTCGGGGCCAAGTTCGCGTTAGAAACCGACCACAAGCCCCTCACGTCCCTCCTATCTGAATAATGTAAGATACATGACATCAAGGTAACTGATGCACTGTCAGTGAACATCAGGGGGGAATGTCAGACATGGTGCAAACACTATCACTCAACACGAGGGAGGGAATGTCACAGGTATTTGAGACAGTTTTGCTCAACATGAGGGTAGGGAATGTCACAGGTAGGTGATGTGCTGTCAGTGAACATCAGGAATGGAATATCAGAGATGGTGCAAACATTATCACTGAACATGAGGGAGGGAATGTCACAGGTCGTTGAGACACTGTCAGGGTGCATGAGGGACAACATGTTGGAATTAGCTGCTGCAATATGGGAACATGCCTAGACCCCGCGCCCATTGACAGAATCAACTGCCATTCCCACTCCAATCCCCACACCAGCCTCTGAAGAGCCCCAAGCCGGGCTTTCCACATTACCGCTTGGGCCCTCCACATTACCGCTTGGGCCCTCCGCATTGCCGCTTGGGCCCTCCGCATTGCCGCTTGGGCCCTCCACATTGCCGCTTGGGCCCTCCACATTGCCGCTTGGGCCCTCCACATTGCCGCTTGGACCCTCCACATTGCCGCTTGGGCCCTCTGCATTGCCGTCTGCTGCGCCCCCAATCCCTCAACAGATGCGCAGTACCCAAGATCTTAGAAAGAATAAGCTTGGTACCAAACCCAGAAACACTACGCCATTGCCTGTGGACAAGGGTGGAGTCATCAAGAACATGCGCAGCAGGCAGTCTTAGAATAAGGTGGAGGAGAGATGGGTGCAGCCTTTCGTTGCTGCTGCTGCTGTTGCTATTATTAGTGTTACTGTTGTAACTGTTATTCTCAATTTAAAAGATTTTTGTAAGTTATGTAAATTTACAAGTTTAAAAATTAGTAAGTGATCTTAAAGTTTTTAAGTGATCTTAGAGTTTGTAAGTGATCTTAAAGTTTGTAAGTGATCGTAACTGAAAACTTTAAAGTTTGAGACAAGAATAATTTTATTAAAGTTAAATTAAGTACAAAGAACTGTTAAACTTTTGAATAAAATATATTTTACATTAAATCTGAATAATTTTCATTATTTGTTCCATTATTAACACAACTTTTGGAACTCAAGAAGAATTATTTCCAGATTTGTTTGATTATGAACACAACTTTTGAAGTAAACAAAAATAATTTCCATCATTTGTTCCATTAACACAACACAACATTACGGAACAGGTCCAAACAGTAAACATGATCCATTTGGAATAGTTGCCACTGAGCCTTCAGACAGCAAAGCGTTCACGGATGAGCTGCTGGCACAAGGCTGAAGCAATCGTTAAAGGGGCATGACGGCCCGCCCTCCTCCGCCGTCGTGCTTCGGATTCAGGTAGTTGCATGGCTTCCTCGTCCTTGTCCTCCTGCTCGTTATCTGCATCTTCCTCAGCATTATCATCAGCCACTATCACCGCAGGTGATCTTCTCCTATCAGCTGCTGCTGCCTCATGATGGCTAAGTTATGCAGCATGCAGCACACAACAGTGAACTGACTGACAATCTCAGGGGAGTATAGCAAGTAGTCTTCGGAATGGTCCAGGCATCGGAAACGCTTTTTCAAGATGCCAATGGTCCTCTCTCTTATGCTGTGCATCGCAATGAGCAACATGTTGGATTCCCGGTCAGTTTCCCGGGTTACGCATAGGGGCATCATGAGCCAGGTGGCGAGGCCGTATCCTTTGTCTCCCAGCAGACAGCTCTGTCCTTCTGGCTGCTGTTGAAACATGGCAGATATAGCGCTCTCGCGTAGGATGAATGCATCATGGGTGCTCCCAGGGTATCTTGCTTTGACTGACATGATGCGATGCATGTCGTCACACATGAGCTATACATTAATGAAGTGGAAGCCTGTTCTGTTCCTGTACCTCCAAAGGTGCTCACAAGGTGATGTGGGTACAATCAATGCAGCCCTGTACCTTTGGGAAGCCAACAATCCTGGAGAAGCCCACAGTGCTGTTAAGCATTGCTTGGGTGTTGATGGGGAACTTTACGTAGTCATTCCTCTGTGCATATACTGCAGCTGTCACCTGCCGAATGCAGACATATGTTGCGTGTTGTAGCTTGAAATGATCCAGAGGCATAGAATGAAAGTGCAGCTGTAACCTTCACTTCAACTGACAAAGTAGTCCTCCTGACACTTCTAGGTTGTAGGTCTGCCTTCACCAACTCACAGATCTCAGTTACAACTTCTTTGCAGAAACGCAGCCTTCTGACACAGTCTGCATCACTCATGTGGAGGTAGGAACGCCTGTTTGATATACCCAATGTGGGTAAGGCCTCCTGCCCAACACTCTACGGGCTCTGATGTTCCTCATGCAATGACATCAATTGTCTCCTACATAGCACCATCATGCAGAAGGCTCGCACAAGGTATGGCATTGTCAGTATTGCTCCCATGGTTAAATTTTACCTTTGCAAGAAGCTCAAAATGGCAGGAAGGCAGGACAGGTTCTTTGTTCTCTCTCCCCAAGGTCTGTATGGATGGACCACACACAGGTCTTGTGACTTCTCCTCCACTCCCCTCACCACCCCCCCAACTTATTGCTGCCTTGTGACTTCTCCCGTTCTCCGCCACCCCCCCCCCCCCCCACCGCCCACCCACCCCAAACTCATTGCAATCTTTTGCCTAGTGCAGCAGCCTTCTGATTGACACCTCCCTCCCCGGGCTCAATACAGAAGCCTTCCAATCGGCACCCCAACCCCATGGGATTGTTTTCCAGCCGAGCCTCGAGCCCCTGTATCTGAGCGCGGGGCCGATTCTGATGGCCGATGCTACGACCCTCCAGCCCTGCTTGAAGACGTTGGGTGGTGGCTTGTGAGTAAAGAAAACATGAAAACTTCAGAAATCCAAGAACCCTCCATGTACTCCGTTGAAAGGTAAAAAAAAGTTGAACTTTATTATGGATATTCGATGAAAAACAATGGCGTTTTTCAGCGCCGATTTTTCAATGTGTGCTGCTTTCTGTTAACTCACCAGAAGGTCGGATATGCCGACCTAGGATAAATTTTTTGGTGGCAAACAGCGAAAAATGCTGAAAACTGGCCCAGACGTCAAACAAAACTAACGTAGAAAAATCGTAACTAAAGCAGTTGCCGGCGCAGATTCCAGGGGGAAACTTTGAATTAAATACTTACACCAGAAAAAAACGCGCGCCAAAAAAACACCGCAAATGACCTGGGAAAATTGAGCCCATGATACCTCACATTTATCTGTGTTGAACTTCATTTGCCAATAAATGTTGCAGGTGACATCATTTATTGCAACCTATTGTCCCATCATCATCATCTTTTAGATTTTTGGTGTAAAATGTTTTGAACATTTCCTACCTAATGGGAGAAACTCTTGTTTTAATTATAAGAACATAAGAACATAAGAAATAGGGGCAGGAGTAGGCCACCTGGCCCCTCGAGGCTGCCCTGCCATTTAATAAGATCATGGCTGATCTGATCACAGACTCAGCTCCACTTTCCTGCCCACTCCCCATAACCCTTTATTCCCTTATCGCTCAAAAATCTGTCTATTTCCGCCTTAAATATATTCAATGACCAAGCCTCCACAGCTCTCTGGTGCAAAGAATTCCATAGATTTACAACCCTCTGAGAGAAGAAATTCTTCCTCATCTCAGTTTTAAATGGGCGGCCCCTTATTCTGAGACTATGTCCCCTTTAGTTTTAGTTTCCCCTATGAGTGGAAATATCTTCTCTGCATCCACCTTGTCGAGGCTCCTCATTATCTTATATATTTCGATAAGATAACCTCTCATTCTTCTGAACTCCAACCTACTCAACTTATCTTCATAAGTCAACCAACTCATCTCCAGAGTCAACCTAGTGAACCTTCTCTGAACAGCGTCCAATGCAAGTATATACTTAAATACGGAGTCCAAAACCGTACGCAGCACTCCAGCTGTGGCCTCACCAATATCCTGTACAGTTGTAGCAGGACTTCTCTGCTTTTATACTCTATCCCCCTTGCAATAAAGGCCAACATTCCATTTGCCTTCCTGATTACTTGCTGTACCTGCATACTCACTTTTTGTGTTTCATGCACAATGACCCCCAGGTCTCTGTACTGCAGCACTTTGCAATTTTTCTCCATTTAAATTATAATTTGCTTTTCTATTTTTTCTGCCAAAGTGGATAACCTCACATTTTCCCACATTATACTCCATTGGCCAAATTTTTTCCCACTTAGCCTGTATATATCCCTTTGCAGATTTTTTGTGTCCTCCTCACGATTTGCTTTCCCACCCATCTTTGTATCATCAGCAAACTTGGCTACATTGCACTTGTTCCCTTCATCTAAGTCATTAATATCGATTGTAAATAGTTTGCTGGCTTTTAAAAGTTTCCCAATCTTCTGGCCTCCCAATAGTCTTTGTATGCCCTTGTTTTCAATTTGATACCATCCCTTATTTCCTTAGTTAGCCATAGATGGTTATCCCTTCTCTTACAGTCTTTCTTTCTCATTGGGATACTGAGTTATGAAATATCTCCTTAAATGTCTGCCACTGCTCATCAACCGTCCCATACTTTAATCTATTTTCCCAGTCCACGTTAGCCAACTCTGCTCTCATACCTTTCTAATCTCCTTTATTTAAGCTTAGGATACTGGTTTGAGATCCAACTTTTTCACCCTCCAACTGAATGGTCATTCATTCCGAGAGGATCCTTTTCTCGGAGATCATTTATTAATCCTGTCTCATTACACAGTACCAGATCTAAGATAGCCTACTCCTCGGTTGGTTCCACAACGTACAGTTCAAGGAAACTCTCCCGGATACACTCTATGAACTCTTCCTCAAGGCTACCTTAGCCAATTTGATATGTCCAATCAATATGAAGGTTAAAATTGTCCATGATTATTGCTGTTCCTTTTTTACAAGCCTCCATTAGTTCTTGATTTATACTCTGTCCAACAGTGTTACCACTGTTAGGGGGCCTATAGACTACACCCACTAGTGACTTTTTCCCCTTATTATTCCTTATCTCCACCCAAACTGATTCAACATCTTAATCTTCTGAGCCAATATCATTTCTCACTAACACACTGATCTCATCCTTTATTAACAGTGCTACCCCCACCTTCTTTGCCTTTCTGTCTGTCCTTCCGAATTGTCAAATACTCCTGAATATTTAGTTCCCAGTCCAGGTCACCTTGCAACCACGTCTCTGTAATGGCTATCAGCTCATACCCATTTGTCTCAATTTGTGCCGTCAACTCATCTATTTTGTTACGAATGCTATATGCATTAAGATAAAGAGCTTTTAAATTTGGTTTTTTTGCCATTTTTTCCTGCTTTGACCCCACTTTCTGATTCGTCGTTATGGTTATACATTCTGTCCCTTCCTGGCATGCTCTTCATTTCCCCCAGTGCTGCTACCCCGCTCTATTGCCTTCTCCTTATTCTTTGACTTTTTAAATTTTAAATTTTTGCTCCCCTGAATAATCCTCCCCCCACACCCCCCACAGTTAAGGCTTCAAACTTTTAAAAGACCTGCCGTGTTCATGTTGGGATATGCCCGATTAGCTCACGTCACTGATGGGCTCACTCATCTCCAATGAGTGAATGCTTCAATTAAACTATTGGAGATTGACCACTTTTCTGTGAAAACTGGGTTTTAATGTCAGTCTGAGAAGCAATGGCATGAAAATGTGGACTATATCTATTACTTTGTCAAATAATACAAATATCTAAAATACAAATTTCTTTCAACTTTTTACACATTTACAGAGTATAAATATTGATTTAGTATCAATGTGCTGCTGGGTTTATTTCATTTCTGAGGAATCCACTTGTAGGTGCAGTTCTTGTAAAGAGTCGAGGAGGCGGGAGCTCGGAGCAGCGCGAGTCCGGGGTCGGCGAGAGGCCTATAAAGGCCAGCGGGAGCTCGGAGCAGTCAGTCGAGGAGGCGGGAGCTCGGAGCAGCGCGAGTCCGGGGTCGGCGAGAGGCCTATAAAGGCCAGCGGGAGCTCGGAGCAGTCAGTCGAGGAGGCGGGAGCTCGGAGCAGCGCGAGTCCGGGGTCGGCGAGAGGCCTATAAAGGCCAGCGGGAGCTCGGAGCAGTCAGTCGAGGAGGCGGGAGCTCGGAGCAGCGCGAGTCCGGGGTCGGCGAGAGGCGTACCAGTGTAGCTACAGGGAGAAGGCAAAAAAACAAAGGTGACGTCACAGCCTAGGGGGTAAGTGATTGGCTGGTGATTGGTGAGTAGTTTTTCTTTTTCTTCTTATATTGGTCAGTAACTTTTAACATTGTTATTACCAGTTTAAGTGTATCTAAGGGTTAAGTCATGGCAGGAGAGCTCGGTCGGGTGTTATGCTCCTCCTGTACCATGTGGGAACTCAGGGACGCTTCCGGTGTCCCTGACGACTATGTGTGCGGGAAGTGTATCCGCCTCCAGCTCCTGACGGTCCGCGTTACGGAATTGGAGCTGAGGGTGGATTCACTCTGGAGCATCCACGATGCTGAGAATGACGTGAGTATCACGTGTAGTGAGTTGGTCTTACCGCAGGGAAAGGGTCCACAGCCAGATAGGGAATGGAAGACCAGCAGGAAGAGTAGAGCAAGGAAGGTAGTGCAGGGGTCCCCTGCGGTCATCCCCCTGCAAAACAGATACACCGCTTTGGGTACTGTTGAGGGGAATGACTCATCAGGGGAGGGCAGCAGCAGCCAAGTTCATGGCACCGTGGCTGGCTCTGCTGCACAGGAGGGCAAGAAAAAGAGTGGGAGAGCGATAGTGATAGGGGATTCAATTGTGAGGGGAATAGATAGGCGTTTCTGCGGCCGCAACCGAGACTCCAGGATGGTATGTTGCCTCCCTGGTGCAAGGGTCAAGGATGTCTCGGAGCGGGTGCAGGACATTCTGAAATGGGAGGGAGAACAGCCAGTTGTCGTGGTGCACATTGGTACCAACGACATAGGCAAAAAAAGGGATGAGGTCCTACGAAACGAATTTAAGGAGCTAGGAGCTAAATTAAAAAGTAGGACCTCAAAAGTAGTAATCTCGGGATTGCTACCAGTGCCACGTGATAGTCAGAGTAGGAATCGCAGGATAGCGCAGATGAATACGTGGCTTGAGCAGTGGTGCAGCAGGGAGGGATTCAAATTCCTGGGGCATTGGGACCGGTTCTGGGGGAGGTGGGACCAGTACAAACCGGACGGTCTGCACCTGGGCAGGACTGGAACCAATGTCCTCGGGGGAGTGTTTGCTAGTGCTGTTGGGGAGGATTTAAACTAATATGGCAGGGGGATGGGAACCAATGCAGGGAGACAGAGGGAAACAAAAAGGAGCCAAAAGCAAAAGACAGAAAGGAGATGAGGAAAAGTGTAGGGCAGAGAAACCCAAGGCAAAGAACAAAAAGGGCCACTGTACAGCAAAATTCTAAAAGGACAAAGGGTGTTAATAAAACAAGCCTGAAGGCTTTGTGTCTTAATGCAAGGAGTATCCGCAATAAGGTGGATGAATTAATTGTGCAAATAGATGTTAACAAATATGATGTGATTGGGATTACGGAGACGTGGCTCCAGGATGATCAGGGCTGGGAACTCAACATTCAGGGGTATTCAACATTCAGGAAGGATAGAATAAAAGGAAAAGGAGGTGGGGTAGCATTGCTGGTTAAAGAGGAGATTAATGCAATAGTTAGGAAAGACATTAGCTTGGATGATGTGGAATCTATATGGGTAGAGCTGCAGAACACCAAAGGGCAAAAAACGTTAGTAGGAGTTGTGTACAGACCTCCAAACAGTAATAGGGATGTTGGGGAGGGCATCAAACAGGAAATTAGGGGTGCATGCAATAAAGGTGTAGCAGTTATAATGGGTGACTTTAATATGCACATAGATTGGGCTAGCCAAACTGGAAGCAATACGGTGGAGGAGGATTTCCTGGAGTGCATAAGGGATGGTTTTCTAGACCAATATGTTGAGGAACCAACTAGGGGGGAGGCCATCTTAGACTGGGTGTTGTGTAATGAGAGAGGATTAATTAGCAATCTCATTGTGCGAGGCCCCTTGGGGAAGAGTGACCATAATATGGTGGAATTCTGCATTAGGATGGAGAATGAAACAGTAATTTCAGAGACCATGGTCCAGAACTTAAAGAAGGGTAACTTTGAAGGTATGAGGCGAGAATTGGCTAGGATAGATTGGCGAATGATACTTAGGGGGTTGACTGTGGATGGGCAATGGCAGACATTTAGAGACCGCATGGATGAAGTACAACAATTGTACATTCCTGTCTGGCGTAAAAATAAAAAGGGGAAGGTGGCTCAACCGTGGCTATCTAGGGAAATCAGGGATAGTATTAAAGCCAAGGAAGTGGCATACAAATTGGCCAGAAATAGCAGCGAACCTGGGGACTGGGAGAAATTTAGAACTCAGCAGAGGAGGACAAAGGGTTTGATTAGGACAGGGAAAATGGAGTACGAGAAGAAGCTTGCAGGGAACATTAAGGCGGATTGCAAAAGTTTCTATAGGTATGTAAAGAGAAAAAGGTTGGTGAAGACAAACGTAGGTCCCCTGCAGTCAGAATCAGGGGAAGTCATAACGGGGAACAAAGAAATGGCGGATCAATTGAACAAGTACTTTGGTTCGGTATTCACTAAGGAGGATACAAACAACCTTCCGGATATAAAAGGGGTCAGAGGGTCTAGTAAGGAAGAGGAACTGAGGGAAATCTTTATTAGTCGGGAAATTGTGTTGGGGAAATTGATGGGATTGAAGGCAGATAAATCCCCAGGGCCTGATGGCCTGCATCCTAGAGTACTTAAGGAGGTGGCCTTGGAAATAGCGGATGCATTGACAGTCATTTTCCAACATTCCATTGACTCTGGATCAGTTCCTATGGAGTGGAGGGTAGCCAATGTAACCCCACTTTTTAAAAAAGGAGGGAGAGAGAAAACAGGGAATTATAGACCGGTCAGCCTGACCTCAGTAGTGGGTAAAATGATGGAATCAATTATTAAGGATGTCATAGCAGTGCATCTGGAAAATGGTGACATGATAGGTCCAAGTCAGCATGGATTTGTGAAAGGGAAATCATGCTTGACAAATCTTCTGGAATTTTTTGAGGATGTTTCCAGTAAAGTGGACAAAGGAGAACCAGTTGATGTGGTATATTTGGACTTTCAGAAGGCTTTCGACAAGGTCCCACACAAGAGATTAATGTGCAAAGTTAAAGCACATGGGATTGGGGGTAGTGTGCTGACGTGGATTGAGAACTGGTTGTCAGACAGGAAGCAAAGAGTAGGAGTAAACGGGTACTTTTCAGAATGGCAGGCAGTGACTAGTGGAGTGCCGCAAGGTTCTGTGCTGGGGCCCCAGCTGTTTACATTGTACATTAATGATTTAGACGAGGGGATTAAATGCAGTATCTCCAAATTTGCGGATGATACTAAGTTGGGTGGCAGTGTGAGCTGCGAGGAGGATGCTATTAGGCTGCAGAGTGACTTGGATAGGTTAGGTGAGTGGGCAAATGCATGGCAGATGAAGTATAATGTGGATAAATGTGAGGTTATCCACTTTGGTGGTAAAAACAGAGAGACAGACTATTATCTGAATGGTGACAGATTAGGAAAAGGGAAGGTGCAACGAGACCTGGGTGTCATGGTACATCAGTCATTGAAGGTTGGCATGCAGGTACAGCAGGCGGTTAAGAAAGCAAATGGCATGTTGGCCTTCATAGCGAGGGGATTTGAATACAGGGGCAGGGAGGTGTTGCTACAGTTGTACAGGGCCTTGGTGAGGCCACACCTGGAGTATTGTGTACAGTTTTGGTCTCCTAACTTGAGGAAGGACATTCTTGCTATTGAGGGAGTGCAGCGAAGGTTCACCAGACTGATTCCCGGGATGGCGGGACTGACCTATCAAGAAAGATTGGATCAATTGGGCTTGTATTCACTGGAGTTCAGAAGAATGAGAGGGGACCTCATAGAAACGTTTAAAATTCTGACGGGTTTAGACAGGTTAGATGCAGAAAGAATGTTCCCAATGTTGGGGAAGTCCAGAACCAGGGGTCACAGTCTGAGGATAAGGGGTAAGCCATTTAGGACCGAGATGAGGAGAAACTTCTTCACCCAGAGAGTGGTGAACCTGTGGAATTCTCTACCACAGAAAGTAGTTGAGGCCAATTCACTAAATATATTCAAAAGGGAGTTAGATGAAGTCCTTACTACTCGGGGGATCAAGGGTTATGGCGAGAAAGCAGGAAGGGGGTACTGAAGTTTCATGTTCAGCCATGAACTCATTGAATGGCGGTGCAGGCTAGAAGGGCTGAATGGCCTGCTCCTGCACCTATTTTCTATGTTTCTATGTTTCTATGTTTCTGCATCTTTCGTGCTCATGAATTAAACCCAGTAATGCTCCATCACCAATGCAAGGATCAAGGATGTCTCGGAGCGGGTGCAGGACATTTTGAAGAGGGAGGGTGAACAGCCAGTTGTCATGGTGCATATAGGTACCAACAATATAGGTAAAAAATGAGATGAGGTCCTACATGACAAATTTAGGGAGCTAGGAGTTAAATTAAAAAGCAGGACCTCAAAAGTAGTAATCTCAGGATTGCTACCAGTGCCACGTGCTAGTCAGAGTAGGAATCGCAGGATAGCGCAGATGAATACGTGGCTTAAGGAGTGGTGCAGAAGGGAAGGATTCAAATTCCTGGGACATTGGAACCAGTTCTGGGGGAGGTGGGACCAGTACAAACCAGACAGTCTGCACCTGGGCAGGACCAGAACCAATGTCCTACGGGGGGTGTTTGCTAGTGCTGTTCGGGAGGAGTTAAACTAATATGGCAGGGGGATGGGAACCTATGCAGGGAGACAGAGGGAAGTAGAATGGGGACAGAAACAAAATATAGAAAGAAGAAAAGTAAAAGTGGAGGGCAGAGAAACCCAAAGCAAAAATCAAAAGGGCCAAATTACAGCAAAATTCAAAAGGGGCAAAGTGTGTTAAAAAGACAAGCCTGAAGGCTCTGTGCCTCAGTGCAAGGAGTATTCGGAATAAGGTGGACGAATTAACTGCGCAGATAGCAGTTAACGGATATGATGTCATTGGCATCACGGAGACATAGCTCCAGGGTGACCAAGGCTGGGAACTCAACATCCAGGAGTATTCAACATTTAGGAAGGATAGACAGAAAGGAAAAGGAGGTGGGGTGGCGTTGCTGGTTAAAGAGGAAATTAATGCAATAGTAAGGAAGAACATTAGCTTGGATTATATGGAATCTGTATGGGTGGAGCTACGGAATACCAAAGGGCAGAAAATGCTAGTGGGATTTGTGTACAGACCACCAAACAGTAGTAGTGAGGTTGGGGACAGCATCAAACAAGAAATTAGGGATGCGTGCAATGAAGGTACAGCAGTTATCTTGGGCAACTTTAATCTACATATTGATTGGGCAAACCAAACTGGTAGCAATGTGGTGGAGGAGGATTTCCTGGAGTGTATTAGAGATGGTTTTCTAGACCAATATCTCGAGAAACCTACTAGCGGGCTGGCCATCCTAGACTGGGTGATGTGTAATGAGAAAGGACTAATTAGCAATCTTGTCATGCGAGGCCCCTTGGAGAAGAGTGACCATAATATGGTAGAATTCTTTATTAAGCTGGAGAGTGACAGTGTTAATTCAGAGACCAGGGTCCTGAACTTAAGGAAAGGTAACTTCGATGGTTTGAGGCGTGAATTGACTAGAATAGATTGGCGAGTGATACTTAAAGAGTTGACGGTGGATAGGCAATGGAAAACATTTAAAGATCACTTGGATGAACTTCAACAATTGTACATCACTGTCTGGAGTAAAAATAAAACGGGGAAGGTGGCTCAACCGTGGCTAACAAGGAAAATTAGGGAAATCCAAGGAAGAGGCATATAAATTGGCCAGAAAAAGCAGCAAACCTGAGGACTGGGAGAATTTTGTAATACAGCAGAGGAGGACAAAGGGTTTAATTAGGAGGGGGGAAAATAGAGTATGAGAGGAAGCTTGCTGGGAACATAAAAACTGACTGCAAAAGCTTCTATAGATATGTGAAGATAAAGATTAGTGAAAACAAATGTAGCTCCCTTGCAGTCAGATTCAGGTGAGTTTATAATGGGGAACAAAGAAATGGCGGACCAGTTAAACAAGTACTTTAGTTCTGTCTTCACGAAGGAAGACACTATTGTGTTCCTAACACAGATGAGACTGCACACAGGGAGGTTAAAGTAACAGTGACCTCAGTCTTTATTAAGACACTCCAGAGTGAGGAACAGGCCTTAGGGGTCGGCTGATATACAGTGCTCTCAAGGGATGCTGGGATCCCTTGGGACTTCAGGGGATGCGCTCTCTGGTGACGGAACATGGGAGTGCATGCTTTACAGATACACAACAGACACAAATAACCTTCCGGAAATACTAGGGGACCGAGGGTCTAGTGAGAAGGAGGAACTGAAGGAAATCCTTATTAGGCGCAAAATGGTGTTAGGGAAATTGATAGGATTGAATGCCGATAACTCCCTGGGGCCTGATAGTTTGCATCCCAGAGTACTTAAGAAAGTAGCCCTAGAAATAGTGGATGCATTGGTGATCATTTTCCAACAGTCTATCGACTCTGGATCGGTTCCTATGAACTGGAGGGTAGCGAATGTAACACCACTTTTTAAGAAAGGAGGGTGAGAGAAAAGGGGGAATTATAGATCGGTTAGCCTGACATCATTAGTGGGGAAAATGTTGGAATCAGTTATTAAAGATGAAATAGCAGCACATTTAGAAAGCAGCGATGGGATCGGCCCAAGTCAGCATGGATTTATGAAAGGGAAATCATGCTTGACAAATCTTCTAGAATTTTTTGAGGATGTAACTGGTAGAGTGGACAAGGGAGAACCAGTGGATGTGGTGTATTTGGACTTTCAAAAGACTTTTAACAAGATCCCAGACAAGAGATTGGTGTGCAAAATTAAAGCACATGGTATTGAGGGTAATGTACTGACGTGGATAGAGAACTGGTTGGCAGACAGGAAGCAGAGAGTTGTGATAAACGGGTCCTTTTCAGAATGGCAGGCAGTGACTCGTGGGGTACCGCAGGGCTCAGTGCTGGGACCCCAGCTATTTACAATATACATTAATGATTTGGATGAGGGAATTGAGTGTAATATCTCCAAGTTTGCAGATGACACTAAGCTGGGTGACGGTGTGAGCTGTGAGGAGGATGCTAAAAGGCTGGAGGGTGACTTGGACAGGTTAGGTGATTGGGCAAACGCGTGGCAGATGCAGTATAATGTGGATAAATGTGAGGTTATCCACTTTGGGGGCAAAAACACGAAGGCAGAATTTTATCTGAATCGCGGCAGATTAGGAAAGGGGGAGGTGCAGCGAGACCTGGATGTCATGGTACATCAGTCGTGGAAATTTGGCATGCAGGTTCAGCAGGCGGTGAAGAAGGCAAATGGTATGTTGGCCTTCATAGCTCGGGGATTTGAGTATAGGAGCAGGGAAGTCTTACTGCAGTTGTACAGGGCCTTAGTGAGGCCTCACCTGGAATATTATGTTCAGTTTTGGTCTCCTAATCTGAGGAAGGACGTTCTTGCTATTGAGGGAGTGCAGCGAAGGTTCACCAGACTGATTCCAGGGATGGCAGGACTGACATATAAGGAGAACCTGGATCGACTGGGCCTGTATTCACTGGAGATTAGAAGGATGAGAGGGGATCTCACAGAAGCATATAAAATTCTGACGGGACTGGACAGGTTAGATGCAGGAAGAATGTTCCCAATGTTGGGGAAGTCCAGAACCAGGGTACATAATCTAAGGATAAGGGGTAAGCCATTTAGGACTGAGATGAGGAGAAACTTCTTCATTCAGAGAGTTGTTAACTTGTGGAATTCTCTACTGCAGAGAGTTGTTGATGCCAGTTCATTGGATATATTCAAGAGGTAGTTAGATATGGCCCTTACAGCTAAAGGGATCAAGGGGCATGGAGAGAAAGCAGGAAAGGGGTACTGAGGTGAATGATGAGCTTATGATCTTATTAAATGGTGGTGCAGGCTCGAAGGGCCGAAATGCCTACTCCTGCAACTATTTTCTATGTTTCTATGTTCCGAGATCGAAGAACCAACTTCTTAATCTTGCAGATTTCACCAAACATGTACAAATTTTTCAATACTAAAGTATCTTGGTTAGCAAGAATTTCCTTTCAGAATATGAGACAGGAAGGCAACTAATGTGTTTTTGTAACCACTCCTTAAAACTACTGTTATTCTGAGAAATTTACACAATGACCTTGCACCGGTGGGACCCAGTTTAATATCGACTTAGAAACTCATTGTACAGCTTAGGATGTTCAAGGTAAATAGATCAGTTTGTGCTGTATGTAGTGCTTGTTTGAGCTTTACTCAAATAAATTGAGCTGCAAAACATGTTGTGTAACACAGATGTGCCATTGCAGACATAATGTCATCAGGATAATATATTTATATACATAGCACCTGAAGATAGAAAATGTACAGAAATAATAGATTAATTTTAGTACAAATATTGCTTTGAGAGTTTCCTTTTGGAGTTTTGGATTTTGAGGGGTTAAGTGGAAGCAGAAAATTGAAAACCAATTTCAACCTAAGACTGCATAGTAACAGGTGTATCAAAATGACCATTTCAAATTAACTCAATTATATCACTGTCACATGACACAGCAATATCAACAGCATTGTGTGCTTACATAATGTTTTTAATGTAATCAAATGTCCCAAAGTGCCCACAGAGGTAAAATCAGACACCAAACAGTGATCAGAGAAGAGTTAGTGAACATGGCCAAAAGACATAGTCAAAGATGTAAATTTTGAGGAGTGTTTTGAATGAGGGGAAAAAAAGAGAAAGCTGGAGTGATTTAGGGAAATCACTCCAGAGTGTAGAGCCAAATCAGCTGAAGTTGCTGTCACGAAAGTGAAGTGGAGAGCTGTGTAAAGGAAACCAGCGTCGGGACAATAGAGGGTTCAATCTGGCAGGTAGGTATTGATGAGGTTGCAGAGCTAATGAACTATGGAGGAACTTGTAAACAAGAACATAAATTTTGAACTTTATACCCTGGCAGATAGGGAACCTACGGAGATTAACAGGATATGGATAATAGGGGACTAAGTCAAAATGGGATAAGATGAGGGTAGCGGAATGTAGGACAAGTTGATGTTGGGTGGAACTAGCTGGCAGCCAAGATGGGCATTTGAGAAGTCAAGCTAAGAAGTGATGAAACCATGGATGGGTGTTTCAACTTCAGTGAGGTGATAGAAGTGGAAATGGGCAAACTTGGTAGCTGGTAGTGAGATTTGAAGCTTAGCAAGACACCAACGCTGCACAGCACTGGATTCAGCATGAGTGAGTATCCAGAAATCAGGACAGCTGATAGTAAAAGTGAAGGGCAGAGAAACCCAAAGCAAAAAACAAAAAGGGCCACTTTACAGCAAAATTCTAAGGGGTCAAAGTGTGTTAAAAAGACAAGCCTGAAGGCTCTGTGCCTCAATGCGAGGAGTATTCGGAATAAGGTGGACGAATTAACTGCGCAGATAGCAGTTAATGGATACGATGTGATTGGCATCACGGAAACATGGCTCCAGGGTGACCAAAGCTGGGAACTCAACATCCAAGGGTATTCAGCATTTAGGAAGGATAGACAGAAAGGAAAAGGAGGCGGGGTGGCTGTCATGTATCTTACACTACTGTACACAACTGTATCTTACCATGCTATACATGACTGTAACTAGATATGACCTGTAACCACCAGCATACCTTACCACCAGGGGTGCACTTGCAGGAGACACTGGATACCTGTCCCACACAGGAATATAAAGACAGGTCTCAGGCAAGTGTGGCATTCGAGTGCTGTGCAATAAAGGTGCAGGTCCTGAGTGACCTTGACTTCACTATGTGCCTCGTGTGAGTCTGTACTACGGGGACAGGACTTTACAGTGGTGACGAGTTACGGGATCACAGAATCCACAGAATGGCGACCAACGGCTCAGATGAAAAATACAATGCTGGAGATAATTGGGAGGACTATATAGAAAGGTTCCAGCAAAGCTTCGTAGCCAAAGACTGGTTAATCGACGATAAGGCAGACAAGAGAAGAGCCCGTCTCTTGACCAGCTGTGGCTTGAAAACATACGCCTTAATGAAGGACCTGCCGGCACCCGAGAAACCAGCAAGCAAGTCGTTTGAAGAGCTGAACACACTGGTAAGAGACCACCTGAAGCCAACGAGCAGCCTACACATGGCCAGACACAGAAGCTGTGTGGGCCAGGCTTTGTGGCAGAATTTCGGAGGTTGGCTAGCTTATGTGAGTTCTCCGATGAGCTAAGGAGAGAAGTACTGAGAGACCTTTTTATTGAAGGAATAGGCCACGCAGGCATATTCCAAAAGCTCATAGAGGCGAAGAACTTGACTCGAGAGGTAGCAGCACTGGTTGCACAGACATTCTTGGCAGGAGAAGAAGAAATGAAGTTGATCTACCCTACGGGTACGACAACAAACGAAACATCGGAACAAGGGGTTCACAGCGTGAAAAAAGCCGCTATCCCCACACACAGACAAAGGCAGGAGAGCAGGCCCTCAACAGCAGGCAGCGGTGCCAGAAGCCATCAAGGGCCACATGAACGGCCATTCACACCTCATCAACCCACAATGCGAGCAATCAACTACAAACTGAGAGAAGCTCAAGAGAGATCAACCAGACGCAGCTCATCCTTCAGAAACAATGGAAGCGGTCTGTGCTGGAGATGTGGGGGAAGGCACTCATCAAGGGGGTGTCGATTTCAGCATGCTGTTTGCAGAAACTGCAACTAAACAGGGCATCTGGCCCGTCTGTGCAGAAAAACGGCAGCTCGGCTGGTATACGAATCAGAAGGGTCGGAAAGCGGACCAGAAGACGGTGGGGACAGTGCCCGGGACACCGAGGTACAGCGGGTCAACACAATCAATGGCCACTGTTCTTCCAACAAGACGCCTCCAATAATGATGAAGGTCCTACTCAACGGGATACCTGTCAACATGGAGCTGGATACGGGAGCGAGTCAATCTCTCATGAGCGCTCAACAATTTGAACAGCTGTGGCCGCACAAAAGCAACAAACCAAAACTCACAAGGGTCGACACCAAACTGAGGACCTATACCAAAGAAATCGTCCCAGTCCTGGGCAGCGCCATGCTCTCAGTCACACACAAAGGGACAGTGAACCGACTTCCCCTGTGGATTGTTCCCGGAGATCTCCCAGCACTGCTGGGGAGAAGCTGGCTGGCTAAACTAAATTGGAAATGGGATGATGTTCACGCCATGTCATCAGAAAAATGGACCTCCTGCTCAACAGTTCTAAGTCGATTTGAACATCTCTTTCAGCCAGGTGTGGGCACCTTCAAAGGGGATTGGGTCAAACTCCACATCACACAGGATGCTAGACCGGTCCATCACAAGGCTAGAGCTGTACCCTATGTGATGAGAGAAAAGACTGAACATGAACTAGACAGGCTTTTGCAGGAAGGCATTATATCACCCGTGGAATTTAGCGACTGGGCAAGTCCCATCGTCCCAGTCATGGAGCCTGATGGATCCGTATTAATCTGTGGGGATTACAAATCTACCATTAACAGAGTCTCCCTACAGGACCAATACCCGCTGCCCAGAGCGGAGGACTTATTTGCCACATTGGTTGGAGGAAAACTTTTCTCGAAACTAGATCTCACATCTGCGTATATGACGCAAGAACTGACTGACGAGTATAAGCTACTCACCACCATCAACACACATCAAGGCCTTTTCATGTACAATCGATGCCCATTCAACATCAGGTCAGCAGCTGCCATATTCCAGCGCAACATGGAGAGTCTGCTCAAGTCCATCCCAGGGACGGTTGTATTTCAAGACGACATACTTATCACGGGCAGGGACACCGACTCCCATCTCCGCAATTTGGAGGAAGTACTAAAGAAGTTGGATCGGGTAGGCCTAAGAGTTAAGAAATCCAAGTGTCTGTTTCTCGCGCCCGAGGTTGAATGTTTGGGCAGAAGGATTGCCGCTGATGGAATCGGCCCAACAGAGACCAAAACCGAAGCAATTCGCCTGGCACCCAGGCCCCGGAATGTCTCGGAACTGCGCGCCTTTCTCGGGCTGCTCAATTACTTTGGGAACTTTATGCAGAACCTAAGCACGCTGCTGGAGCCTCTCCACGTGCTGCTCAGAAAGGGGTGCGATTGGTTTTGGGGGGACGCCCAGGAACGCGCCTTCAATAAGGCACGCAACCTTCAATGTTCCAACAGTGTTTTGGCTTTCTTTGATCCAGGTAAAAAGCTAGTTCTTACATGTGATGCGTCAGCGTACGGGGTCTGGTGCGTTTTATAACATGTCAATAGTGCGGGTAAATTACAACCCATAGCTTATGCCTCTAGGTCACTTTCGCGGGCGGAGCGCGGGTACGGAATGGTGGAGAAGGAGGTGCTCGCGTGCGTGTACGGTGTCAAAAGGATGCACCAATACCTTTTCGGGGCCAAGTTCATGTTAGAAACCGACCACATGCCCCTCACGTCCCTGCTATCCGAGAGCAAGGCAATAAACGCCAACGCCTCGGCGCGCATTCAACGGTGGGCACTCATGCTGGCGTCTTACGACTACACCATAAGACACAGACCAGGCACAGACAACTGTGCCGACGCGCTTAGCAGGCTACCCCTAGCGACTACGAAAAGGTCTGATGAACAGGACTGTGAGATAGTCATGGCAATCAATGACTTTGAATCCACAGGTTCGCCCATGATGGCTCGTCAACGTAAGGATAACGTGGGGATGGCCAGCGACCCCACGTTATCCTTAGTAAAAAGATGTGTCTTAACTGGCGACTGGCCAGAGGCTCGCGATGCCTGCCCCGAGGAGATCAAACCCTTTCATAGGCGCATGCATGAGCTATCACTACAAGCAGACTGCCTGATGTGGGGCAGCCGAGTAGTTATGCCTCTGCGAAGCAGAGATGCATTTGTCCGGGAGCTCCACCGCGAGCACCCGGGGATCATTCTCATGAAGGCCATAGCCAGATCCCACATCTGGTGGCCTGGCAGTGACGCGGACTTGGAGCTCTGTGTCCGACGGTGCACCATTTGTGCCCAACTAAGTAATGCCCCCAGGGAGGCTCCCCTGAGCCCCTGGCCCTGGCCCACCAAACCGTGGTCGCGGGTGCACGTAGACTATGCGGGCCCATTCATGGGCAAAATGTTCCTCGTAGTTGTAGATGCATTTGCAAAGTGGATCGAGTGCACCATTTTAAACTCGAGCACAACCTCCACCACTGTGGAGAGCCTTGCAACCATGTTTGCAACACACGGAATCCCTGACATATTGGTCAGTGATAATGGTCCGTGCTTCACCAGCGCAGAATTCCAAGATTTTATAATTGATCACGGCATAAATCACGTTAAGACGGCACCATTCAAGCCGGCCTCCAACGGCCAGGCGGAGAGAGCAGTGCAAATCATTAAACAAGGCATGCTTAAAATCCAAGGTCCCACGCTGCAGGGCCGCATGTCGCGACTACTGCTGGCATACAGATCTCTTCCGCATTCATTGACTAGGGTTCCCCCCGCGCAACTATTGATGAAAAGAACCTTAAAGACAAGGCTCTCATTAATCCACCCAGACATGCACGAAATCGTTGAGGCAAAGCGCCATAAGCTGACTGAGTACCATGACAGAAATTCGAGGGGGAGATGGAATGAGATAGGGGACAAAGTGTTTGTACTAAACTATGGCAGGGGTTCCAAATGGCTTGCATGGACAGTAACGGGCAAGGAAGGAAACAGGCTACTGGTTGTACAAATGGACAATGGCAAAACCTGCCAGAGGCATGTAGACCAAGTCAAAAGCAGATTCACCAACAACACTGCTGAACCAGAGGCAGATTACAATGTGGAACTCACACCATACCTGGTGGACAGTCAGAGGGAACAACCTGAGGAAAGGGCAATCCCAGCAGACAGCCCAGGCGCGACACCAACAACCACACTAAACGAAACAGACAGCCCAGGCGAGATACCAGCAATCACCCCGAAAGAAAACCAGGCACCAAGGCAAACAACTGAACCACAACTAAGACGCTCCACGCGAGAGCATAGACCACCTAAGAGACTGAACCTATAAAGACAATAAGACCTTGGGGGAGGGTGATGTCATGTATCTCACACTACTGTACACAACTGTATCTTACCATGCTATACATGACTGTAACTAGATATGACCTGTAACCACCAGCATACCTTACCACCAGGGGTGCACTTGCAGGAGACACTGGATACCTGTCCCACACAGGTATATAAAGACAGGTCTCAGGCAAGTGTGGCATTCAAGTGCTGTGTAATAAAGGTGCAGGTCCTGAGTGACCTTGACTTCAACATGTGCCTCGTGTGAGTCTGTACTACAGGGACAGCACTTTACAGTGGCGTTGCTGGTTAAAGAGGAAATTAAAGCAATTGTAAGGAAGGACATTAGCTTCGATGGTGTGGAATCACTATGGGTGGAGCTACGGAATACCAAAGGGCAGAAAAAGCTAGTGGGAGTTGTATACAGGCCACCAAATAGTAGTAGTGACGTTGGGGACAGCATCAAACAAGAAATAAGGGATGTGTGCAATAAAGGTACAGCAGTAATCATGGGCGACTTTAATCTACATATTGATTGGGCTAACCTAACTGGTAGCAATGCGATGGAGGAGGATTTCCTGGAATGTATTAGGGATGTTTTTCTAGACCAATATGTCGAGGCACCAACCAGAGAGCTGGCCATCCTAGACTGGGTGATGTGTAATGAGAAGGGACTAATTAACAATCTTGTTGTGCGAGGCCCCTTGGGGAAGAGTGACCATAATATGGTAGAATTCTTTATTAAGATGGAGAGTGACAAAGTTAATTCAGAAACTAGGGTCCTGAAGTTCAGGAAAGGTAACTTTTACGGTATGAGGTGCGAATTGGCTAGATTAGACTGGAAAATGATAATTATAGGGTTGATGGTGATAGGCAATGGCAAACCTTTAAAAATCACATGGATGAACTTCAACAATTGTACATCCCTGTCTGGAGTAAAAATAAAACGGGGAAGGTGGCTCAACTGTGGCTAACAAGGGAAATTAAGGATCGTGTTAAATCCAAGGAAGAGGCATATAAATTAGCCAGAAAAAGCAGCAAACCAGAGGACTGGGAGAAATTTAGGATTCAGCAGAGGAGGACAAAAGATTTAACTAAGAAGGAGAAAATAGAGTACGAGAGAAAGCTTGCCGGAAACGTAAAAACTGACTGCAAAAGCTTCTATAGATATGTGAAGAGAAAAAGATTAGTGAAGACAAACGTAGGTCCCTTGTAGTCGGATTCGGGTGAATTTATAATGGGGAACAAAGAAATGGCAGACCAATTGAACAAGTACTTCAGTTCTGTCTTCACAAAGGAAGACACAAATAACCTTCCGGATGTGCTAGGGGACCGATGGTCTCGTGAGAAGGAGAAACTGAAGGATATCCTTATTAGGCGGGAAATTGTGTTAGGGAAATTGACGGATTGAAGGCCGATAAATCCCCAGGGCCTGATAGTCTACATCCCAGAGTACTTAAGGAAGTGGCCCTAGAAATAGTGGATACATTGGTGATCATTTTTCAGCAGTCTATCAACTCAGGATCAGTCCCCATGGACTGGAGGGTTGCTAAAGTAACACCACTTTTTAAAAAAGGAGGGAGAGAAAACGGGTAATTATAGACCGGTTAGCCTGACATCAGTAGTGGGGAAAATGTTGGAATCAATCATTAAGGATGAAATAGCAGCGCATTTGGAAAGCAGTGATAGGATCGGTCCAAGTCAGCATGGATTTATGAAAGGGAAATCATGTTTGATATATCTTCTAGAATTTTTTGAGGATGTAACTAGTAGAGTGGACAAGGGAGAACCAGTGGACTTTCAAAAGGCTTTTGACAAGGTCCCACACAAGAGATTGATGTGCAAAATCAAAGCACATGGTATTGGGGGTAATGTACTGACGTGGATAGAGAATTGGTTGGCAGATAGGAAGCAGAGAGTCATGATAAACGGGTCCTTTTCAGAATGGGAGGCAGTGACTAGTGGGGTGCTGCAAGGCTCAGTGCTGGGACCCCAGCTCTTTACAATATATATTAATGATTTAGATGATGGAATTGAGTGTAATATCTCCAAGTTTGGTGATGACACTAACCTGGGTGGCGGTGTGAGCTGTGAGGAGGACGCTAAGAGGCTGCAGGGTGACTTGGACAGGTTAGGCGAGTGGGCAAATACATGGCAGATGCAGTATAATATGGATAAATGTGAGGTTATCCACTTGGGGGGCAAAAACACAAAGGCAGAATATTATCTGAATGGAGGCAGATTAGGGAGGTGCAACGAGACCTGGGTGTCATGGTTCATCATTCACTGAAAGTGGGCATGCAGGTACAGCAGGCGGTGAAGATGGCAAATGGTATGTTGGCCTTCATAGCCAGGGGATTTGAATACAGGAGCAGGGAGGTCTTACTGCAGTTGTACAGGGCCTTAGTGAGGCCTCACCTGAAATATTGTGTTCAGTTTTGGTTTCCTAATCTGAGGAAGGACGTTCTTGCTATTGAGGGAGTGCAGCGAAGGTTCACCAGACTGATTCCAGGGATGGCTGGACTGTCATATGAGGAGAGACTGGATCAACTGGGCCTTTATTCACTGGAGTTTAGAAGGATGAGAGGGGATCTCATAGAAATGTATAAGATTCTGACGGGACTGGATAGGTTAGATGCGGGAAGAATGTTCCCGATGTTGGGGAAGTCCAGAACCAGGGAACATAGTCTTAGGATAAGAGGAGATGAGATGAGGAGAAACTTCTTCACTCAGAGAGTTGTTAACCTATGGAATTGCCTGCCGCAGAGAGTTGTTGATGCCAGTTCATTGGATATATTCAAGAGGGAGTTAGATATGGCCCTTACGGCTAAGGGGATCAAGGGGTATGGAGAGAAAGCAGGAAAGGGTTACTGAGGGAATGATCAGCCATAATCTTATTGAATGGCGGTGCAGGCTCGAAGGGTCTACTCCTGCACCTATTTTCTATGTTTCTATGTTTCCATGAAGTTTTGGCAAGAGCCAAAGAGGACAGCTTCAGTCTTGATAATTTGGATAAGTTCTTGCTCATCAGTGATGATGGACAATTAGTTTGATAGCACAGTGGTAGTGGTGGAGTGAATGGTAGTGGTCGAAAGTAATTTGGGCATCATCAGCAAACATGGGAGCTGACCCCATGCGTATGGATGATGTTGCCAAGTAGCAGTATAAGGAAAGGAAATGGGCCATTTTGCATTTTGAAAAAAATTATAAAATGTCCAAATCCAGTTTTAATCCTGATATGCCAAATTATGTCTTATTTTATTCAGTCCAATAATTTGTTGTTCACAATTATATTTAGGTTTTTAGAAAAATTGGATCATCTCAGTCTATTATTGATCTTTTAATTCTACAAGATATTTTGGATTGAACACCTAAATTATGAAGGAGATAGAAGTGATTACGTTGGGCTCAATTTTCCCTGAAGCTGGTTTTTGCCGTACATGAAGAGTTACACCCGTTTTTTTGGGGCCCAACTACGCCCCCAAAAAATTATCCAACTTTCCCCATTTAAATTTTTGATTTTGGCGCCACCTAGCCTGTCCTTTAGCTTTGGGGGTGGAGCCTAAGAGCTGCGCCAAAAAGATCAGGTTGCCAGGGTAACGAGGGATACACTGCAGGCTGAGGCTGGAAAGTGAAACATACAACACATTCTGGCCAGCTAACAGCAACCTGCAAAAAATCTGCAAAAGGACATAGACAGGCTAAGTGAGTGGGCAAAAATTTGGCAGATGGAGAAAGATTGCAAAGTGCCGCAGTACAGCGGGACCTGGGGGGTACTTGTGCATGAAACACAAAAGGATAGTATGCAGGTACAGCAAGTGATCAGGAAGGCCAATGGTATCTTGGCCTATATTGCAAAGGGGGATGGAGTATAAAAGCAGAAAAGTCTTGCTACAGCTATACAAGGTTTGGTGAGGCCACACCTGGAATACTGTGTGCAGTTTTGGTTTCCATATTTACGAAAGGATATACTTGCTTTGGAGGCAGTTCAGAGAAGGTTCACTAAGTTGATTCTGGGGATGAGGGGGTTGACTTATGAGGTAAGGTTGAGTAAGTTGGGCCTCTACTCATTGGAGTTCAGAAGATTGAGAGATGATCTTATCGAAACGTATAATATTATGAGGGGGCTTGACAAAGTGGATGCAGAGAGGATGTTTCCACTGATGGGGAGACTAGAACTAGAGGGTGTGATCTTAGAATAAGGGGCCGTCTATTTAAAACAGAGATGAGGAGAAATTTCTTCTCTCAGAGGGTTGTAAATCTGTAGAATTTGCTGCCTCGGAGAGCTGTGAAAGCTGGGACATTAAATAAATTTAAGACAGAAATAGACAGTTTTTTAAACGATAAGGGGATAAGGGGTTATGGGGAGCGGGCGGGGAAGTGGAGCTGAGTCCATGATCAGATCAGCCATGATCTTATTGAATGGCGGAGCAGGCACGAGGGGCCGTATGGCCTACTTCTGTTCCTATTTCTTATGTTCTTATGTAATCTGCACAAGCACATTGCACATTGCTGCAAATTACCCGCATAAATTTATTGAAGAATTTATACCAAAAGTCTATCCCTCATCCCTCTCCTTGTGCCAGTGTGAGGGTTTTTCCTTCTACTGCTGCTTGTGACCGGGCGCAACCATCAGACTATGGTGATTTGAGTTGCTATCACCAGTGGACCCCTTTTCTGCTTATACCTAAATACAGCTTAGTGATATTTTTGATACCACCAATACGTCTGAGGCTGCTTATACCCAATTACAGCTTAGTGATATGTTTGATACCACAATATGTCTGTGGCCGCTTATACCCAATCGCAACCTTGATGTTTTTGAGACGTCCTGTACCCCTATCTGGTTCTGACCTCAGAATTTAGGTGGATGATGAGCTTCCCACAATAAAACACTCAGGGATGCAAAAGACAAGAAATGTTCCTGGAAAAGTCAGGTAAGTCCTACTTTATTAAAACCCAGGTGAGCGTTTAAACAAGGTTAAGTTGCTAAAGACAACACAAAACTAATACACACATAATAAAAGTGGTGCTTAAATGGCCAGAATTGGCGCGGGTGGCAGGTTACATCCCGAATGAGGTAAAAAAAATCATAGCCTAAAAAAATCCTACCTAAGTGAATTACACTAGTGCAGAAACTTTGGGGAAACTTGGAGATTTTAATTTACTCAAAAAAAAACGGTGCACACCAAAAATACGGCACAGATAATTGGGGAAAATTGAGCCCATAGTGTTAGTTTGATTCAGCTGGAAGCACCCTTGTCTCTGAGTTAGATCGGTGGTGGGTTCAAGTTCTACTCCAGGATTACAGCACAGAAATTAGGCTGACACTTTAGCGTTATTGTTGAAGGAGTGCTGCATTGTTAGAGCAAAAAGATAAGAACTTATATAGCGCCTTTCATGTCCTCAGGACGTTCCAAGGCACTTTATCGCCAATGAAGTACTTTTGAGATTTAGTCACAATAATGTAGGAAATGCATACAGCAAGGTCCCACATGATAATAACCAGTTAATCTGTTTTTAGGTGTTGTTTGGGGGATAAATATTGGCCAGGGCACCTTTGCTCTTCTTCAAATAATGCAGTGGGATCTTTTACGCCCACCTGAGAGTGTGGACAGGTTCTATGTTTAATGCTTGGGGATTTTGTTAAACCCAAGACATCTTTCAATTGTTCAGGTGGACATTATTCCATAACATTATTTGAAGGAGGCTTTCCTGGACAACATTTTTCATTGAACTATCACCAACAAAATAACAGAGTAACTGCTCATTTATCTCATTGCTATTTATGGGATTTTGCTGCAGTGTTTATATTACAGAAGTGATTACACTTCAAAAGTAGTTAATTGATTGTGAGGCACTTTGTGACATCCTCATCATCATAGGCAGTCACTCGAAATCGAGGAAGATTTGCTTCCACTCTAAAAGTGAATTCTTAGGTGACTGAAGAGTCCAATATGGGAATTACAGTCTCTGTCACAGGTGGGACAGACAGTCGTTGAAAGAAAGGGTGGGTGGGGAGACTGGTTTGCTGGTAGACTGTGACATCCTACAAATGTAATAAATGCACTAAATGCATTATATAAAAGCAAATTCTTTCTTCTAGAATGGTAGAAATGTTCTTGGGGTTGAGGAAAGTAGATTTAAACTGACAGAACACATCAATGATTTCCTGGACAATATTTTCAAGACGTTCTCATTTAAAAATTAGAAAGAAAGACTTACATTTTATAGTGCCTTCCATGACCACTGGACATCTCAAAGTGCTTTACAGCCAATGAGGTACTTTTGGAGTGTAGTCACTGTTGTAATGTGGGAAATCCGACAGCCAATTTGCGTACAGCAACTCCCACAAACGGCAATGTGATAATGACCAGATCATCTGTTTTTGTTATGTTGATTGAGGGATAAATATTGGTTAGGACACTGGGGATAACCCTTCTGTTCTGCTTCAGAATTGTGCCACAGAATCTTTTATGTCCACTTGAGAGCAGACAGGGCCTCGGTTAAACGTCTCATCTGAAAGACAGCACCTCCGACAGTGCAGCACTGGAGTGTCAGCCTAGATTTGTATGTGCTCAAGTTCCTGGAGTAGGACTGGAACCTACAACCTTCTGACTCAGAGGTGAGAGTGCTACCCACTGAGCCACAGTTGACACTGAATTCATTCCTGCATCCATTAAAAATATATTTCAGAATACCTCCTGCAGCTTCTGTTAAGAAATAAATTCAACAAAATATCCCCAGAAATTGTAATCTAAAGCTGTAACTACGAAGAGTTTAGGCTTTGTACCTCTCAGAAAACGGACACCTTTTCAATACAATCCACACATTACAATGTGGTGGGTTACAACCATTTTTACCAAAATGAAAACAGGTTTGGAAAAATGTGATTAAAAATCTAAATGACTTAAGATGCTAGTTCCTTTAATGATAAAACAGCAGAATACTCTCAATTCCAATACTCATACCAGTTTCTTAAATGATAAGGGGATAAGGGGTTATGGGGAGCGGGCAGGGAATTGGAGCTGAATCCATGATCAGATCAGCCATGATCTTATTAAATGGCGGAGCAGGCTCGAGGGGCCGTATGGCTGACTCCTGCTCCTATTTCTTATGTCCTTATGTTCTTATGAATATGCAAACCTCACCATAAGGTGGCGATGTAACAACATAAATTCAAGTGTTACTCCTCTTGGATGTTTATATACCAAATGTGACCAATATCATCATTCGCAAAAGCAAGAAAATACTAATAAACATTTGATTTTTAACCAACCATACATTTTAGTGTCAGGCACTTAATTAGTACGCACTGTATGACAGGCAAGTATTAGGATTATTGTACTGATGGATTGATTGCCTTATAGCACATGGGGAAACCCATTACTTCCACTGCTATTAGATCCAACAGATGGGTAATTTCCATAACAAAGACCCATTTTTATGTGTCCAGATTGTTAGCCTGACCAGGGGGGACTGGCTAGTTGTGGTGGGGGTTCCCCATTCCACTTCCATCAGATACAGGTACCCTGCCGGATATCAACCTAGCATTCAGAGGTCAGATCAGTGGTTTCCTGCTCACTGAGGCTAAAATGGGAGGGATGGGGGTAGTCCACTCCCATTGCATGTAAGTAGCCTGCCGGATGTCAACCCAGTATTCAGAGACTATAACATTTGTCTCCACTCACCTGTATTGGTCTGTAGTGCTGCTCAAACCTATAAACTTTTACCTTAGAGGCAGGCATGCTACCACAACTCTGATTTAGTTAAGTGGTAACATATTTATCATGAGAGTGAACAGGGTGAGTATATTAAATGTGACTCAGCTATCTATGTGTTAAACAAGTTCTTTAGGGTTTATAATATGCTTGGATAGTGAAGGGTTAACAAAAGCCTCTATGAGTGAATTTGGAAGACTACCACTTGAAATAAGTTGTCCATTTTTACTAGAGATACTTAAAAACCTGTAAAATAACCGTAATATATTTCTCTTCCATAAATCACAGCAGTGACAGACGAACAAGTCTAAAAAGCCTTTATTAACAATATATAGTATACACAGGAATTTTATTCCTTATTTTGTCTCAATATTTGAAAACGATTTCCTTATTGATGGAGCAGTACTGAAAAAAACAGCAGTGTTTAGTGCTGATAACAGAAGATATGATTGCCAACTAAAATAGGAAACCAATGAAGAGGAATAGTAAGAAGGTAAATATAAAAAGTCTTGTGTCTTGGATAGAAAGAAACATAGAAAATAGGTGCAGGAGTAGGCCATTCGGCCCTTCGAGCCTGCACCACCATTCAATGAGATCATGGCTGATCATTCCTTCAGTACTCCTTTCCTGCTTTTTCTCCATACCCCTTGATCCCTTTAGCCATAAGGGCCATATCTAACTCCCTCTTGAATATATCCAGTGAACTGGCATCAACAACTCTCTGCGGCAGGGAATTCCACAGGTTAACAACTCTCTGGGTGAAGAAGTTTCTCCACATCTCAGTCCTAAATGGCCTGCCCCTTATCCTAAGGCTATGTCCCCTGGTTCTGGACTGCCCCAACATCGAGAACATTCTTCCTGCATCTAGCCTGTCCAGTCCCGTCAGATCTTAATTGTTTCTATGAGATCCCCTCTCATCCAGTGTATAAAGGCCCAGTTGATCCAGTCTCTCCTCATATGTCAGTCCAGCCATACCTGGAATCAGTCTGGTGAACCTTCGCTGCACTCCCTCAATAGCAAGAACATCCTTCCTCAGATTAGGAGATGAATACTGAACACAATATTTCAGGTGGGGCCTCACAAAGGCCCTGTACAACTGCAGTAAGACCTCCCTGTTCCTATACTCAAATCCCCTTGCTAAGAAGGCCAACATACCATTTGCCTTCTTCACCGCCTGCTGTACCTACATGCCAACTTTCAATGACTGATGTACCATGACACCCAGGTCTCACTGCCCCTCCCCTTTTCCTAATCTGCCGCCATTCAGATAATATTCTGCCTTCGTGTTTTTGCCCCCAAAGTGGATAACCTCACATTTATCCACATTAAACTGCATCTGCCATGTATTGCCCACTCACCTAACCTGTCCAAGTTACCCTGCAGCATCTTAGCGTCCTCCTCACAGCTCACACTGCCACCCAGTTTAGTGCCATCTGCAAACTTGGAGATATTACACTCAATTCCATCATCTAAATCATTAATATATATTGTAAAGAGCTGGAGTCCCAGCACTGAGCCCTGCAGCACCCCACTAGTCACTGTCTGGCATTCTGAAAAGGACCCGTTTATCCCGACTCTCTGCTTCCTGTCTGCCAACCAGTTCTCTATCCACATCAGTACATTACCCCCAATACCATGTGCTTTGATTTTGCACACCAATCTCTTGTGTGGGACCTTGTCAAAAGACTTTTGAAAGTCCAAATACACCACATCCACTGGCTCCCCTTTGTCCACTCTACTAGTTACATCCTTAAAAAATTCCAGAAGATTTGTCATGCATGATTTCCCTTTCATAAATCCATGCTGACTTGGACCAATCCGGTCACTGCTTTCCAAATGCGCTGCTATTTCATCCTTAATAATTGATTCC
Source organism: Pristiophorus japonicus (assembly GCF_044704955.1). Classification (NCBI taxonomy): domain Eukaryota; kingdom Metazoa; phylum Chordata; class Chondrichthyes; family Pristiophoridae; genus Pristiophorus; species Pristiophorus japonicus. Next base: position 196,271,136 of record NC_091977.1, read on the forward strand.
AACATTTTCCCCACTACTGATGACAGGCTAACCGATCTATAATTACCCGCTTTCTCTCTCCCTCCTTTTTTAAAAAGTGGTGTTACATTAGCAACCCTCCAGTCCATAGGAACTGATCCAGAGTCGAAAGACTGTTGGAAAATGATCACCAATGCATCCACTATTTCTAGGGCCACTTCCTTAAGTTCTCTGGGATGCAGACTATCAGGCCCTGGGGATTTATCGGCCTTCAATCCGTCAATTTCCCTAACACAATTTCCCGCCTAATAAGGATATCCTTCAGTTTCTCCTTCTCACGAGACCATCGGTCCCCTAGCACATCCGGAAGGTTATTTGTGTCTTCCTTTGTGAAGACAGAACTGAAGTACTTGTTCAATTGGTCTGCCATTTCTTTGTTCCCCATTATAAATTCACCCGAATCCGACTGCAAGGGACCTGCGTTTGTCTTCACTAATCTTTTTCTCTTCACATATCTATATAAGCTTTTGCAGTCAGTTTTTAAGTTTCCAGCAAGCTTCCTCTCGTACTCTATTTCCCCCATCTTAATTAAAGCCTTTGTCCTCCTCTGCTGAATTCTAAATTTCTCCCAGTCCTCTGGTTTGCTGCCTTTTCTGGCTAATTTGTATGCCTCTTCCTTGGATTTAACATTATCCTTAATTTCCCTTGTTAGCCACAGTTGAGCCACCTTCCCCGTTTTATTTTTACTCCAGACAGGGATGTACAATTGTTGAAGTTCATCCATGTGATTTTTAAAGGTTTGCCATTGCCTATCCACCGTCAACCCTTTAAGTATCATTTGCCAGTCTCATCTAGCCAATTCGCGCCTCATACTGTCAAAGTTACCTTTCCTTAAGTTCTGGACCCTAGTTTCTGAATTAACTGTGTCACTCTCCATCTTAATAAAGAATTCGACCATATTATGGTCACTCTTCCCCAAGGGGCCTCGCACAACAAAATTACTAATTAGTCCCTTCTCATTACACATCACCCAGTCTAGGATGGCCAGCTCTCTGGTTGGTTCCTTGACATATTGGTCGAGGAAACCATCCCTAATACACTCCAGGAAATCCTCCTCCATCGCATTGCTACCAGTTAGGTTAGCCCAATCAATATCTAGATTAAAGTCACCCATGATTACTGCTATACCTTTATTGCACTCATTGCTTATTTCTTGTTTGATGCTGTCCCCAACCTCACTACTACTATTTGGTGGCCTGTACACAAATCCCACTAGCATTTTCTGCCTGTTGGTATTCCGTAGCTCCATCCATACCGATTCCACATCATCCAAGCTAATGTCCTTCCTTACTATTGCATTAATTTCCTCTTTAACCAGCAACGCCACCCCGCCTCCTTTTCCTTTTTGTCTATCCTTCCTAAATGCTGAATACCCTTGGATGTTGAGTTCCCAGCCTTGGTCACCCTGGAGCCATGTCTCCGTGATGCCAATCACATCGTATCCGTTAACTGCTATCTGCGCAGTTAATTCATCCACCTTATTCCGAATACTCCTCGCATTGAGGCACAGAGCCTTCAGGCTTGTCTTTTTAACACACTTTGACCCTTTAGAATTTTACTGTAAAGCGGCCCTTTTTATTTTTTGCCTTGGGTTTCTCTGCCTTCCACTTTTCGTATTCTCCTTTCTATCTTTTGCTTCTGTCTCTATTTTATTTCCCTCTGTCTCCCTGCATAGGTTCCCATCCCCCTGCCATATTAGTTTAACTCCTCCCCAACAGCACTAGCAAACACTCCCCCTAGGACATTGGTTCCGGTCCTGCCCAGGTGCAGACCATCCGGTTTGTACTGGTACCACCTCCCCCAGAACCGGTTCCAATGCCCCAGGAATTTGAATCCCTCCCTGCTGCACCACTGCTCAAGCCACATATTCATCTGAGCTATCCTGCGATTCCTACTCTGACTAGCATGTAGCACTGGTAGCAATCCTGAGATTACTACTTTTGAGGTCCTACTTTTTAATTTAACTCCTAGCTCCCTAAATTCGTCTCGTAGGACCTCATCCCATTTTTTACCTATATCTTTGGTACCTATATGTACCATGACAACAGGCTGTTCACCCTCCCTTTTCAGAATGTCCTGCACCCGCTCCAAGACATCCTTGACCCTTGCACCAGCGAAGCAACATATCATCCTGAAGTCTCGATTGTGGCCGCAGAAACGTCTATCTATTCCCCTTACAATTGAATCCTCTATCACTATCGCTCTCCCACTCTTTTTCCTGCCTTCCTGTGCAGCAGATCCATCCACAGTGCCATGAACTTGGCTGCTGCTGCTCTCCCCTGTTGAGTCATCCCCCTCAACAGTACCCAAAGCAGTGTATTTGTTTTGCAGGTGGATGACCGCAGGGGACCCCTGCACTACCTTCCTTGCACTGCTCTTCCTGTTGGTCACCCATTCCCTATCTGTCTGTGTACCCTTTTCCTGCGGTAAGATCAACTCACTAAACGTGCTATTCACGTCATTCTCAGCATCGTGGATGCTCCAGAGTTCATCCACCCGCAGCTCCAGTGCCGCAATGCGGTCCGTCAGGAGCTGCAGGCGGATGTACTTCCTGCACATGTAGTCGTCAAGGACACCGGAAGCGTCCCTGACTTCCCATATATTACAGGAGGAGCATAACACATGTCCGAGCTGTCCTGCCATGACTTAACTCTAAGATAAACTTAAATTGGCAACAACAATGCTAAAGGTTACTTACTTATAAAGAAAAGAAAAAGAAAAAGAAAAACTACTTACCAATCACCAGCCAATCACTTATCCCCTTGGCTGTGACATCACCTTTCGATTTCTTTCTACTTTTTTGCCTTCTCTTCCTGCTGCAGCTGCACAGGCTGGCCTTTATAGACCTCTGGCTGTTCGATCTCCCGCCTCTCTGATGCACCTCGAACTCCCCGACTCCCGACTGCTGGCCTTTATAGACCTCTGGCTGCTCGAACTCCCGCCTCTCTGACGCACCTCGAACTCCCCGACTCCCGACTGCTGGCCTTTATAGACCTCTGGCTGCTCGAACTCCCGCCTCTCCGACACACACGTTAAAGTGGCAAATGTAATAACAAAAAGAGAAAGAAAGCCAGTAAATCACTGCTGATTTTTCAGATCTGATCTTTTCCCAAAGGCAGGAGCTAGGTGTTTACTAATAACTGCTAACCTACAGAAACTTCCTTTGAGAATTAAAGGTGGGTTGTAACTTTCACTGCTGGACAGAAAACTGGTGGTGGAGGATTGGCCATCTCTTATACAACCCGCCAGATGAAAATCAGATGTATAACAGGCTGTCGATCTGCTAGCATCAGTTTTCTGTCTGGTGGGGAAAGTTGAAATCTACCCCTTTGTCTCTAATTACCTCATTTACCTTACCTTAATTATCTTATTTAAACCAGGGAGCACCTAAGCAGTAACTTTAAAGGGTTAAACACAGCTGCCTCTTCGCAGTTAAACATCGTAGCTGTTGTATACGCTGACTATGGATGTACTCGATGTGTAGTCACTGTGAGATTGTATAAGATGGAGACGTGTTTACTTGATGTACTATCAATAAGGGTCACCCTGTGTACATACATGCTGGCACCACTAGAGGGTGCAACTGGTGGAGACCGGGGGTTTCCTGCCCTGGTGGCAGGGCCTTGTATAAAAGGCTGCACACCATGTTTGCACGGCACTCTGGAGTTTGGAATAAAGGATCAAGGTCACTACAACACATTGCCTTATGGAGTCATTCATAAGTACCCTATGGACATAACAACTGGCGACGAGAATAAGGACTTTCATGTGATCATGGCTACCTTTGGCACACTAAAAGACTTTGCAGAGGGTGGTGATTGAGATACCTTCACGGAAAGACTCGAGCAATATTTCATGACAAACGACCTGGCAAGGGAGACGGACACATTGGCGGAGAAGCGCAAGGCTATACTGTTGACCAGTTGTGGGCCCGAGGTTTACCATCTCATCAGAGACTTGCTGGCACCCACGAAGGCCAAGGATAAGATACATGATGAGCTGACTGAACTAATTCGTGACCAACTTAAACCAAAGGAGCGCATCCTCACAGCCAGGCACAGATTCCACACACACTGCAGATCTGAGGGCCAGGAGATTGCAACATATGCTGCCGACCTCAGGAGACTTGCAGCACCATGTGATTTTGGCATGCACCTCAATGAAGCATTGCGAGACATCTTCGTTATAGGAATTGGCCATGAGCTACTATCTGCCGACATCACACTCAACCTGCAGAAAGCCATCGGCATCAGTCAGGCATTCGTGACCTTGACCTGCAGCTTATTCATCCTGTGGACTCAAACCCGGCAAGTACTGTACACAGAATGGTGCCTTTCACAGGCAAGACTGTAGAACGTGGCTCTGCCCAGGGCAGAGAGCACAGACCTCAGGGTTCCAGAATTCAGAGTCCGCCGAGGGGTGTTAATTGAGTAGCACCATGCTGGCATTGTGGAGGAAACCATAGGGCTCACCAGTGTGGGTTTGCTGAGTACGTATGCCAAGCCTGTAACATGAAGGGCCACCTCCAGCGCATGTGTAAAAGAAATACGACTCACCGTCTAGCAGAGGAGTCGGTAGATGACTTTGAATCCAGTGGTAAGTATGATGATTTGGCCAGAGAGGCAGCTCAGCCCCAAGAAGAAGTGTATGGAGTGTATACCTGCACCACCGATTGTCCTCCAGTGAAGATGGAAGTCGAGATAAACGGCATTCCAGTCTTCATGGAAGTGGACACGGGAGCGAGCCAGTCAGTGATGAGCCAGGATGCCTTCGAAAGGCTACGGAACGAAAAACGACCTGAGCTGGCTCCAGTACAGGAAAAGTTGCACACCTACACCAAGGAGCCGATCCCAGTCCTTGGTAGTGCGGATGGAAGTATAATCCATAATGGCGTGGTGCACAAGTTACCTCTGTGGATTGTTGCAGTTGATGGTCCAATGCTACTCGGAAGATGGTGATGGGGAAGATCCAGTGGAAATGGGAAGACCTCTTCGCTCCAGCAATCGACGTCCCCCATGCTCAGAGGCAGAGCAAAACCTCACTTTTGCTTCAGCCAGGCACTAGAGAACACACCAGCGCAGCACCTGAGGCACAGACCGTCCATCATGACTGCGTCGCAATGATCCGACTGGAATGATCTAAAAATACCTTCCCGGCTCCAGTGGCAGGACTCCTGGGGAGGAAGATTGAAATCACAGGTAGCCTGCCAGTGTTTGTGGCAGAATCGCGGGAGAGAAGGATCAAGGTAATCGACCTCGAGGACTGTTGGCGTTCTTGCTGCAGCGAGGAGCAACGTGGCTGAAAAGAAAGATGGCCGCGGCAACATCACGAGGTGAAACACTGCGGGACCAACACGTGGAGTCCAACAAAGGATCTGATTAGGGTAAAGCCAGTAGGATTCTCTTAAAGGAGACCTGCAACCAACTGAACTTAAAGAGCCATTGTGTACATGGCAATCAATGTAACGAACTGATTAAGATTGTGAACAGAATGTTGTTGCGAGATGTCGGCACTATAAGGAACAGAATGTTGTTGCGAGATGTCAGTACCTGTCCTAATATAAAAAACAAAATGTTGTTGCGAGATGTCGATAGCTGTCCGAATGCAAAGAACCAAATGTTGTTGCGAGATGTCGGGAATAGAGTGTCCCCTAGAACAGCAAGCGAACGAATTCGGGATGGTAAAGGTGCGGGGCCTGATACCCTGCCCCCAGTCTATCCCACGCTGCAGGCAGCCGATGGCACCAGTCACCACGGACCTGGAAATGAAAACGGCGCCAATACGCACAGTCGGCCGCCGTTGCCCACTACCCGGGTGGAGATGGCGCAGTCCCCGGACCCAGACGCTACCTCGGCCATGTCCGGGAGCGAAAGGTCAGAACCAACGAGTTCCCCAAACGGGACCTGGAACAGCCAGGTTCCCAACACCGTTAGAGAGCAGGCAGAAGACTCTGCAGCCCTCAAAGGAGGACAGGGAGGCCACACACATCTGTGGCTCTGCCCATCACTAGGCAACGGCAAAGGCCCTGAGTCCTGGCTTGGTGAGCGAACCAAGCCCACCCTGCTAGCAGGGGGAACAACGCCGCCATCAGACGACTAGGACCCCGTCCAGTTGCTCTGGAACTAGCGTTCTCGCATACCTGTATTGCTACCACAGTAATGACCATGACTAAACCATGAATGCAATCGACCCAATCCTGGCGCATGACCGTAAAACGAATGTAAGTCATGGAACCTAGGTGCCACGATACAAACTAAAAAAAAATATGTTTTTTTTTCCTTTCTTTGTATTTGGACTGCGTCTGATCCTGTATGTTAATGCAACGGGCCAGCTGCATGATCTCGCTGTGGGGGGCGGGGGGAATGGGCACACACATGAATCACACCGAGAACACACTGGAACCTCCACCACATCATCGAACCATCCAATCTGATAACCACTACCCAACGTTGTGGCAAAAGGACTTGGGGGTTAACAGGGAGAGGGCCAAGCCAAAGCACAGCCAAGGTGCAAGGGCTATTAGCACTTAAGTCTGGGGAGAGCTAAGCCAGAGCACATAGTGCAAAGGTATTTGGCACAAAGGACTTGGGGGAGAGTGATGTTGTATATGCTGACTATGGATGTACTCTATGTGTAGTCACTGTGAGATTGTATAAGATGGAGACTTGTTTACCTGCTGTACTATCAATAAGGTTCACACTGTGTACTATCAATAAGGTTCACACTGTGTACATACATGCTGGAACCACTAGAAGGTGCAACTAGTGGAGACCGGAGGTTTCCTGCCCTGGTGGCAGGGCCAAGTATAAAAGGCTGCACACCATGCTTGTTTGGAGTTTGGAATAAAGGACCAAGGTCACTACTGTTCAAGTACAACACATTGCCTTGTGGAGTCATTCATAAGTGCACCATAGACATAACAGTAGCCATGCTCCAAACCACAGACTACCTGCAAGCAAAGCCATGGCAGATCAGCTAGTATGTCATGAAAATAAATTAAGTCTCTGATCATGTCGTCATGTTATGTGATATTATAGAAAAGAACATAAAAAATAGGAGCAGGAGTAGGCCATTTGGCCCCTCGAGCCTGCTCCGCCATTCAATAAAATCATGGCTGATCTGATCATGGACTCAGCTCCACTTCCCTGCCTGCTCGCCATAACCCTTTACTCCCTTATCACTAAAAAATCTGTCTATCTCCGTCTTAAATATATTCAATGACCCAGCCTCCACAGCTCTCTGGGGCAGAGAATTCCATAAATTTACAACCCTCTGAGAGAAGAAATTTCTCCTCATCTCAGTTTTAAATGGGTGGCCCCTTATTCTAAGACAAAGGGCTAGATTTTACACTTTTGTGCAGATCGCCCAAAAATGGCCAGTATTTCTGGCATGGGCGGTAAAAATGGGTTTTCAGATCGCCAGCTGTCGCCCATTCTCAAAGCCCCTAGTCACCATTTTTGAAATTGGGCGCCACCGCGAGCGATATGAAATGGGTGGTAGCGTTAAATCTCTCTGCCCTTCTGCCGTAAAGCGTCGCCGTCATTAGCAACAGCATGGTAACATCGATTCCTGCGCTTCAGGAGGTCAAGAGTCATCATGCTATGTGCAGAAGAGGAGACAGATAGGGAAGGAGCTGAGAGGGACTGAAGGCGTGTGTGGGTGTGGTGTGGCTAGTTTGGAAGGAAGGAGGGAGAGTTTAGAGCTTTAGATCAAATAGGGAAACAAAAATTAGCTGTTACCAGCCAGATATTTGCCCGAATTTGGCCTATAATGGAGGGAGAGGAGGAGGTGTTACAGCACGCTGTGGAGACTGATGCTGGCGAGAGCACATTGGAGGGTGCAAAAGAGCGAGGATGTTCTCGGACGAGGCAAATGCCTCCCTCCTGCAGGAGGTCGAGTTACACTGGGGTGATTTGACCCAGGGTGGGTGTGGGAAGCCCACCCCAAAGGTCTACCAGAAGATATGGGCTGAGATAGCAGAGGTGGTCTCCACGGCGACCAATGAGGTGCATTAGGGCAACCAATGCTGCAAACAATGGAACGACCTTGTAGGATCCGCAAGAGTAAATATTACATTTATTTACATGTAGTTATGTATTTATATAATTTGATTTGTAAGAGTCATGAGTGACTATCAGCAGATGTGAGGTCTTGCACTTTTACCGGGAATGTTTTACTCAAAGCCTGCGGTCACGGTGCATGTCTTCAGGTAAAGAATGATAGTTCTCATAATAATCATGATTACATCTGTTGGTTATGTGTTGTATCAGTGTCTGTGACAGTACCTAGCAATGATATCACGCAATGATCTCATGCCATGTTGTCCTGTGACCTTTTACAGAAGAAGCTATCAACAATGAGGTCTGTGCAGAGGTGAACGGGTGGAGCGACACCAGTCATCACTGATATCACTGACATGGATGAGCGTGTGCTCACACTCATGGGGAAGCACCCCCGGACATGCAAGCATCTGCAGACCCTGAAGTGAAGCGACGTGAGTAAAGTTTACACCATTGCGTGATGTAAAGTCAATTGATGCCACACCCACTTATATCCGAACAATCATATAGATGATTTCTAAAATTGTCCTATAAATAATGCTGGCCTAATGAAAATCATTGCAATGCACAATGTGTTGATGGTCATGAAATGTGATGTCTGTGATGATCTTGATAGCGATGGTGCTTTTGTTGTGCATATGCTGTGTGTAGCGCTGGAATCACCTTGTAACCTGAGCACCCCCTTCTCCTCTAATAACCTTGTTAAGTATGTAACATGTAATACTTGCCACCAGAGGGCGTGACTGTTGGAGTCCTAATGGTCACCTGCACACACATGCAGAGCCAGCATAAAAGGTTGGCTGCCATGTTGTTTAGGCACTCTGGAGTTGCAATAAAGAAGACTAAGGTCACACTAAGTTTAGCTCACAGTACTCAGCATCGTGGAGTTCTTCTATACACAACAATTGGCGATGAGTAACAGAATACGAACCTTCATGCAACCATGGCTACCATTGGAATATTAGAGAGATTCGTAGAGGGTGATGATTGGGAAGCCTTCGTCGAGCGTCTTGACCAATACTTCGTGTCCAATGAGCTGGAAGGAGACACTAACGCGGCCAAGTGCAGGGCGGTTCTCCTCACCGTATGTGGGCCGAAAATATACGGCCTCATCAAGAATCTGCTCGCACCGACAAAACCAATGGAGAAGGAATATACAGAGTTGTCCACGCTGGTTCGGGACCACCTCAAGCCGAAGGAGAGTATCCTCATGGCCAGATATTGTTTTTACACGCACCATCGCTCCAGGGGCCAGGACGTGGCAGATTATGTCACTGACCTGAGACGCCTCACGGGATCTTGTGATTTTGGAGCTGTGTTGGGGCAAATACTGCAGAACTTTTTCATGCTGGGCATCAGCCACGAGGTCATTCTTCGAAAACTGTTTGCTGCTGAAAACCTAGACCTGAGCAGGGCCATCGCGATCGCCCAGGCATGCATGGCTACAGACGATAACAGCAAACAGATATCTTCTCAACATCGAAGCTCACCGGCAAGTATTGTGCATAAAATGACATCGCTAGCAGGCCGAACTGCATATGCAGGGCCTATACGTTTGCGGCTGCAAGACCTGTGATGACTCAGAGTCCGCCATCGGGGGTGAATGTGAATCCACTAGCACCGTGTTGGCGATGCGGGGGTAATCACCGGGCCCATCAATGTCGATTCAAGCACTACGTGTGCAAAGGTTGGGGCACCTCCAGCGAATGTGCAAACGTGCTGCGACACACCACGTGGCAGAGGCTGATCGATCCAGCGCGGATCACGCAGCACAGGCAGCTCAACCCGAGGAAGAAATGTATGGGTACAAACCTTCACCACCAAGAGCCCTTTCATAATCTGAAAGTCAAATTAAATGGTGTTTCAGTATCCATGGAGTTGGACATGGGTGCGAGTCAGTCAATAATGAGCCAGAAGGCTTTCGAGAAACTGTCGGGCATTAAAGCACAAAGGCCCAAACTGAACCCGATTAATGCAAAGCTGCATACCTACACCAAAGAGCTCACACCAGTCATTGGAAGTGCGGCAGTGAAGGTACCGTATGATGGAGCTGTGCATAACCTATCATTGTGGATTGTTCCAGGCAATCCACGCTGCTCGGCAGAAGATGGTTGGAAAAGATTAGATGGAATTGGAATGACATCAAAGCACTATCTTCAGTGGATGACGCCTCGTGTGCTCAAGTGCTGAGCAAGTTTCCCTCGCTATTCAAACCAGGCATCAGCAACTTCAAAGGCGCCACGGTACAGATCCACCTTGGCCCTGATGCACAGCCCGTCCATCACAAGGCTCGGGCGGTTCCGTACATGATGAGGGAGAAAGTCGAGATTGAATTGGACAGACTCCAACGCGAAGGAATCATATCACCAGTCGAGTTCAACGAGTGGACCAGTCCAATTGTTCTGGTGTTGAAAAGTGATGGCACGGTCTGAATCTGTGGAGAGCACAAGGTAAACATTAATCGAGTCTCACTACAGACCAGTACCCGCTGCCCACGATGGATGACCTGTTCGCAACGTTAGCGGGGGAAGTCGTTCATTAAGTTGGGCCTAACCTATGCCTACATGACACAGGAGCTGGCTGAATCTTCGAAAAGACTGACGTGCATCAACACACACAAAGGGCTGTTTATATACCACAGGTGCCCTTTTGGGATTCGATCGGCTGCAGCCAATTTCCAGAGAAACATGTGTTTCAAGACGACATCCTGATCACTGGTCGTGACACCATCGAACATCTACACAACCTGGGAGAGGTTCTAAATCGCCTAGACAGAGTGGGACTCAGGCTGAAACGCTCCAAGTGTGTTTTCCTGGGGCAGAAATCGAATTTTTGAGGAGAATGATTGCAGCAGATGGCATCAGGCCCACGGACTCAAAGACAGAGGCCATCAAGAATGCACCCAGACCACAGAATGTGACGGAGCTGCGTTCGTTCCTGGGACTCCTCAAACATTTCGGTCATTTTCTACCCGGGTTGACCGCGTTGTTACAGCCTTTGCACATGATGCTACGTAAGGGTAATGACTGGGTTTGGGGCAAATCTCAAGACACAGCCTTTGAGAAGGCCAGGAACCTGCTATGTTCAAATAAGTTATTTGTACACTATGACCCATGTAAACGGTTAGTGCGAGCTTGTGATGCCTCATCGTACGGGGTTGGCTGTGTGTTACAGCAAGCTAATGTATCGGGCAACTTCCAACAGGTTGCATAAGCGTCTAGAAGTCAGTCTAAGGCTGAGAGAACCTATAGTATGGTCGAGAAAGAGGCGTTAGTATGTGCATATGGGGTTAAGAAAGTGCACCAATACCTATTTGGACTTCGGTTTGAGCTTGAAACTGACCATAAGCCGCTCATTTCACTGAGCTCAGAGAGCAAAGGTATAAATACCAATGCTTCATCCCGCATCCAAAGATAGAAACATAGAAACATAGAAAATAGATGCAGGAGTAGGCCATTTGGCCCTTCGAGCCTGCACCACCATTCAATAAGATCATGGCTCATCATTCACCTCAGTACCCCTTTCCTGCTTTCTCTCCATACCCCTTGATCCCTTTAGCCATAAGGGCCATATCTAACTCCCTCTTGAATATATCCAACGAACTGGCATCAACAACTCTCTGTGGTAGAGAATTCCACAGGTTAACAACTCTCTGAGTGAAGAAGTTTCTCCTCATCTCGGTCCTAAATGGCTCACCCCTTATCCTGAGACTGTGTCCCCTGGTTCTGGACTTCCCCAACATCGGGAACATTCTTCCTGCATCTAACCTGTCCAGTCCCGTCAGAATTTTATACGTTTCTATGAGATCTCCTCTCATCCTTCTAAACTCCAGTGAATACAGGCCCAGTCGATCCAGACTCTTCTCGTACATCAGTCCTGTCATCCCAGGAATCAGTCTGGTGAACCTTCGCTGCACTCCCTCAATAGCAAGAACATCCTTCCTCAGATTAGGAGACCTAAACTGAACACAATATTCCAGGTGAGGCCTTACCAAGGCCCTGTACAACTGCAGTAAGACTTCACTGCTCCTATACTCAAATCCCCTAGCTATGAAGGCCAACATGACATTTGCCTTCTTCACCGCCTGTTGTACCTGCATGACAACTTTCAATGACTGATGTACCATGACACCCAGGTCTCGTTGCACCTCCCCTTTTTCTAATCTGCCGCCATTCAGATAATATTCTGCCTTCACGTTTTTGCCACCAAAGTGGATAACCTCACATTTATCCACATTATACTGCATCTGCCATGTATTTGCCCACTCACCGAACCTGTCCAAGTCACCCTGCAGCCTCTTAGTATCCACCTCACAGCTCACACTGCCACCCAGCTTCGTGTCATCTGCAAACTTGGAGATATTACACCCAATTCCTTCATCTAAATCATTGATGTATATTGTAAATAGCTGGGATCCCAGCACTGAGCCCTGCAGTACCCTACTAGTCACTGCCTGCCATTCTGAAAAGGATCCATTTATCCCGACTCTCTGCTTCCTGTCTGCCAACCAGTTCTCTATCCACGTCAGTACATTACCCTCAATACCATGTGCTTTAATTTAGCACACCAATCTCTTGTGTGGGACCTTGTTAAAAGTCTTTTGAAAGTCCAAATACACCACATCCACTGGTTTTCCCTTGTCCACGTTACTAGTTACATCCTCAAAAAATTCTAGAAGATTTGTCAAGCATGATTTCCCTTTCATAAATCCATGCTGACTTGGACCAATCCAGTCACTGCTTTCCAAATGCGCTGCTATTTCATCTTTAATAATTGATTCCAACTTTTTCCCCGCTACCGATGTCAGGCTAACCGGTCTATAATTCCCCGTTTTCCCTCTCCCTCCTTTCTTAAAAAGTGGTGTTACATTAGCTACCCTCCAGTCCATAGGAAATGATCCAGTGTCGATAGACTGCTGGAAAATGATCACCAATGCAGCCACTATTTCTAGGGCCACTTCCTTAAGTACACTGGGGTGCAGACTATCAAGCCTTGGGGATTTATCGGCCTTCAATCCCATCAATTTCCCGAACACAATTTCTTGACTAATAAGGATTTCCTTCAGTTCCTTCTTCTCACTAGACCCTCGGTCCGCTAGTATTTCTGGAAGGTTATTTGTGTCTTTCTTCGTGAAGACAGAGCCAAAGTATTTGTTCAGTTGGTCTGCCATTTCTTTGTTCCCCATTATAAATTCACCTGATTCTGATGGCAAGGGACCCACGTTTGTCTTCATTAATCTTTTTCTCTTCACATATCTATAGAAGCTTTTGCAGTCAATTTTTATGTTCCCAGCAAGCAACAGATAAACCGCCTTGGGTGCTCTGCTGCACAGGAGGGCAAGAAAAAGAGTGGGGCAACAGGGAGGCAACATACCATCCTGGAGTCTCGATTGCCGGGGTGGTGGGACTGACCTATCAAGAAAGACTGGATCAACTGGGCTTGTATTCACTGGAGTTCAGAAGAATGAGAGGGGACCTCATAGAAACGTTTAAAATTCTGACAGGTTTAGACAGGTTAGATGCAGGAAGAATGTTCCCAATGTTGGGGAAGTCCAGAACCAGGGGTCACAGTCTAAGGATAAGGGGTAAGCCATTTAGGACCGAGATGAGGAGAAACTTCTTCACCCAGAGAGTGGTGAACCTGTGGAATTCTCTACCACAGAAAGTAGTTGAGGCCAATTCACTAAATGTATTCAAAAGGGAGTTAGATGACGTCCTTACTACTAGGGGGATCAAGGGATATGGCGAGAAAGCAGGAAGGGGGTACTGAAGTTGCATGTTCAGCCATGAACTCATTGAATGGCGGTGCAGGCTAGAAGGGCTGAATGGCCTACTCCTGCACCTATTTTCTATGTTTCTATGTCTATGTTTCTATGTTTCTATGTTTCTATTGCGGCCACAGAAACGTCTATCTATTCCCCTTACAATAGAATCCCCTACCACTATAGCTCTTTCACTCTTTTTCCTGCCCTCCTGTGCAGCAGAACTTCCAAGGTGGTTTATCTGTTTTGGAGGGGGATGACCGCAAGGGACCCCTGCACTACCTTCCTTCCACTGCTCTGCCTGATGGTCACCCATTCCCTATCTACCTGAGTAACCTTTAGCTGCGGTGTGACCAACTCACTAAACATGCTATTCACGACATCCTCAGCATCGCGGATACTCCAGAGTGAATCCATGTGCAGCTCCAGTGCCGCAACGCGGTCTGTCAGGAGCCGAAGCAGGATGCACTTCCTGCACATGTAGCCGTCAGGGACACTGGAAGCGTCCCTGGCTTCCCACATAGCACAGGAAGAGCATGACATGGATCTGGGCTCTCCTGCCATGACTTAACCCTTAATTAATTTAATTTGGCAACAATGTCAAAGGTTACCTACTGATAAAGGAAAAGAAAAAGAAGAAAAACTACTCATCAATCACCAGCCAATCACTTACCCCATTGGCTGTGACGTCACCCTTTGATTTCTTTTTATTTCTTTTTTGACTTTTCTCCCTGCACCAGCTGGCCTCCTCGATGACTCACCACTCCTTCGACGACGTTGGGCCTTTTATAGGCCTCCCCCAGATCTCCGCACCTCCTCGACGACTGGGCACTAACATTATCTGCTTATGACTATGTTACGCACCATAGACCAGGCTCTGAAAACTATGCCGATGGTCTCAGCCGGCTACCATTACCCACCACTGGGGTTGAAATGGACCAGCCAGGATCCTGTGCTATCATTAGTAAAGAGTTGCGTCCTAAATGGGAACTGGTCGGCCATTCCCGGGGAAATGCAAGATGAAATTAAGTCGTTTCACCGACGCAAAGATGAAATATCCATCTAGTCGGATTGTCTCTTCTGGGTTAATCGTCTGGTTTTGCCCAAAAAAGGCAGGGAAACGTTTATACGCGACCTACACAGCATCCACCCAGGCATTGTCATGATGAAGGCAATTGCCAGGTCGCATGTTTGATGGCCCGGCATTGACTCAGACTTGGAGTCATGCATGCATCAGTGCAACACTTGCTCGCAACTGAGCAATGCACCAAGGGAGGCTCACTGAGTCTGCGGTCATGGCCCTCCAAACCATGGTCCAGGATCCACGTAGATTTTGCCGGTTCCTTTCTAGGAAAGATGTTTTTAGTAGTTGTGGATGCTTACTCCAAATGGTTTGAATGCATAATCATGTCATCCTGCACATCCACAGCTACCATTGAAAGCCTCCGGGCCATGTTCACCACCTATGGCTTGCCCGACATTCTTGTCAGCGACAATGGACCGTGTTTCACCAGCTCAGAATTCAATGACCTGCAATGGCATCAAGCATGTCAAGTCTGCTCCATTTAAGCCCCTGTCTAACAGTCAAGCGGAGCGGGCAGTCCAAACAATCAAGCAGAACATGAAACGCGTGACGGACGGCTCCCTGCAGACGAGCTTGTCTCGCATTCTGCTCTGTTACCGGATGCGACCCCACTTGCTCACCGGGGTTGTTAATGAAGAGAGCCCTCAAAACCAGGCTCTCCCTAGTCCACCCGGATCTTAATGATCACGTGGAAACCCAGCGACACCGGCAGAGCATGTACCACGATCGCGCGGCTGTTTCACATGACATTGATGTTAACGACCCTGTGTTTGTCCTGAATTGTGGTCATGGTCCCAAGTGGGTTGCAGGCACTGTTTTGGCCAAGGAAGGGAATAGGGTGTTTATAATCAAACTGTTAAATGGCCAAACGTGCAGAAAGCATTTAGATCAGACCAATTTGCGATTTACTGACAACCAGGAACGACTTGAAGAGGACATCACCATCGACGATCCATTAACACACACCCAACCAGCAATCGACCTCGCTGTCAATCACGAGGATGAACCCACTATTCCTGACAGTCCGGTCAGACCAGCCGAGGTGCAGTGTAGCAATGGTCCGGCCAACTCACACACGTCAGGGTTTGAACTTAGACGATCAACCAGCGAGCGAAGGGCTCCGGATCGCCTCAACTTGTAAATAACTTGTACCAAAGACTTTGGGGGGAGGGGGGGGGGCGGCGGGGGGGTATGTAACCATGTAATACTTGCCAGCAGAGGGTGCAACTGTGGGAGTCCTAATAGTCGCCTGCACATATGTGTTGGGCCAGTATAAAAAGTTGGCTGTCATGTTGTTTAGGCACTCTGGAGTTGTAATAAAGATTAAGGTCACACTAAGTTTAGTTCACAGTACTCAGCCCCGTGGAGTTAGTCTTTACACAATAAACCTCATTTGTGTTTTGCAGCTCAGCCAGCAGCGAGGCCCCAGGCAAGACCACAGAGGCTAGAAGGTGGGGGCGCGGGGCCGGAGTCACCGGATGATCCTACATCTGGTGCCGAGGAGCTGCGATTCTCGCCCGTCAATCCGCTGGGCGTTAATTACGTGTGGAAACTAACCGTGGGCGATATTATGGGCGTTGATTTCGCCCATTCTGATGATTCCCCCCAAAAAAGTGGGCGGGCGGTATTATTTTTTCCCGGCTTTACGCACGTGGGGAAAGTAACACTCGGCGATAAATGTCCGAAAAATGGGTGTCAGTTTCCATGCAAAATCCATGCAAAATCTAGCCCAAAGTCCCCTAGTTTTAGTTTCCCCTATGAGTGGAAATATCCTCTCTGCATCCACCTTGTCAAGCCCCCTCATTATGAATTGGCTAGAATAGACTGACGAGTGATATTTAAAGGGGTAAAGGTGGATAGGCAAGGGCAAACATGTAAACATCACATGGATGAACTTCGACAATTGTACATCCCTGTCTGGAGTAAAAATAAAATGGGGAAGGTGGCTCAACTGTGGCTAACAAGGGATATTAAGGATAGTGTTAAATCCAAAGAAGAGGCATATAAATTGGGCAGAAAAAGCAGCAAACCTGAGGACTGGGAGAAATTTAGAATTCAGCAGAGGAGGACAAAGGGTTTAATTAGGAGGGGGAAAATAGAGTATGAGAGCAAGCTTGCTGGGAATATAAAAACTGAATGCAAGAGCTTGTATAGATATGTGAAGAGAAAAAGATTAGTGAAGACAAACGTAGGTCCCTTGCAGTCAGAATTAGGTGAATTTATAATGCGGATCAAAGAAATGGCAGACCAACTGAACAAATACTTTGGTTCTGTCTTCACAAACGAAGACACAAATAACCTTCCGGAAATACTAGGGGGCCGAGGGTCCAGCGAGAAGGAGGAACTGAAGGAAATCCTTAGTAGTCAAGAAATTGTGTTCGGGAAATTGATGGGATTGAAGGCCGATAAATCCCCAAGACCTGATAGTCTGCATCCCAGAGAACTTACGGAAGTGGCCCTAGAAATAGTGGATGCATTGGTGATCATTTTCTAACAGTTTATCGACTCTGGATCAATTCCTATGGACTGGAGGGTTGCTAATGTAACACCACTTTTAAAAAAAGGAGGGAGAGAGAAAACGGGAAATTATAGATTGGTTAGCCTGACATCAGTCGTGGGGAAAATGTTGGAATCAATTATTAAAGATGAAATAGCAGCGCATTTGGAAAGCAGTGACAGGATCGGTCCAAGTCAGCATGGATTTATGAAAGGGAAATCATGCTTGACAAATCTTCTAGAATTTTTTGAGGATGTAACTAGTAGAGTGGACAAGGGAGAACCAGTGGATGTGGTGTATTTGGTCTTTCAAAAGGCTTTTGACAAGGTCCCACACAAAAATTGGTGTGCAAAATTAAAGCACATCGTATTGGGGATAATGTATTGACGTGGATAGAGAACTGGTTAGCAGACAGGAAGCAGAGTCGGGATAAACGGGTCCTTTTCAGAATGGCAGGCAGCGACTAGTGGGGTGCTGCAAGGCTCAGTGCTGGGACCCCAGCTATTTACAATATACATCAATGATTTAGATGAAGGAATTGACTGTAATATCTCCAAGTTTGCAGATGACACTAAGCTGGGTGGCGGTGTGAGCTGTGAGCAGGATGCTAAGAGGCTGCAGGGTGACTTGGACAGGTTAAGTGAGTGGACAAATGCATGGCAGTTGCAGTATAATGTGGATAAATATGAGATTATCCACTTTGGTGGCAAAAACATGAAGGCAGAATATTATCTGAATGGTGGAAGATTAGGGAAAGGGGAGGTGTAACGAGACCTGGGTGTCATGGTATATCAGTCATTGAAAGTTGGCATGCAGGTACAGCAGGTGGTGAAGAAGGCAAATTGCATGTTGGCCTTCAGAGCTAAGGGATTTGAGTATAGGAGCAGGGAGATCTTACAGGAGTTGTACAGGGACTTGGTGAAGCCTCACCTGGAACATTGTGTTCAATTTTGGTCTCCTAATCTGAGGAAGGACATTCTTGCTATTGAGGGAGTGCAGCGAAGGTTCACCAGACTGATTCCCAGGATGGCAGGACTGACATATGAGGAGAGACTGGATCGACTGGACTTGTATTCACTGGAGTTTAGAAGAATGAGAGGGAATCTCAAACAAACATATAAAATTCTGACAGGAAAGGACAGGTTAGATGCAGGAATAATGTTCCCGATGTTGGGGATGTCTAGAACCAGGGGTCACAGTCTAAGAATAAGGGGTAAGCCATTTAGGACCGAGATAAGGAGAAACTTCTTCAGAGAGTATTAACCTGTGGCGTTCTCTACCGCAGAGAGTTGTTGATGCCAGTTCATTACATATATTCAAGAGGGAGTTAGATATGGCCCTTACAGCTAAAGGGATCAAGGGGTATGGAGAGAAAGCAGGAAAGGGGTACTGAGGTGAATGATGAGCCATGATCTTATTGAATGGTGGTGCAGGCTCCAAGGGCCAAATGGCCTACTGCTGCATCTATTTTCTATATTTCTATGTTTCTATTATCTTATACCTTGCAATAAGATCACCTCTCATTCTTCTGAACTCCAACCTACCACATAAGTCAACCCCTCATCTCCAGAATCAACCTAGTGAATCTTCTCTGAACAGCCTCCAATGCAAGTATATCCTTCCTTAAATACGGAGACCACAACCATACTCAGTACTCCAAGTGTGACTGCACCAATACTCTGCACAGTTTTAGCAGGACTTCTCTGCTTTTATACTCTATCCCCCTTGCAATAAAAGCCAACATTCCGTTTGCCTTCCTGATCCAACTATTTACAATCTATATTAATGACTTGGAAGAAGGGATTGAGTGTAACGTAGGTAGCCAAGTTTGCTGACGATACAAAGATGGGAGGAAAAGTAATGTGTGAGGAGGACACAAAAAATCTGCAAAAGGACATAGACAGGCTAAGTGTGTGGGCACAAAAGTTGGCAGATGGAGTATAATGTTGTAAAGTATGAGGTCATGCACTTTGGCAGAAAAAAATCAAAGAGCAAGTTATTATTTAAATGGAGAAAGATTGCAAAGTGCTGCAGTACAGCGGGACCTGGGGGTACTTGTGCATGAAACACAAAAGGATAGTATGCACGTACAGCAAGTGATCAGGAAGACCAATGGAATCTTGGCCTTTATTGCAAAGGGGATGGAGTATAAAAGCAGGGAAGTCTTGCTACAGTTCTACAGGGTATTGGTGAGGCCACACCTGGAATACTGCGTACAGTTTTGGTTTCCATATTTATGAAAGCACATACTTGCTTTGGAGACAGTTCAGAGAAGATTCACAAGGTTGATTCCAGAGATGAGGGGGTTGACTTATGAGGAAAGTTTGAGTAGGTTGGACCTCTACTCATTGGAATTCAGAATAATGAGAGATGATCTTATCGAAATGTATAAGATTATGAGGGGGCTTGACAAGGTGGATGCAGACAGGATGTTTCCGTTGATAGGGGAGACTAGAACTTGAGGACATAATCTTAGAATAAGGGGCCACCCATTTAAAACTGAGATGAGGTGAAATTTCTTCTCTCAGAGGGTTGTAAATCTGTGGAATTCGCTGCCTCAGAGAGCTGTGGAAGCTGGGACATTGAATAAATTTAAGACAGAAATAGACATTTTCTTAAACAATAAGAGGATAAGGGGTTATGGGGAGTGGGCAGGGAAGTGGACCTGAGTCCATGATCGGATCAGCCATGGTCGTGTTGAATGGCAGAGCAGGCTCAAAGGGCAGTATGGCCTATTCCTGCTCTTATTTCTTTTGTTCTTGTGTTCTTATTACTTGCTGTACCTGCATACTAACTTTTTGTGTTTCATGCACACGGACCCCCAGGTTTCTAAGCACTTTGCAAGTTTTCTCAATTTAAATTATAATTTGCTTTTCTATTATTTCTGTCAAAGTGGATAACCTCACATTTTCCCACATTCTATTACATCTGCCAAATTGTTGCCCACTCACTTAGCCTGTCTATATCCTTTTGCAGATTTTTTGTGTCCTCCTCACAATTTACTTTCCCACCCATCTTTGTATCATCAGCAAACTTGGCTACATTACACTCGGTCCCTTCATCCAAGTCATTAATATAGATTGTAAATAGTTGAGGACCCAGCACCGATCCCTGCGGCACCCCACTAGTTACTGTTTGCCAACTGGAAAATTAACCATTTATCCCAACTCTCTGCTTTCTGTTAGTTAGCCGATCCTCTATCCATGCTAATACATTATCCCCAACCCCGTAAGCTTTTATCTTGTGCAGTAACCTCTTACGTGGCACCTTATTGAATGCCTTCTGGAAATCCAAATACACCACATCCACTGGTTCCCCCTTATCCACCCTGCTCGTTACATCCTCAAAGAACTCCAGCAAATTTGTCAACATGATTTCCCTTTCATAAAACCATGCTGACTCTGCTTGATTGAATCATGCTTTTCCAAATGTCCCACTACTGCTTAATAATAGACTCCAGCATTTTCCCCAATGACAGATGTTCGACTAACTGGTCTATAGTTTTCTGCTTTTTTCTACCTCCTTTTTTAAATAGGGGCGTTACATTTGCTGTTTTCCAATCCGCTGGGACTGCCCCAGAATCCAGGGAATTTTGGTAGATTACAACCAATGCATCCACTATCTCTACTGCCACTTCTCTTAAGACCTTAGGATGCAAGCCATCAGGTCCAGGGGACTTGTCCACCTTTATTCCTATTATTTTACCTTGTACTACTTCATTAGTGATAATGATGGTATTAAGTTCCTCCCTCCCTATAGCCCCTTGATTATCCACTATTGGGATGTTTATAGTGTCTTCTTCTGTGAAGACCGATACAAAATATTTGTTCAACGTCACTGCCATTTCCCTGCTCCCCATTATTAATTCCCTATTAATAAAGCTATGATACATCTCTGTACCATCAGTAAGTAAGACCTGACATCTATGCTTTTCCTATCACATTGCCCAATATCAGAAGCTGGGTGGTGCATGATAGAAGTCAGGATGACTGTCAGAAAGAGACTAACCTTCACCCAGCATCTCTATATAGTAATTCACTCGGAACTCCTTCACGGCAAACGAGCCAAAGGTGGGCAGCGGAAACGTTACAAGGACGCCCTCAAAGCCTCCCTGGTAAAGTGCAACATCCCCACTGACACCTGGGAGTCCCTGGCCAAAGACCGCCCTAAGTGGAGGAAGTGCATCCGGGAGGGCGATGAGCACCTCGAGTCTCATCGCTGAGAACATGCAGAAATCAAGCACAGGCAGCAGAAAGAGCGTGCGGCAAACCAGTCCCACCCACATTTTCCCTCAACGACTACCTGTCCCACCTGTGACAGGGACTGTGGTTCTTGTATTGGATTGTTCAGCCACCTAAGAACTCATTTTAAGAGTGGAAGCAAGTCTTCCTCGATTCCGAGGGAATGCCTATGATGATGATGATGATAGTAACTCCACGGAACAACGTATTAGATAGTCACACAGTCATAGTCGTAAGCAGCTTCTCAATCTCAACTGAGAAGTATTTAATATTGTCCCTTGCAAGTTATTAATTTACATAGAAATTACAACGCAGAAACAAGCCATTCAGCCCATCAGATCTTTTCCATTGTTTATGCTCCACATGAGTCTCCTCCCACCTTACCTCATCTCACCCTATCAACATATCTTTCTATTGCCTTCTCTCTCATTTCTTTATCTAGCTTCCCTTTAAATGCATCTATTCAATTTGCCTCAACCACTCCCTATGGCAACGAGTTCCACATTCTCACCACTTTCGGAGTAAAAATGTTTCTCCTGAATTCCTTATTGGATTTATGAGTTACTATTTTATATTTACGGACCTTAGTTTTCAACTCCCTCACAAGTGGAAACATCTTCTCTACGTCTATGCTATTGAACCGCTTCATGATTTTGAAGACCTCTAGCAGGTCACCTCTCAGTCTTCTGATTCATTATGCCGTCTTAGCACTTCATATGCAGTTAGATTACAATGGTACAGAAAGTGCTTTGATCCATGTGAAAACTCTCTTATAATCATGTGCTTTACTATGCATATATCTTGGCTGATATAATATTTTTGAATATGGTTGTACTTAGGGTAAAAGATATAATTAGAGTCAAAGTTAACAGATGTGGTTCCTATAGTAAGAACAATATCTCTCTGGCTATGTTTACATAGTGACGTGTCTAACTGCAGAGGCTGGATTTGATCAAGTTGTAAAATTACAGTGTTCCACAGATGGTAAAATTCAATTTGTAAACATTTTATAGTCCTTCCCAATTCCAAAAAGCCACAAAAGATCTTTGGGATTGAATTTCTATTTACGCCATTTTTCTAGGGTTTCTTTGGATCTTCCGCCAAAGTTGCAGTGGATGATCGGGAGAATCCCGTGGTATTTCTTTATTAATGACTGTTTGAGTGTTTAAAATATAAATACTATGCACTAACACTTAGGTTCCCGGCATGTACGAATCTATTTGTAAGTGGGGGATACCTGTCAGTTATGGATAGGCCTGTATCATTATGCAGCATGTTTGTGAGGCAGCTACCAATGTGCTTAATAGTCACTCCAGTCACCAAACTCTGTTGATGAACAGTGTGAGTGTAGCAACAGCTCAGTTGAAAGCACAGTACATTTTAAAAGATCCTTAGCACCTCTTTTGAGGGATAGTTTTGACGGATTCAGTTCATCGAACAGTCAATTTTGAATATTCAGTAGCCCTCTCCACCATTTCAACCAGTGGGAAAACATCACACTAAAGCAGACTTAAGGAAGTGTGGAACAAGAAAAGGCCAACCCTGCTGCCTGACCCGTTAAGATTTCCAGCATTTTCTGTTTTTATTTCAGATTCCAGCATCCGCAGTATTTTGCTTTTGAATAAGAAAAGGCCATTCGGTCGGCAAACCCAGTGCAATTCATCCAATGCAGGGCTGTACCCAATTTATTGTATCTCCTGGAAGTAGACATTTTCCCCACTGCTGTGCAAACCTTTAAAATGTGTTCTTGGTATTTTCTTTTCAAAAACTGGAATAAAATGAATAAATTTGAAATGGTTTGCGATCATTGCGTAATATAATTATACACACCTCTGTTTTATATATTAAGTATCCCACAAGAAACTCATTTCAATAACATATTTTAAAGAAGCAATAAAGAGCTATCTTTCTGTGTCCAGTGTTGCAGTTGATGAGTACTATACACTTGCCATTTGTGATGTTATCAACTCTCTCTTATTGGAGCTTTAATATTTTTATCATCCCCCCCAAAAGACTTTGGGGAGAAATTCGGGAGTGTTCCGTTTGGGGCACTAACTTTTGAAAGCTGGAAAAATTAGTGCCAGGCGCTAATGATTCCTGACTTTTTTGAAATCAAGCGCTCCACTTCCTTCCTGGAGCGCTACAGGATGCAGGCACGGCGGTAGTGGTGCAGCGCTGCACAATGGGCTGTCCAGAACTGCTCCGTTCCGAGGCTCCTTCGCTCCCTTAAAGGGAAGGGCCATCGCTGCAGGCTCTGCATTGGGACCAGTGAGCTGGTCCTCGACCCCAGCCACGATCCGGCCCAATCAGCCTCATGCACTCCAGCAGAGTGCCGGGCTGATCAATCACGGCCCAGGAGAATTGAAATAATTGAAAAAAGCATTTTAGAAATGTTCCTACTTACCTCGGCAACCCCCCTTTAACTTCCACCCCGAAGCTCCCGGCCTCCCTAACAACGTCTCCTGCAGCTGCCTGTAGTTTCGTCCGGCGATGCTGCAGAGGGCGGAACCGAAGTTCGGGCCTGGTGTGCTACTGCGGCGATGTGCACGGCAATAACATCACGATCTCCGGACAAAGGAGATCATGGCGCAACGCGTTACTGCTGCCACAAACCTCCCGGCCAAGTTAGCGAGAGTCGTTCATCTTGCTACGCCCGGTTGGTAAGTCATTGGTACCCCATTATCGCACCCCTCGAGGTGATAACTGGAGGCGCTAAGGAGACCAATTTCTAGGCCTTTAAGTTTTACTGAAGGCTTCATAGACATCCAGGCCGGGAATTTCCAAAAAGCAGGCTCAGGCACTGCGATGTGAGATATCCCCACGCCCATTCACAAAGCGCAAGCAGCATGTCAACTTTGTGCTGCCTGCTAATTATCATGATTGTAGCGCAGAGCCTAGTGCTGAACGAGCTGCTGACAGGCTGTGCGCTCAGCAGGGGGCTGAAGTTTGCATTGCTGGAGTGAGGATAGCTTTACTTAAAGCTTTACTTAAAGCTAGCCTACTCCTCTTAAAGGCAGTTTTCAGCTCTTAAAGCTGAGCAGTCTTCAGCAGCTAAAAAAAATAAAAATTGCTTCAGCATTAGGTAGTCTGCATCTCCTAACGGTGAGCTGCCTTCTGCTGATAAAAAATGGTAAAAGTGCATCAGCACCAACACAAATGGCTCAACAGACCTGGGAAGGGGCACCCAGGGTTGCAGATGCAGCACTTGAGCTTTGTGTAGGGGGTCCTCCGGAAAGAAGGATGTGGAATCGGATTGCCGAGGCCATCACTGTCAGCAGTGTTGCCCCGAGCACCTGGAGTGTCCAAAGTGGTTCATCACCTCAGACGAGTGGTCTATGTCAGTGAATTAATTTTCAAAAGTCATCTCCTACCAACTCCACAACTAGCATCACACATTGCTCAATGCATGAACCCCCACCCCCTCACAATCACTCACCGACTAACAATCTCTATCAAATATGAGGCACACCTCACATTCCTAGCTTCACCTCACCACTTTGGAGGAGACAATGCTGGCCATTCTTGGCAGGGGCATGGCTGAGCCCTTGGCCAGCATCGAAAGTGGGCAGAAGCAAGACGGCCACCATTTTTTCTTCCAAACTGGCCGGTGCGAACAGCTCCAATTTTCCGGCCCCAGACTAAAGTATGTATTGGGCTGTGAATGAAGAAGGCATGAAACCCAGGATTTAACAGGATGGCAGTAGAATGCCGTTTATTTTATTGTAAGGGGGTGTACTTCTCCAACTTTGAAGTTGAATATGCTCCTGACACATTTAATTAACAAGGCACATGGTATTGGGGATAATGTACTGGCGTGGATAGAGAATTGGTTGGCAGACAGGAAGCAGAGAGTCGGGATAAATGGGTCCTTTTCGGAATGGGAGGCAGTAACTAGTGGAGTACCGCAGGGCTCAGTGCTGGGACCCCAGCTCTTCACAATATACATTAATGATTTGGATGAAGGAATTGCGGGTAATATCTCCAAATTTGCAGATGACACTAAACTGGGTGGCGGTGTGAGCTGTGAGGAGGATGCTAAGAGGCTGCAGGGTGATTTGGACAGGTTAGGAGAGTGAGCAAATGCATGGCAGATGCAGTATAATGTGGATAAATGTGAGGTTATCCACTTTGGTGGCAAAAACACGAAGGCAGAATATTATCTGAATGGCGGCAGATTAGGAAAAAGGGAGGTGAAACGAGACCTGAGTGTCATGGTTCATCAGTCATTGAAAGTTGGCATGCAGGTAGAGCAGGCGGTGAAGAAGGCAAATGGCATGTTGGCCTTCATAGCTAGGGGATTTGAGTATAGGAGCAGGGAGGTATTACTGCAATTGTACAGGGCCTTGGTGAGGCCTCAACTGGAATATTGTGTTTGGTTTTGGTCTCCTAATCTGAGGAAGGATGTTCTTGCTATTGAGGGAGTGCAGCCACGGTTCACCAGGCTGATTCCAGGTATGGCTGGACTGACATATGAGGAGAGACTAGATCAACTGGGCCTTTATACACTAGAGTTTAGAAGGATGAGAGGGGATCTCATAGAAACGTATAAGATTCTGGCGGGATGGGACAGGTTAGATGCGGGAAGAATGTTCCTGATGTTGGGGAAGTCCAGAACTAGGGGGACACAGTCTTAGGATAAGGTGTAGGCCATTTAGGACTGAGATGAGGAGAAACTTCTTCACTCAGAGAGTTGTTAACCTGTGGAATTCCCTGCCGCAGAGAGTCGTTGATGCCAGTTCATTGGATATATTCAAGAGAGAGTTAGATGTGGCCCTTACGGCTAAAGGGATCAAGGGGTATGGAGAGAATGCGGGAAAGAGGCACTGAGGTGAATGATCAGCCATGATCTTATTGAATGGTAGTGCAGGCTTGAAGGGCCGAATGGCCTACTCCTGCACCTATTTTCTATGTTTCTACGTTTGTAAGATCAACTCTAATAAGGGACCATTCTGGTCAGAATCATTTTCCTTTCTTTTAAAAGAACATTATTCTTCACTACATTTTTGGAACTCCATGCACTCTTCAACATCTTTCTGAACCGGGATGTGAGCAGGTGACCTATCTCCAGGCCTCTGCTAGTGCTCTTCTATAACTGGCTACTATAAATAACTACGACAGAGCAGCCTAGTGTAACTTACCCTTCTTTTTTCCATCACTTCCTATTATCTAGTTTCTACTCAATGCCCATTGCCTTCCACTTTCCATCCTGTAGCTGTGGATTGGCATGGAGAGATAAATAGAAAGAGCAAGGGAAAAAAATATAAACTATTTAAAGAGCTTATCTAATCACCACAAATAATGGATTGAATAAAAATTCAATGACAACTACCATAAGACCCATAACATCAACCTTTGTAGTTTAGCCTTTAAGGAGCAGTTGAATGCATTTCACAGATCAATGGAACCCAGTGCCTCCAGTCATAAAGCACTTAATCTTTGTCTGCATACTCACTGAATCCTGTAATCACATTTTAAGTGTTTATTCCAGTTTAGTTACAGGAAACTGACTTGGGTCAGGCTTCCAACCTGAAAACCAGCAAAGCCAAATAATCCAGTTATAACTTCAAGTTCAGCTGTAGTTCAGGAAACAAGCCCAGGATCTGAGCATAAAGTGTGCACAACACTGATACGTAGTTAGTTCACAGGTGCAACTGGCTGTTTTCTCTATTTAAAGAGTAGCTTTCAGCTCAGTCTGCCACATTTTCTTAAAGTAAGATGTTATCATAAAGGTGAGGATTTAATTTTAAATGGGAGCCATTGCACATCAACTGTGAAAATAATGGCATGGAAATTCCGACATCCTGGGCCCGTACGAAGTTTCTATGGACCCGGGAAGGCATCGGAAAAGCCGGTTTTCAATGCGCATGCGCATGCGCTGAAAACCGGCTTTTCCGATCTATCAAGCTGGAGCTTAATAGATCGTAGCCAGATCGGGAGCGAGGATGACAGATCAGGAGCGAAGACATTTGTACGGGCAAGATTGGGCTATTTACCCATATCTTGCCTAGCAAATATCCTCAAAAATCTTGTTCCTGAAAAAGCAGGCGCATAGCCTATTTTTACAGGCGCAAGTGCTTTAAAGCACACAAAAACAATTGTAAAATAAAATTATAAACACATAGTTTATTGTTAAAAACCCTCCCCACTACAGTAAGTTTATTTTTAACCATAATTAAAAAAACTTTTTTTTAAATCGGGAAAATATTTTATTTTTATAAGACATAATAACTTTAATTTCAATTCATTTTAAATATGTGTGGTCTGCTTTTTTATTTTTTATTATTTTGTGTGATTGGTTTTGTTCCCATTAATAGCACTGAGAACTCGTAGGGTTAGATTTTCCACTTTTTTTGCATGCATAATGCCCACTTAACGTCCATTTTAACGCTGAAGTGACCTATAACGCCCAGGTATCGCCCATTTAGCCACAAAATTGAAACTGACGCCCATTTTTCGGACATTTATCGCCGAGCGTCACTTTCCCTATGTGTGTAACGCCAAAACAAAATAATACCGCCACCCACCTTTTTTTTGCCGGAATCATCAGAATGGGTGAAACCAATGCCCATAATATCGCTCAGCATTACTTTCCACTTGTAATTAACGGCAAGATTTAATAATACCACCCGGCCACTGTTTTTTGTCGTAAAGATCATATTTGCTGAAACTAACACCCAGAAAATCGCCCATCCCCACTTTCGGCACCTCGCACACATCTCGGCCACAATATCGACCGCTCAAAAAACCGCCAGGAAAAAATGGAACGAACCGGAACTACTCACAGCGTTATAGATGCCATGTTCTAAATCACATGTCGCATCATTTAAAAGGCTGCTCTGCTTCAACCTTGGGAGAGTTTGGATGTACTCTGGAGGTCTTTGGAGGTGATGTGAACATCTGAACAAACATCTTTATCATACTGTGAACAATTGGAATTTATAGGTGTCTTCGTCAGGACATTCATTCTTTGTGACCAATCTGTGGAAAACAGATGGCTATTGGAATGGGGCCTGTCCTTTCTCACCCTCTCTTGATGACCAATTACATGCTGCAGACTCAAGATGGCAGAAGGTACGTTCCACAGCATTATGTGTCCAATGTAAAACATGCCAGACTGATGAGGAGGACCAGACGTTACACCCCCAAGTACAGGGCGAAGCGGTCTTACCTCAACTTGTCCGATAACACCTGCCTTCGGAGACTGCGCTTCCATAAAGAGGTTATCACTGAGGTATGCCAGCTCATAAGGAGAGATCTGCAGCCTGCCAGCACCATCAGTACTGCACTGTCCGTCAAGGTCAAAGTCACCGTAGCACTGTCGTTCTACGTATCGGGTTCTTTTCAGGCCTTAGCTGGTGACATTTGCAGTCTGTCTCAGCATGCCACACATTGCTGCATTAGACAGGTCATTGAAGCCCTGTACGCATGCAGGACGGACTTTATCAGCTTCCCTATTGTTATGAATGCAATAAAGGTACAAACTGAGTACTGTTTAACTGAACAAGGTACAACCTTGTTCTGCTTTATTACAGTCCAAAGTGCCTGACTCACAAAATGGCTGGTCTTTTATACTAGAGCAGCACCATGTGCGTGCTGCTCAGTGGCCTCCAACAATGACACTATCTGGTGGCTACAAACAGCATGTACATACATGATATTACTCTCCTCTGAGATCTTATCACTGTCTTTCACAGGTTGAGACAGTCCGATGCTTTACGCTCCTGGGTTGACCGTCTCAGTTCGATTCCAGCCTTGGGTGAAGGTGCTGAGTCTGTTGTGGCTGGTGGCTGGATGGCTGACTTGTTGGGGGTAGCAGTGGCCATGTCAGGAATTGCAAGTCCATTTTTATTGAACAAGTCCGTGATGGAAATTCTGGGTTCACTGATGACCCTCGAATCCACTGAAGGCTACTGGTAGGTTGGTTGGTCGTCGACGGTTTCTTCGTCCGACTGCTCTGGCTCGTCTGTGTGCCTCAGCTTTGTTTGATCCATGTGTTTCCTGCAAGTTTGCCCATTCTTGAGCTTAACAACAAATACTCTGTTGCCCTCCTTGGCCATGACCGTACCAGCGATCCATTTGGGACCCTGACCATAATTCAACACATATACAGGATCATTAACAGAAATCTCGCATGACACAGTTGCGCGATCGTAGTACCCTTGTTGACTTTGTCTTCTGTATTCAACATGATTATTTAAATCCAGGTGTACCAGAGATAGCTTGGTCTTAAGACCTCTTTTCATCATGAGTTCAGCAGGCAAGACCCCTATGAGTGTGTGGGGTCTTGTCCTGTAACTCAGCAGTATGCAGGACAAGTGGGTCTGCAGTGACCCTTGGGTTACTCTCCTCATGCTTTGCCTAATAATTTGTACTGCACGTTCAGCTTGCCTGTTGGACGCAGGCTTGAATGGTGCTGACCTTACATGTTTTATGCCATTAAGTTTCACAAACTCCTGAAACTCCTGACTGGTGAAGCAGACCATGTGTCGCGAACGTGACATTGAGATTCTCTATGGTTGCCGTGGATGTACTGGATGACATGATTATGCATTCTATTCACTTCGAATAAGCATCCATCACCACTAAAAACATCTTGCCCAGGAAGGGACCTGCAAAATCTACATGGATCCTGGACCAAGGTTTGGATGGCCATGACCACAAACTCAGCAGCGATTCCACTGGTGCTTTGCTGAGCAGCACGCATGCTTCCAGCTCAGAATCAATTCCTGGCCACCATACATGAGACTTGGCAATGGCCTTCCTCATCACTATACTCGGATGTGTGCTGTGTAACTCACGCAAGAACTTCTCCCTTTCTTGGGAATTACAACACGATTGCCCCACAATATGCAATCTGCTTGAATAGACAGTTCATCCTTGTGACGAATGTATTGTTTGGCCTCCTCGCACATTTGCTTAGGTATAGCAGACCAATCCCCTTTGAGGATGCAACCCTTTACCACCGATAAAATCGAATCCTGGCTGGTCCAGGTCTTAACTTGTTGAGCCATGACAGGGGTACCTTTACTCTCAAAAGCATCCATGATTAACATTAAATCTGCCGGTTGTGGCGTTTTCACCTCCGGTGTGGGCAACGGCAACCGGCTCAAAGCATTGTCACAATTCTCTGTGCCAGGTCTGTGGCGAATGACATAATCATAGGCAGATAATGTCAGCGCCCACTTTTGGATGTGGGATAAAGCGTTGGTATTGATACCTTTGCTTTTGAAAAACAATAAAATGAGCGGCTTGTGATCGGTCTCTAATTCGAACCTCAGACCGAACAGGTATTGATGCATCTTTTTAATACTGTACACACACACTGAAGCTTCTTTGTCTACAATACTGTAGGCTCTTTCTGCTTTAGACAAACTTTTGGATACATACGCGACAGGTTGATGTTTACCCGACTCATTGGCTTGTTGTAACACGCAACCAATTCCATATGTCGATGTGTCACAGGCCAAAACTAAATGTTTACATGGGTCATAATGTGCCAGCAGCTTGTTCGAGCAAAGCAGATTGGTGGCTTTCTCGAAAGTTGTGTCTTGCAATGCACCCCACACCCAGCTGTTGCCTTTTCTCAATAGCATGTGCAGTGGTTCAAGTAAGGTGCTCAATTTCGGTAGGAAGTTACCAAATTAGTTGAGCAGACCCAGGAACAAACGCAGCTCCGTCACGTTCCATGACTTGGGTGCATTCTTGATGGCTTTGGAAACCAAATTATACTGGCAGAGAATGCTAAATTTCCAGGCAGCATCCATGATGCTCACATCCTGCATGAGAGCAGTGTATCTGACTTGTTTAACAATCAGCCACAAGGTCAATGCTGGATGCTTGGTGACAAAGGATATGGCCTCGCCACCTGGCTGATGACCCCCCTGCATGACACCCACACCGAAGCCGAGACGCAATACAATGAGAGCCACAAAGCCACTCGCAATATCGTTGAGAAAATCACTGGAGTGCTTAAGCAGTGCTTCAGATGCCTGGACCACTCAGTAGGTGAGCTTCAACACCACCCTGAGCAGGTAACTCAATTCATGGTGGTGTGCTCCATGCTGCACAACTTGGCTATCAGGAGGGGACAAGAATTGCCTGATGAGTTTGACAGTCCACCTCAGCAGAGAGAGGAAGAGGACCAGGAGGCGGACGCTGACATCGGCCCAGACAATCAGGCTGATGCTGAAGCCATGCCCCCGCTCCCCTTGTAGACCGCATGAAAGGGCCCGTGGTGGCATGATAGTTGCAAGACTCATAAATGAGCGCTTTGCCTGAAAGAACGTTGGTGTTATTTACAAGGCTGTCACACTGCTGGGTGTGAAGGTCATATACCAATGGTGGGCATCACCTTGGTGACAGTTAAAGTTTAAATTGATTGAAGTTAAGTGTAATTATACCCTTTGATGTTAAGGAATCACCAGCGTGTAACGGTTCAGCTATCTGAGCCAATGCGCAACAAGGTTCTGTGAAATAAAAAACATTTAAACCGAACATTTGTCTGAAATCATAAACCAACCCTTCACCCCCCCCCCCCCACCCCCCCCACCCAGCTTCTCCTCGCCGCCTCAACCCTTCCCCTCCTGACTCCAAACTGCCTGGCCGAGGAGCTCCTCAGGCGATGCTTCATTGGGGGGGTGGGCGGGGGAGGAGGGAATGACGGCTGAACCACTGCTTGGATGGATACGGGAGGGGACGGTCCCAAGGTGGGAATGTGCTCTGAGCCAGAAGCAAGATGTTGCTCCTGGCTCTCATGTGTGGTTGGCAATGGGGGTGCGGCACCTTGGGGTGCAGTGCCGTGCTCCGGGACCACTGGGAGCCCTCTGCCACCAGTGTTCCTGGCTACCAGCTCCATGGACTCCTCCATCCCTTCCATGTTATATCTTATTTGTTGGACAAAAACTTGGTGCCAACTATGTTCTTAGTGCTTTGTAGGCTTTTTGCTGCTGGTGAATCTCCTTCGTGCCTCCCACAGCAGTCAAACAAGCACACAACACAGCCACACAAGCTTTCAGTCCCTCTCTGCTCCCTCTCTCTGTCTCCTCTTCTGCGCATGTAATGATGACCCCTGACCTCCTGAATCATGGGAAACGAGCATTGCAATGATGTTGCTAAGGACGGCGAGACTTTACGGCAGAAGGTCAGAGAGATTTAAAGCTACCGCCCATTTCATATCGCTCGTGGTAACGTCCAATTTCAAAAATGGAGATTGGGGCTTTGAGACTGGGCGACAAGCCGGCAATCTTAAAACCCATGTTTACCGCCCACACTGGAAATAACGCCCATTTTTGGGCAATCTGCACAAAAGTGTAAAATCTCGCCAATAGATACGCGTGTCTCGGTGCTATTAATGGGAACCTGTGAACTACCTACCTGATTGGCTGAGCAGTCACACACATGACTGCATCTTCTGCATTGGAACCTTCTGGGCAGGAGCGTGCTTCGCAGCGCGGGAGGAGAAGACTTCCCCATCGGAATTCAGGGCGCCTCCTAGACCACCAGGTAAATTCGTAAAAAATCTCCAGCCAGGAGGCAATTGCCAGCGGGAAGACCCCCAGAGGAATTTCTGCCCCTATATATTTTTATCAATGTAAGTATTCTCATTAAGTATAATGAGAGAACTCAAAAATATTTTGTCATTCGCAGTGGGATAAATTCTATTTTTTACTTGCGACAATGTATATATAATGGACAGGACAAAATTAAAATTACCTTTGGAAATGTATTCACCATTTCATGTAAGGTGTTTTTGGGATTGCCAATAAATGAAGTGCAAATTAGACTGAGATATACTAAAAATAGTCACATAAAGAGGTGGATCTGAGAGTGGGACCTACACAACATAATGTGGAAAGAAGATAGCTTGTGAAACAAGTTTCAGCAGCATTGCTAATGAACCTTATAGGAGAACATATGTAATAAGAAATGGCTATTGGGCCTCTCAAGCCTGCTCTCTCCACAAACCATGTGCAGTTTGTCCTCTTCAACCCAACCAGTCCTTTAAGGGAAATGATCAACCACAAATATAACCTCCAAAAGGAAAAAGTTGTGTGGAATTTCCCCAAACACAAGTAACCTAGAAAAACTTCAGAATATTAATCCAATTTTACTCACAGTTTAGACTTTCAATCCTGGTTGATTGCATTCCATAAGTGACTCATCTATGATCACGACAGTGCAGGAACAATGGGGTCGAAATTCATCAACTCACCGCCCACTGCCGTCGACTGCCACCCGCTGCTGCCAACATTGCTCTTGCAGATCCGCCCAGTGCCACTTTTGAGGTGGGCTGGAGCGGGTGGGAGGGGAGAGTTGCCGGGAACTGCCCACTGACATCAACGGGTGGCCGAGTGGCGCAACTGACCTCCCGCCCGCCGAGCTCCCATATTGATGCGGGCGGGAATCGGCGGGTGTCGGCGCCAGAACGGGGGTGGATTGCTGCGAGGAGGCTGGTCTGTCCCTGATGGTAAGTATGAAGAACCTTAAAATAAGGTTAGTGAACATTTTTTTTCCACAGCGACTTACCTGGATGGGGTCCCCTGAAGGTCTTCTGATAGTTTTTAAAATTTTTTACTGCTGATTTTTTTTCAACTGTTCAATCCTCCGTGGGCCCGACTCCATCCTCGGTGATGCCTCTGCCGCTGAGAATGAGATCTCCCGCCCGTTGCCACCCAGAATGGCGGCGCCGTCATTCATTTGCCACCCGACGACCTTCGATGGACCTCAGCGATGAATATCCCGCCTAAAGTACCATCTGGTACCTCGGCGGCCATCGGCGACACTTTGGGCGGCACTTGGGCGGGCGGGGGCCTTGATCAAAATCGGCCCCAATGATTTCCATATAGCACTTCATTATCTATGCCCATGCTTATTGTTATGTTCATAATAAAGTAATGTAACTGAGTACTGTAGACGTGAGTAAGTGTGACCTTAGTTCCTTTATTCTGACTCCAGAATGCTGGTACAGCATGGGAGACCTGCTTATATACAGTGCTCCCAACGGATGCTGGGATCCCTTGGGACTCCAACAGGTATGCCCTCTGGTGGTGGTATAATACTGGTTACATAGGGTTGCATACATAACACTTATAACCTTCAATCATGTACTTAACCATATACTTATAAGAACATAAGAATTAGGAACAGGAGTAGGCCATCTAGCCCCTCGAGCCTGCTCCGCCATTCAATAAGATCATGGCTGATCTGGTCGTGGACTCAGCTCCACTTACCCGCCCTCTCCCCGTAACCCTTAATTCCCTTATTGATTAAAAATCTATCTATCTTTGACTTGAAGACATTCAATGAGCCAGCGTCAACTGCTTCCTTGGGCAGAGAATTCCACAGATTCACAGCCCTCTGGGAGAAGAAATTCTTTCTCAACTCGGTTTTAAATTGGCTCCTCCGTATTTTGAGGCTGTGCCCCTAGTTCTAGTCTCCCCCACCAATGGAAACAACCTCTCTGCCTCTATCTTGTCTATCCCTTTCATGATTTTAAATGTTTCTATAAGATCACCCCTCATCCTTCTGAACTCCAAGGAGTAAAGACCCAGTCTACTCAATCTATCATCATAAGGTAACCCCCTCATTTCTCGAATCAGCCTAGTGAATCGTCTCTGTACCCCTTCCAAAGCTAGTATATCCTTCCTTAAGTAAGGTGACCAAAACTGCACGCAGTACTCCAGGTGCGGCCTTACCAATACCTTATACAGTTGCAGCAACACCTCCCTGCTTTTGTACTCCATCCCTTTCGCAATGAAGGCCAACATTCCATTTGCCTTCCTGATTACCTGCTGCACCTGCAAACTAACCTTTTGGGATTCATGCACAAGGATCCAAAAAGAGTTTCATGCACAAGGACCCCCAGGTCCCTCTGCACCACAGCATGTTGTAATTTCTCCCCATTCAAATAATATTCCCTTTTACTGTTTTTTTTCCCAAGGTGGATGACCTCACACTTTCCGACATTGTATTCCATCTGCCAAACCTTAGCCCATTCACTTAACCTATCCAAATCTCCTTGCAGCCTCTCTGAGTCCTCTACACTACCCGCTTTCCCACTAATCTTTGTGTCATCTGCAAATTTTGTTGCACTACACTCTGTCCCCTCTTCTAGGTCATCTATGTATATTGTAAACAGTTGTGGTCCCAGTACTGATCCCTGTGGCACACCACTAACCACTGATTTCCAACCGGAAAAGGACCCATTTATCCCGACTCTCTGCTTTCTGTTCGCCAGCCAATTCTCTATCCATGCTAATAGATTTCCTCTGACTCCGCGTACCTTTATCTTCTGCAGTAACCTTTTGTGTGGCACCTTATCGAATCCCTTTTGGAAATCTAAATACACCACATCCATCGGTACACCTCTATCCACCATGCTCGTTATATCCTCAAAGAATTCCAGTAAGTTAGTTAAACATGATTTCCCTTTCATGAATCCATGCTGCGTCTGCTTGATTGCACTATTCCTATCCAGATGTCCCGCTATTTCTTCCTTAATGATAGTTTCAAGCATTTTCCCCACTACAGATGTTAAACTAACCAGCCTATAGTTACCTGCCTTTTGCCTGCCCCCTTTTTTAAACAGAGGCGTTACATTAGCTGCTCTCCAATCCACTGGTACCTCCCCAGAGTGCAGAGAATTTTGGTAGATTATAACAAATGCATCTGCTATAACTTCCGCCATCTCTTTTAATACCCTGGGATGCATTTCATCAGGACCAGGGGACTTGTCTACCTTCAGTCCCATTAGTCTGTCCAGCACTACCTCCCTAGTGATAGTGATCATCTCAAGGTCCTCCCTTCCCACATTCCTATGACCAGAAATTTTTGGCATGGTTTTTGTGTCTTCCACTGTGAAGACTGAAGCAAAATAATTGTTTAAGGTCTCAGTCATTTCCACATTTCCCATTATTAAATCTCCCTTTTCATCTTCTAAGGGATCAACATTTACTTTAGTCACTCTTTTCCGTTTTATATATCTGTAAAAGCTTTTACTATCTGTTTTTATGTTTTGCGCAAGTTTACCTTCGTAATCTATCTTCCCTTTCTTTATTGCTTTTTTAGTCATTCTTTGCTGTTGCTTAAAATTTTCCCAATCCTCTAGTTTCCCACTAAATTTGGCCACCTTATACGCATTGGTCTTTGATTTGATACTTTCCTTTATTTCCTTGGTTATCCACGACTGGTTATCTCTTCTCTTGCCGCCCTTCTTTTTCACTGGAATATATTTTTGTTGCGCATTATGAAAGAGCTCCTTAAAAGTCCTCCACTGTTCCTCAATTGTGCCACCGTTTAGTCCTTGTTTCCAGTCTACTTTAGCCAACTCTGCCCTCATCCCACTGTAGTCCCCTTTGTTTAAGCATAGTACCCTCGTTTCTGATACAACTTCCTCATCCTCAATCTGTATTACAAATTCAACCATATTGTGATCACTCATTCCGAGAGGATCTTTTACGAGGAGATCGTGTATTTTTCCTGTCTCGTTACACATGACCAGATCCAAAATGGCTTGCTCCCTTGTAGGCTCTGTTACATACTGTTCTAAGAAACAATCCCGTATGCATTCTATGAATTCCTCCTCCAGGCTACCCCCTGCGATTTGATTTGACCAATCGATATGTAGGTTAAAATCCCCCATAACTACTGCCGTTCCTTTTTCACATGCCTCCATTATTCCCTTGATTATTGCCCGCCCCACCATGAAGTTATTATTTGGGGGCCTATAAACTACGCCGACCAGTGACTTTTTCCCCTGACTATCTCTAATCTCCACCCACAATGATTCAACATTTTGTTCATTGGAGCCAATATCATCCTTCACAACTGCCCTGATATCATCCTTTATTAACAGAGCTACCCCACCTCCTTTCCCTTCTTGCCTATCTTTCTGAATCGTCAGATACCCCTGTATGTTTAATTCCCAGTCTTGGCCACCTTGCAACCATGTTTCTGTAATGGCCACCAAATCATACCCATTTGTAATGATTTGTGCCGTTAACTCATTTACTTTATTTCTAATGCTGCATGCATTTAGGTAGTGTTTTCATCCTAGTTTTTAAACCATGATTTTTAGTTTTTACCCCTCCTGCAGCCCTTTTATATTCAGTGGCCCTTTTTGTTTCTTGCCTTTGGTTTCTCTGCCCTCCACTTTTACTCATCTCTTTTCTGTCTTTTGTTTTTGTCTCCTTTTTGTTTCCCTCTGTCTCCCTGTATTGGTTCCCATCCCCCTGCCATATTAGTTTAACTCCTCACCAACAGCACTAGCAAACACTCCCCCGAGGACATTGGTTCCGTTCCTGCCCAAGTGCAGACCGTCCGGTTTGTACTGGTCCCACATCCCCCAGAACCTATTCCAATGCCCCACGAATTTGAATCCTTCCCTGCTGCACCACTGCTCAAGCCACGTATTCATCTCTTTTTTAAAGGAATTAATTGAGACAACATTAGTTGTTTTTTTCTAAGAGCCTAGCTCACATATTCTCCAAACTATAGGGAAAAAATGATCTGATGGTTAGCTGCTCCAGCAGAATCTTACCACACAGGGGCCATTTAAAAAATATTTCTTAGCTTTTTTAGGGCCAAAATAATAAATTAGTTTCATGGCATTTTATCAGTAGAAAACTACATCATCATGACCATGGGCTAGATTTACCATTATTTCTGCATGCATACTGCCCACTTAACGTCCATTTTAACGCTGAAATGAGGTATAACGCCCATATATTGCCCATTTAGCCACAAAATGAAAACTAACGACCATTTCTTGGTCACTTATTGGCGAGCGTTACTTTTGGCATGTACGAAATGCCGATAAAAAATAATACCGCCCGCTCACTTTTTTTTGGGCGGAAAGATCAGAATGGGTGAAACCAATGCCCATAATATCATCCAGCATTACTTTCGGCACGTAATTAACGCTGAGATTTAATAATACCGCCCGGCCACTGTTTTTTGTCGTAAAGATCACATTTGCCGAAACTAACGCCTAGAACATCGCCCATCCTTACTTTCGGCACCTCGCACACATCTCATCGACAATATCGCTCGTGAAAAAAATGCTGTGAAAAAATTGCTCTCACCTGAACTAATCACAGCGTTATGGACGCCATTTTCTAAATCGCAGGTTGCTTCATTTAAAAGGCTGCTCTGCTTCAACTTCGGGGGGAGTTTGGATGTACTCTGGAGATCTTTTAAGGTGATGTGAACATCTGAACAAACATCTTATCATACTCTGGATGATTGGAATTTACTTTAGGTGTCTTAGTGGGGACATTTATTGTTTGTGAACAATCAGTGTAATACTGATAGTTATTGGAATGGGGCCTGTCATTTCGCAGCCTGTCTTGATGAGTTCGCACATGCTACAGACTAGAGATGGAAGAAGATATATTCGACAGCATTATGTGCCCAATCTAAGATGTGCCAGACTGATGAGGAGGACCAGACCTTACATCCCCCGCACTTACAGTGAGAAATGGTCTTATCTCAACTTGTCTGATAACACCTGCCTTAGGAGACCACAATTCCACAAGGAGGTTATCAGTGAGATATGCCAGCTCATCAGGGGAGATCTGCAGCCTGCCAGCATCATCAGGACCTTGTCCGTTGAGGTCAAGGTCACTGTGGCACTTTCATTCTACGCGTCAGATTTCTTTCAGGCCTCAGCTGGCGACATTTGCGCTATATCTCAGCATGCCACACATTGTTGCATTAGACAGGTCACTGAAGCCCTTTACGCACGCAGGATGGACTTTATCAGCTTCCCGATGACCAGGGAGGCTCAGACTGAGAGGGCTTTAGGATTCTACTGAATTGCTAACTTCCCCAAGGTGCAGGGAGCAATAGACTGTACGCGCATCGTGATGCGGGTACCTTTTTAGGATGCAGAGGTTTTTAGGAACCGCAAGGGATTCCACTCCCTGAATGTGCAACTTGTCAACCACCAGCAAGTAATTATGGCAGTGAATGCCAAATTTCCGGGCAGCATCCTTGATGCTCACATCCTGCGTGAGAGCACTGTATCTAACATGTTTACCAGTCAGCCACAAGGTCAATGCTGGATGCTTGGTGACAAAGGATATGTCCTCGCCACCTGGTTGATGGCCCCCCTGCGTGACACCCACACCGAAGCCGAGAAGCTATACAACGAGAGCCACAGAGTCATTCGCAATATCGTCGAGAAAACCATTGGAGTGCTTAAGCAGTGCTTTGGATGCCTGGACCACTCAGGAAGAGAGCTCCAGTACCACCCTGAGCAGGTAGCTCAATTTGTGGTGGTGTGCTCAATGCTGCACAACTTGGCTATCAGGAGAGAACAAGAATTGCCAAAAGGGACTGATGGTCCACCTCAGGAGAGAGAGGAAGAGGAGGACGAGGAGGTGGACACTGACCTTGGGCCAGACAATCACGCTGACACTGAAACCATGCCCCTGCTCCCCTCTAGACCGCAGGAAAGGGCCCATAGTGGCTTCATAGCTGCAAGACTCTTACATCAGCAGCTCATAAATGAATGCTTTGCTTGAAAGAATGTTGTTGTTATTTACAAAGCTGCAACACTGCTGGGTGTGCAGGTCATACATCAATGGTGTGCATCACCTTGGTGACAGTTAAAGTTTAAGTTGATTCAAGTTAAGTGTGATTATACCCTTTCATGTTAAGGAATCACCAATGTGTAATGGTGCAGCTATCTGAGACAACGCGCAACAAGGTTATGTTAAATAAAAAATATTTAATCTGACTATTTGTGTGAAATCATAATTATAACTTTAAAAAACACCCCACCCCCACCCCATCCTACAGCAAATTTATCACAATTATATCATTCGATTGGTCAGCATTTCCAGCAACACAAAACACAAATGCAACCCAGCAAGGTAACCCCCTCACCCCTTTCCCCGACCCTCCCACCAAAATAGCACCAACAACATAAAAAAATGTCCAAGACAACACCTGCGGCCATGCACCTCACTTTCCTCCCCCCCCACCCCGCTTCTCCTCACCACCCCTACCCCTTCCCCTTCCCCTCCTGACTCCAAGCCGCCTGGCCGAGGAGCTCCTCAGGTGCTGCTTCATGGGGAGGGATGATGGCAGAACCGCTGCTTGGACGGATACAGAAGAGGACGGTCCCGAGGTGGGAACGTCCTCTGGATCAGAAGCAAGATCTTCCTTCTGGCTCTCATGTGTCGTTGGCAATGGGGTGTGGCACCTTGGGGTGCAGTGTCATGCTCCGGGACCACTGGGAGGCCTCTACCACCAGTGTTCCTGGCTATCAGCTCTAGGGCCTCTACCATCCGCAGCACATACTCTGTCATGGTGGTGGACATGCTGGCCAGCTGGAGGGATATGCCCCCCGTTCTCTGTTGGATCTGCTGACCTATATCAACACTTCTCCTGGACAAGTGTACAATGTCCCCGCTCAGATCTGCCGCTCGTGGAGCAGACCTGCCGCGTCGAACCAACCTCCGCTTGGTCGGCGCTGTCCTAGAGACACCTGGGGTGCCCTGTGGCAAGGTGCTTGGGCCCGGTACCTCCATGGTGGGTGTGGGAATGGCCGCAGGAGCACTAGATGTCATCGATGTCAAATGGATTATGGAGGTTGGGGATGCAGACTCCTCAAAGTCAGCACTATCATCTGTTGAGAAAGGACCTAGCAGATACACCGGCGAGAATCGGTGCTCCTTAGCACCAGATGGGGGATCGTCCGGCGAGTCTGTCCCCGCGCCCCCACCTTCTGGGCTCGGTGGTCTTGCATGGGGCCGCACTGCTGGCTGAGCTGCAAAACATAAATTAGTTTATTAGAGGAGAATGGGTTGCTAGGGTCACAAGGTGAGTCCAGCGCTACACACAGTATATGCACGACAAAAGCAACAGCGCTATCAAGATCATCACAGACATCACATTTTATGACCATCACCAAATTCTGCATTGCAATGATTCTCATGAGGACATCATTATTTAGAGAAGAATTTTATGATTCATATAAGATTGGTTTGATATGAGTGGGTGTGGCATCTATTGACTTTACATCACGCAATGGTGTATACTTTACTCACGTGACATCGCATCAGGTTCTGCTGCTGCTTGCGTGGCCGACTGGGGGTGGGTCCCCACTGGTACCAGCAGCCGCTCCTCGATGTCGGTGAGGTCGATGGTGACTGGTGGCCCCTCACGCGTTCGCCTCTGCTCGGCCCTATTCCTCGAAAGCTTCGGTAATAGGTAACAACAGCACGACATGGCATGAGATCATTGCATGATATCATTGCTAGGTACTGTCACAGAGATTGATACAACACATAATCGACAGATGTAATCATGATTATAATGAAAATTATCATTCTTTACCTAAAGACATAAACCGTGACCGGAAACTTTGAGTACAACCTTCCCGGTATAAGTGCAAGGCATCACATATGATTTTAATCACTCATTACACTTACAATTCCAATTTTATAAATAAATATGTACATGTAAATAAATGTAATACTTACTCTGGCGGATCCGACAAGGCCGTTCCATCGCTTGCAGCACTGGTTGCCCTCATGCACCTCGTTGGTCGGCGACGAGACCACCTCGGCTATCTCGGTCCATATCTTCTGGTAGGCCTTTGGGATGGGCTTCCCATGCCCTCCCTGGGTCAATTGACCCCAGCGTGACTCGACCTCCTGCATGAGTGAGGCATTTGCCTCGTCCGAGAACCTCCTTGCTCTTTTGCGTCCTTCCAATTGTTCCTCTCCCAGCTCACTGCTTTTGCCAGCGTTCTCAGTTTCCACAGCATGCTGGGTTGCCTCCTCTATCCCTTCCATGTTAAATATTATTTTTTCCACAAAACTTCGGTGCTTAGTAGGCTTTTTGCTGCTGGTCAATCTCCCTCGTGCCTCCCACAACAGCCAAAGAAGCACATACCACATCCACACACGCGCTCAGTCCCTCTCTGCTCCCTCTCTCTCTGTCTCCTCTAATGCGCATGTAATGATGACTCCTGACCTCCTGAAAGGCAGGAAATGAGCGTTGTCATGCCGTTGCTATGGTCGGTGACACTTTACAGCAGAAGGTCTAAACAATTTAATGTTAACACCCATTTCAGATCGCTCGCGGTAACGCCCATTTTCAAAAATGGAGAGTTAGGGTTTTGAAAATGGGCGATAATCCGACGATCTCAAAACCCATTTTTACAGCCCACGCTGGAACTAATGCCCATTTTTGGCCGATCTGCACAAAAGTGGAAAGTCTAGCCCCATCTCTTGTTTTCACTCATCAAGGTGAGGAGTGTCAGTGCTGTTCTACCTTTATCATTCATTGTTGGTATTGAACACTCCCAGATCACATATATATATGGAGCATAAAGCTCCCACTACTTTTCCTCAAAAATGAGCTATAATTCCAGGTAAAATGAATACCCCATCTGCTTCCCAGCCCACCCCAGCCAACCTTGGATCCTCTAAGTGAGATTGTCAATTTATGAGTTAATTTGTGCTATGGGCCACATAAAATAAGAACTTGATTAAAATTGCTTAAACTAATTTCACATAAAGTCTTTACACCAACAGAGAGAGGCAACTTGCATACCATATAAGTCAGGGCTGGATTGAACCCAAATCCTAGAGCTAAAAGTGTAGTATACTCATAACCCACTGCACCACAAAATAAAATTGTTTTAAAAGGCTTGATGACTCCATTTCCTTTGAGGTTACTTGTTCCTTTAGAATGAAGTTGACTTGAAAAGGGCTTCACTGTATTACCACTTATATGCCCCATTATTTTGAAAATGTGGAACAACTAACATTTGTATGGAGAAATGCCCCCCGCAGCAACTTAACTGTGCTCTCGAGCACTAAGCATATATTAAACAATAAAAATGATAATGAACATTTGCAAAATAACATCTAATGATCATCAGTCACCTGCAGTGCTATATTAGTTTTGGGGTTACAGGAAAGCGATATGCCACCTCTAAAATGTTACTTTCCTTTTTTTTAACGTACTAACATGCAGCTGGTCTCTATTGGAGGGCCATTAGGAAATAGGCATTGTCTTGTGTTCTTGAGACTAATGAAATGTCAAGTGCCAGGCGCCAAGCGCCATCGGAGGTGTGGAGGTCGCCTCCTTTAGGGAATGAATCTGAAGGTTGTGCTAAGAGTCAACAGCTTTTTAGCTGCTTTGATGTTGCCGATATTTTTATTTGGATTCTGGTAGTCCAGCATCCCTGAGCCTATTCCAGGTGTGTGTGTTGCTACATCTGGCTCCTATATCTCGGTGACAGATGTGTAAACCAATTTTTTGTCGTCTGCAGTCTGGATAAGGGAGTCAGATGTAGTAGAATAAAAATTAATAGCCACCGAATCAGAATCTGAATTAAACAACACCAATGTAAATGCAGCTATGAGCTCCCATAAAGAAAACAAAAGATCTAGAGACAATATTGGTTTTCATTAAGCAATTATTAATTAGTCCAACAAGTTGCAACTCTTTC
This sequence comes from Pristiophorus japonicus, assembly GCF_044704955.1. Classification (NCBI taxonomy): domain Eukaryota; kingdom Metazoa; phylum Chordata; class Chondrichthyes; family Pristiophoridae; genus Pristiophorus; species Pristiophorus japonicus. Next base: position 196,315,268 of record NC_091977.1, read on the forward strand.
AGAATTCTGTAAACATGTTGGTTATTTACTATGGCTAGTGAGAGAGTTCCTGTAACCATGTTGCTTTGAGTGGCAACTAAAATGATGGCTATGTCATCTGAACCATTGTTGTAATCATATACTATTGCAATAACTTTAAATAAATATTTGTAACATTATTCCTACTATTATTGATTAGACTTACAGCCAAATGCCAATCAAACAGTTAGCAATTGTAACAACATTGAATTTTCAGTTAAAGGGAACTGTGTATTTTAACTTTGCTTCCAATGGAGGAATCTATGAACTAGCTGAAAATTTAAAATGTGTAATAAAATTGTTGTTTAAAATAAAAATGTTAATGGAGTAGGGCACCTTTTATTTTGCCAGGGCTGCTGCTCCAAATGCAGATAGTTTAAGCAACTTGCAAAATGCATGTTTCTGCCCACTTTCAGTCTGACCTCATCTTCCAGTAGTGATACAGTAGAAGACATCATGGGCTCAATTTTCCACATGGGTGATTTTTGGCGCAGTTGAAGAGATACGGACGTTTTTTTAGTGGCCCAAATGCGGCAAAAAAAACCCCAAGTTTTACCGGAATTAACTTTGGATTTGGAGCGGCGCAGATTGGCCTTAAGCTTTGTGGGTGAAGCTTAAGGTCAGCGCCAAAAACTAATGTTGCTAGGGTAACGAGGGACACTCAGAAGGGCTGAGGTTGGAAACTAAAAAAGGGCCGAGACTAGGCTGGAAACTGAAGCCGTTGCCATCCCCGGCCGCCTTTCAGCCCAGGAAGGCAGTGGCCGGTGTGGGGGCCTTTCAGCCCGGGATAGCAGTGGCCGGTGTGGGGTCCTTTCAGCCCGGGATAGCAGTGGCCGGTGTGGGGGCCTTTCAGCCCAGGAAGGCAGTGGCCGGTGTGGGGTCCTTTCAGCCCGGGATAGCAGTGGCCGGTGTGGGGGCCTTTCAGCCCAGGAAGGCAGTGGCCGGTGTGGGGGCCTTTCAGCCCAGGATAGCAGTGGCCGGTGTGGGGTCCTTTCAGCCCGGGATAGCAGTGGCCGGTGTGGGGGCCTTTCAGCCCGGGATAGCAGTGGCCGGTGTGGGGGCCTTTCAGCCCGGGATAGCAGTGGCCGGTGTGGGGGCCTTTCAGCCCGGGATAGCAGTGGCCGGTGTGGGGGCCTTTCAGCCCGGGATAGCAGTGGCCGGTGTGGGGGCCTTTCAGCCCAGGAAGGCAGTGGCCGGTGTGGGGTCCTTTCAGCCCGGGATAGCAGTGGCCGGTGTGGGGGCCTTTCAGCCCGGGATAGCAGTGGCCGGTGTGGGGGCCTTTCAGCCCGGGATAGCAGTGGCCGGTGTGGGGGCCTTTCAGCCCGGGATAGCAGTGGCCGGTGTGGGGGCCTTTCAGCCCAGGAAGGCAGTGGCCGGTGTGGGGTCCTTTCAGCCCGGGATAGCAGTGGCCGGTGTGGGGGCCTTTCAGCCCGGGATAGCAGTGGCCGGTGTGGGGGCCTTTCAGCCCGGGATGGCAGTGGCCGGTGTGGGGGCCTTTTGGCCCAGGATGGTAGTAGGCCGGCCTAGGCCAGAAGTGGCGCATACAGCAGGTTCCGCCCCCAGTGACGTAAAAAAATCGGGAACTAAAAAAATCGAACGTACGCACTTTAAAATGGCGCAGAAACTTTGGCCAAACTTGCAGTTTATTGTCTGCTCAAAAAAAAAGCTGCATACGCCAAAATAACAGCGCAGAATGGTGGCCAAAATTGAGCCCCATATTACCGCATCTGTCACTGAATCTAGCCGACAAAAGGTAGCTGCATTAGGAAACAGATTCCAGTAATCTCATCTTAGAATGTAGCTATTTTTCCTTTAATGTCACTATAAGTACAGTAAAAATTGAATTTACTTTTAAAATAATGCATATATTTTTTTTAACGATTTACTTTTCTATTTAGAATTCAGCTCAAAGCATTATAAATGGAAATGAAGCTTCCTGGATTAGTCAGCAAATTTATACAGTCAGTAGCTGTGCCATACAAATCAGGAAGGTCCCACCTTTGATTTTCGTTCTGTGCTGAGGTAGTTAATCACAGCCAGGACAAAGTTAGCAGATTAATTTGACCTCAGCGCCTCTGGATTAGGCAGCTAGAAATTGGCCAGAGTTCCCGTGTCTGCTTGCTATGCAGTGAACTGTGCTGGGAGTGCAAATGTGTAGATGTCAGCTGAGTAGGATCAATGTTAGCTGTGATATCCCCACAGTTGAATAGACTGCAAAGGCTTACACACTAATAAGGGTCAACTGAGGGACATACCTGGAAGAAATTGGTATAGAAACATAGAAATCCCTCGCAAAAGGTCAACATTTTCAAGAGAAGAAAGAAAGGGAGAGGAAAACATTGGCAGAAAAAGGAGAAAAGAAAGCAATCTCAATGCACACTTCAAAATAATTGTTAAATGAAAACTGTGCTGATAACTAAAATTAATTCTAATTTTAAGCAATAATTTAGGTACATATATTCAGACATTGTTGTTTGCATATATCAATATTCAATAATATAGGTTTGACCATACATTACAAAATTAAATCAACAAAAGTAAGGAATGACTACAGAATAAAAGTAAATCCATGAACACATGGAAATCAGTAAAATAAGGAAGAGGGTGACTAGTGTACTGGTCCCCAGACATATTGGCAACAGTGCAGCTTACTGGCTCAAATTTCAAACAACTTTACATAAAACTCAGACTTATCTCTGTTGTTAATGAATTTGCAGCCATAAACCTGTACAAGTGCCAGTAAGTCTGAGCAAACAATATAAAGGCAAATGTGGCAGTCAGTTTCTCCTTACTTTAGTGATTTACAGGTGTTTCTGAGTTTCTTTTTTTGTAGTTATACTTTCACCAATATAACTTTGGTAATAAATCTATGTTTTAAACATTTAATCAGCATATATGTGCTAGTTTTTAATGCATCATGTCTGGGAACAATATTTATTTAATGGAGAAAGTTTTAAATATGTATTATTGTGATGCAAACAGAGCAAGAATTATATTTATAAACATTTTTTAATCTTCTTAGTTCTTAAGAATGTATAAATGCATTTTTAAATGTGTACAGAAAATTAAACCTTTTTTTATCATGGCGTAGGATCTGATATCCATGAGATGATCATAGGTTACTATATTAAGAGCCTGGCTGATATTTCTACTTTAAGGGCATCAAAGAGTGGTTGAACTTACAATGAGCTCTACTGGCAACTTCACAAATTCATACCGGAATAGACAGAAGCAGGCAAGGAGGGAACAGAGCTGTGAGACAGACAAGCAGAAAAACCACTAGTTTGGGGAAGCATCAGAAGCAGGAAGTCAGAAGTGGAGAGATGGAAGCCAGAACATAAGAATATAAGAACTTAAGAATTAGGAGCAGGAGTCGGCCATTCGACCCCTCGAGCCTGCTCCATTATTCAATAAGATCATGGCTGATCATCTATCTTAACTCCACTTTCATGCATTATCCCCATATCCCTTGAGTCCCTTAATATCCCAAAATCTATCAATCTCTACCTTGAATATACTCACTGAGCCTCCACAGCTTTCTGGAGTAGAGAATTCCAAAGATTAACAACCCTCTAGGTGAAGAAATTTCTCTGCATTGCAGTCCTAAATGATCGATCCCTAATTTTGAGACTGTGAGTGACCCCTGGTTCCAGACTCTCCAGCCAAGGAAACATCCTCCCTAGTTCTACCCTGTCAAACCATGTAAGAATTTTGCATGTTTCAATGAGATCACCTCTCATTCTTCTAAACGCTAGAAAATATAGGCTTAGTCTACTCAATCTCTCCTCATAGGACAATCACTCCCCCCCCCCCGGCCCCGCCAGCCCCACCCCCGCAACTCCCATCCCAGGAATCTGTCTGGTGAACCTCAGTTGCAGAACAGAATCAGAAGATATGAAAGGATGTCAGAAGCAAAGAATTAGATATTTGAGAGGCATAAATGGAGTATTCAGAAACAGAGAGAGCACATGAGAAGTAGGAAAAGAATACAAAATGACACATTCCTGAGCATTTCAAAAGTGTAACTACATTTTTGCTGACTAGCATACTGAGGTATTCAAATATTAGGATATATTTTAGAGCATTTTCAAGTATCTGTTCCTACTCTTGTATATAATCATGATATCCCTGTGTATTTTCCTGCATATAAATGTGACTGAACTATGCCATAAAATAGTGCAATTTAATTGTTTAAGCTATAAAAATGTTTGAAAACATTTAATTTTATTGTTCTATTCATTCTGAAAGCTTTTGGTTCTACAATCTTACATTTATGAAATTTGTAATGGGGTCTTCAATGGTAAATCGATCCATAAATCTGTTTGTCTTTGGTCCACACTCTCCAGCTCGGGAGGCCCGTGAGTTCAGGAGGTCCGTGAGTTCGGGAGGTCTGGAGGTCCGAGAGTTTGGAAGATACAGGTTAAACCTGCATTCGGGGAGGAGCAGTGAGGCCTATAAAAGGCCCAGTGGCAGCGAGGAGCAGCAGCAGTTGGGGGGGAGCGGGGAGGCCTATAAAAGGCCCAGTGGCAGCGAGGAGCAGCAGCAGTCGGGGGGGAGCGGGGAGGCCTATAAAAGGCCCAGTGGCAGCGAGGAGCAGCGGCAGTCGGGGAGGAGCGGCGAGGCCTATAAAAGGCCCAGTGGCAGCGAGGAGCAGCGGTGAGCTGCAGCAGGGTCAAAAGTAAGAAAGAAGTAAAAGGTAATCGAAGTGTAGCATCACAGCCAAAGAGGGTAAGTGATTGGATGGTTGATTGGTGAGTAGTTTTCTTTTTCCTTATCTTTTTTCTTTTTCTTAGCAGTAAGAAACCTTGTCACTGTAGCCAAATTAAGTAATTTAAGGGTTAAGTCATGGCAGGAGAGCCCAGACCCATGTCATGCTCCTCCTGTGCTATGTGGGAAATCAGGAACACTTCCAGTGTCCCTGACTACTATGTGTGCAGGAAGTGTATCCAGCTGCAGCTCCTGACAGACCGCATTGCGGCACTGGAGCTGCACATGGATTCACTCTGGAGCATCCACGATGCTGAGGATGTTGTGAATAGCACATTTAGTGAGTTGGTCACACTGCAGGTAAAGGTTACAAGGGCAGATGGGGAATGGGTGACCATCAGGAAGAGCAGTGGAAGGAACGTAATGCAGGGTCCCTTGCGGTCATCTCCCTCCAACACAGATATACCACCTTGGGTACTGTTGGGAGATGGCCAATCAGGGGAAGGCAGCAGCAGCCAAGTTCATGGCACCATGGATGGCTCTGCTGTGCAGGAGGGCAGGAAAAAGAGTGGGAGAGCTATAGTGATAGGGGATTCTATTGTAAGGGGAATAGATAGGCATTTCTGCGGCTGCAATCGAGACTCCAGGATGGTATGTTGCCTCCCTGTTGCAAGGGTCAAGGATGTCTCGGAGCGGCTGAAGGGCATTTTGGAGGGGGAGGGGGAACAGCCAGTTGTCGTGGTGCATATAGGTACCAACTATATTGGTAAAAAGTGGGATGAGGTCCTACAAGCTGAATTTAGGGAGCTAGGAGTTAAATTAAAAAGTAGGATCTCAAAGGTAGTAATCTCAGGATTGCTACCAGTGCCTCGTGCTAGTCAGAGTAGAAATAGCAGGATAGCTATGGTGAATACGTGGCTTGAGGAATGTCTCGGAGCGGCTTGGCAAGAGGGAGGGATTCAAATTCCTGGGACATTGGAACCAGTTCTAGGGGAGGTGGGACCAGTACAAAGCGGATGGTCTGCACCTGGGCAGGACCGGAACCAATGTCCTAGGGAGAGTGTTTGCTAGTGCTGTTGGGGAGGATTTAAACTAATGGGGCAGGGGGATGGGAACCTATGCAGGGAGACAGAGGGAAGTAAAATGGGGTCAGAAGCAAAAGGTATAAAGGAGAAAAGTAAAAGTGGAGGGCAGAAAAATCAAAGGCAAAAATCAAAAAGGGCCATATTACAACATAATTCTAAAAGGACAAAGAGTGTTAAAAAAACAAGCCTGAAGTTTCTGTATCTCAATGCGAGGAGTATTCGGAATAAGGTGAATGAATTAACTGCACAGATAGCTGTTAACGGATATGATGTAATTGGGATTACGGAGACATGGCTCCAGGGTGACCAAGGCTGGGAACTCAACATCCAAGGGTATTCAATATTCAGGAAAGATAGACTGAAAGGAAAAGGAGGTGGGGTAGCATTGCTGGTTAAAGAGGAGATTAATGCAATAGTAAGGAAGGACATTAGTGTGGATGAGGTGGAATCTGTATGGGTAGAGCTGCGGAACACCAAAGGGCAGAAAATGCTAGTGGGAGTTGTGTACAGACCACCAGTCATAGTGAGGTTGGGGATGGCATCAAACAGGAAATTAGGGATGCGTGCAATAAAGATACAGCAGTCATCATGGATGACTTTAATCCACATATAGATTGGGCTAAACAAACTGGTAGCAATACGGTGGAGGAGGATTTCCTGGAGTGTATAAGGGATGGTTTTCTAGACCAATATGTCGAGGAACCAACTGGAGAGCTGGCCATCCTAGACTGAGTGTTGTGTAATGAGAGAGGATTAATTAGCAATCTTGTTGTGCGATGCACCTTGGGGAAGAGTGACCATAATATGTTGGAATGCTTCATTAAGATGGAGAGTGACACAGTTAGTTCAGAGACTAGGGTACTGAACTTAAGGAAAGGTAACTTCGACGGTGTGAGACATGATTTGGCGAGGATAGACTGGCGAATGATACTTAAAGGGTTGACAGTGGATAGGCAATGGCAGACATTTAAAGATCACATGGATGAACTTCATTGTACATCCCTGTCTGGCGTAAAAATAAAATGGAGAAAGTGGCTCAACCGTGGCTTACAAGGGAAATTAGGGATAGTGTTAAATCCAAGGAAGAGGCATATAAATTGGCCAAAAAAGCAGCAAACCTGAGGACTGGGAGAAATTTAGAATTCAGCAGAGGAGGACAAAGGGTTTAATTGGGAGGGGGAAACTAGAATATGATAGTAAGCTTGCAGGGAACATAAAAACTGACTGCAAAAGCTTCTATAGGTATGTGAAGAGAAAAAGATTAGTGAAGACAAATGTAGGTCCCTTACAGTCAGAATCAGGTGAATTTATAATGGGGAACAAAGAAATGGCAGACCAATTGAACAAATACTTTGGTTCTGTCTTCACTAAGGAAGACATAAATAACCTTCCGGGGACCGAGGGTCTAGCGAGAAGGAGGAACCAAAGGAAATCCTTATTAGTTAGCAAATTGTGTTCGGAAAATTGATGGGATTGAAGGCTGATAATTCCCCAGGGCATGATAGTCTGCATCCCAGAGTACTTAAGGAAGTGGCCTTAGAAATAGTGGATGCATTGATGGTCATTTTCCAACACTCAATAGACTCTGGATCAGTTCCTATGTACTGGAGGGTAGCTAATGTAACCTCACTTTTTAAAAAAGGAGTGAGAGAAAACAGGGAATTATAGACCGGTCAGCCTGTCATCGGTGGTGGGGAAAATGGTGGAATCAATTATTAAGGATGTAATAGCAGCGCATTTGGAAAGCAGTGACAGAATCGATCAAGTCAGCATGGATTTATGAAAGGGAAATCATGCTTGACAAATCTTCTAGAATTTTTTGAGGATGTAACTAGTAGAGTGGACAAGAGGGAGCCAGTGGATGTGGTGTATTTAGACTTTTAAAAGGCTTTTGACAAGGTCCCACACAAGAGATTAGTGAGCAAAATTAAAGCACATGGTATTGGGGGTAATGTATTGACGTGGATAGAGAACTGGTTGGTAGACAGAAAGCAAAGAGTAGGAATAAACGGGTCCTTTTCAGAATGGCAGGCAGTGACTAGTGGGGTACCGCAAGGTTCAGTGCTGGGACCCCAGCTATTTACAATATACATTAATGATTTAGACGAAGGAATTGAGTATAATATCTCCAAGTTTGCAGATGACACTAAACTGTGTGGCAGTGTGAGCTGTGAGGAGGATGCTAAGAGGCTGCTGGGTGACTTGGACAGGTTAGGTGAGTGGGCAATTACATGGCAGATGCAGTATAATGTGGATAAATGTGAGGTTATCCACTTTGGTAGTAAAAACAGGAAGGCAATTATCTGAATGGTGACAGATTAGTAAAAGGGGAGGTGCAACGAGACCTGGGTGTCATGGTACATCAGTCATTGAAAGTTGGCATACAGGTACAGCAGGCGGTGAAGTAGTCAAATGGCATGTTGGCCTTCATAGCGAGAGGACTTGAGTATAGGAGCAGGGAGATCTTACTACAGTTTTACAAGGCCTTGGTGAGGCCATACCTTGAATATTGTGTTCAGTTTTGGTCTCTTAATCTGAGGAAGGACATTCTTGCTATTGAGGGAGTGCAGCGAAGGTTCACCAGACTGATTCCCAGGAAGTCAGGACTGACATATGAAGAAAGATGGGATCGACCAGGCTTATATTCAATGGAATTTAGAAGAATGAGAGGGGATCTCATTGAAACATATAAAATTCTGACTGGATTGGACAGGTTAGATGCAGGAAGAATGTTCCCAACGTTGGGGAAGTCCAGAACTAGGGGTCACAGTCTAAGGATAAGGGGTAAGCCATTTAGGACCGAGATGAGGAGAAACTTCTTCACTCAGAGAATTGTGAGCATGTGGAATTCTCTACCACAGAAAGTTCATTAGATATATTCAAAAGGGAGTTACATGTGGCTCTTACGGCTAAAGGGATCAAGTGGTATGGAGAGAAAGCAGGAATGGGGTACTGAAATGCATGATCAGTCATGATCATATTGAATGGTGGTGCAGGCTCGAAGGGCCGAATGGCCTATTCCTGCACCTATTTTCTATGTTTCTATGTTTCTCTCACTCAAATCATTCCATCCAGAAGAACTGTTCTAATTAAGCGAGCTTTTTTCAACAAAAGCAGACATTGATGAGGAGATTCAACACCACCTCCAGTGCGCCAGCGCAGCCTTCAGCCGCTTGAGGAAAAGAGTGTTCGAAGACCAGGCCCTCAAATCTACCACCAAGCTCATGGTCTGCAGGGCTGTAGTAATACCCACCCTCAGAGACATGGAACATGTACAGTAGACACCACAAGTCGCTGGAGAAATACCACCAATGATGTCGCCGCAAGATCCTACAAATCCCCTGGGAGGACAGACATACCAACATTAGTGTCCTCATCCAGGCCAACATCCCCAGCATTGAAGCACTGACCACACTTGATCAGCTCCGCTGGGCAGGCCACACTGTCCGCATGCCAGACACGAGACTCCCAAAGCAAGCGCTCTACTCGGAACTCGTTCATGGCAAATGAGCCAAAGGTGGACAGAGGAAACATTAAAAGGACAACCTCAAAGTCTCCCTGATAAAGTGCACCTTCCCCACCGACACCTGGAAGTCCCTGGCCAAAGACCGCCCTAAGTGGAGGAAGTGCATCCAGGAGGGTGCTGAGCACCTCGAGTCTCATTGACGAGTGCATGCAGAAAACAAGCGCAGGCAGCGGAAAGAAGGTGCGGCAAACCTGTCCTACCCTCCCGTACCCTCAACGACTGTCTGTCCCACCTGTGGCAGGGACTGTGGCTCTTGTATTGGACTGTTCAGCCACCTAAGGACTCATTCTAAAAGTGGAAGCAAGTCTTCCTCGATTCCGAGGGATTTCCTATGATAATGATCAAATGAAGTATTCAGTCCCACATAAAAGGCTGGATTATCCTTCACTAGATCACAAAATGCTGTTGTTCATGTAGCTGACCACTCTGCTATTGCTGAGTTATCTGCAGGCTGGTCTCAAAAATGTAAACTCCCACTGGTAGGTCTTCAAGTCCTGCTAATGAGAAAGGTGATTTGGTACTCGTACTCCAGGCAACTCATTTGGAGCCAATTCAATTTCAAAGAAAGGTTTATCTCCTCTCCCAAAGGGAGCATTACCAGTTAGTACTTATACAAATGTGGGGTTGGGCCTTTGCTAGATGAACAGCAGATACTGGAACAGTATGGTGAACAGTATCCATAATAAAAAATGTGTGGAGTTGCCATCATCCCCTTGACCACAGCATGGACACACAGCACATCCCATTAAATGCTGGCTCCATCAGTTGGAGATGTGGAACTTCAGTAGTGACTGATTGTCGCTCTGTACTCCAGTCATCAATTCAATATAGATGAATGCATGTTCTCATTCCTAGGCTTCTCAGCAGTTGTTATTCCAAACTTCAGCATTTCTTCATAAGTCATATAATGGACATATGTCTTCAGCATGGTGAAGTACTTTTGCAGGATAGCTTATGATGTGTCAACCACTTTTATATTCTAGAGCTATGAACACATACTCACCATGAAATTGAGTCCTCCAGAGTGCTAAGCAACAGGTCAGTGTAGGCTAATGTACTCCTTCCTTGCAACAATTTAAAAAAAATGTTTTGCTCGTTAAAGTGAGGAATGTTAGTAATAGGCAATGAAACTCTTCCCATTTCAGGCACCCAGCATCAGTATTAGGCACAATATATTCATCTCTTTAGGGTGGACTGGATTAGAACTCAAGTCCCAGAGATGAAAGGCTTTTGTCTATGCCACTGTGCCACTTAATTTCCCCCTTTCTCTTTTTTTGCTACAAACCCACCTTCCATTTCAGAGCGTGGTCTTACATCTTTCAAATAAACCCTTCAGTTGCAGTCCTGAACCATGAAAGTGAACTTTTGAAATACAAACTTAATCTGCATTAGGTCTTTGATATTATTGAAGAAAGAGTAGAATGACCAAAGTTCCCTTAACTGCTTTTCAATGCTGGCCAAAGTTGGCATCTATCACAATTCAATGTACCAATATAAATCAACAATTGCAGCAGATGACCCTTATAAATATATACCATTGAGATCCCTCAATGGAGACTGCAGCCGCAAAGGGGCTAAGAGGTTACTGCACAAGATAAAAGCTCACGGGGTTGGGGGTAATATATTAGCATGGATAGAGGATTGGTTAACTAACAGACAAGAGAGACTGGATAAATGGGTAATTTTCCGGTTGGCAAACAGTGACTGGTGGGGTGCCGCAGGGATCGGTGCTGGGTCCTCAACTATTTACAATCTATATTAATGACTTGGATGAAGGGACCGAGTGTAATGTAGCCAAGTTTGCTGATGATACAAAGATGGGTGGGAAAGCAAATTGTGAGGAGAACACAAAAAATCTGTAAAGGGATATAGACAGGCTAAGTGAGTGGGCAAAAATTTGGCAGATGGAGTATAATGTGGGAAAATGTGAGGATATCCACTTTGGCAGAAATAACAGAAGAGCAAATTATAATTTAAATGGAGAAAAATTGCAAAATGCTGCAGTACAGAGAGACCCGGGGGTCCTTATGCATAAAACATAAAAAGTTAGAATGCAGGTATAGCAAGTAATCAGGAAGGCAAATGGAATGTTGGCCTTTATTGCAAGGGGATAGAGTATAAAAGCAGAGAAGTCCTGCTACAACTGTACAGGGTATTGGTGAGGCCACACCGAGAGTGCTGCGTAAAATTTTGGTCTCCGTATTTAAGGAAGGAGATACTTGCATTGGAGTCTGTTCAGAGAAGGTTCACTAGGTTGATTCCGGAGATGAGGGGGTTGACTTATGAAGATAGGTTGAGTAGGTTGAGCCTATACACATTGGAGTTCAGAAGAATGAGAGGTGATCTTATTGAAACTTATAAGATAATGAGGGGGCTCGACAAGGTGGATGCAGAGAGGATATTTCCACTCATAGGGGAAACTAAAAATAGAGGACATAGTCTCAGAATAAGGGGTCGCCCATTTAAAACTGAGATGAGGAGAAATTTCTTCTCTCCGAGGGTTGTAAATCTATGGAATTCTCTGCCCCTGAGAGCGATGGAGGCTGGGTCATTGAATATATTTAAGGCGGAGATAGACAGATTTTTGAGCAATAAGGGAGTAAAGGGTTATGGAGAGCGGATGAGGAAGTGGAGCTGAGTCCATGATCAGATCAGCCATGATCTTATTGAATGGCGGAGCAGGCTCGAGGGGCTAAATGGCCTACTCCTGCTCCTATTTCTTATGTTTTTATGTTCTTATCCCCTCTTAGGCCATGTCAAGGTGTAATGCCACATTTAAAGTGACTATCACCATAACTCATTGGTTGTCCTGTTGTTGAAGATGTTGTGTAGAATGCCCTAGGTTCAGCAATGATTTCACCAACAATTCAAAAATCATTTGCAAAAAGAAGTGCCTGCAATTCTTTCAAGAACATTTGGAACTGACACTCTAAAATTTGCCTTTTCAATACCAACCAACAAACCATGAGTGAAGACAATGAATAGGATGAGATTGTTTTGATTGTTCACCAGGACGCACTTGCACGGAATTCAGGTTATCTTTGTTTAGGCATAGGTACACTTTACTAAGTCTATGCCTTATCTTGTAGGTTCTGTGTATGTTCCTCAAAAGTTGCATGGTGCCGAGCACTGGAGAGCAATCAGGACCATAGGTAAATCTCTGGAAGTTCTTGCAAAAAGGTTTCTATCTGGCCATCGCTCCTTATGGGGGATTGCAATATATCAGAACTAGAACTGCAAAGGTTGTTCAAATATGTTTGGCAGCAGTGCTCTCTGAGGTTCACATGGTATCAACACAGAGATCAGAGTGACACGGCAATTGCTTTTGCAGTTGTGAATAGCTAGGCACATCCTTTGCTTTCCAATTGTGTTGTTCAATATTAATGACAATCTTTGGACCACTGGTTGGTTGCATTTTCTTCAAAAGGCTAGCCCCTCACAGTCTTGGGCAAGATTCTCATCTTGTGACTTGGTTTGCTAGGCCAATTCAGAGGGTAGTCAAGAGTCAACCACATTGGTGTAGGAAAGGAATCACATATAGGCTAGACCGGATAAAGTCAGCAGGTTTCCATTTCTAAAGGCCATGAGTGAACCAATTGAATTTTTACAACAATCTGATAGCTTCATGGTCATTTTTCCTGATGCTATCTTTTTATTTCCAGATTTAAAAAAAACCTGAATTCAAATTCTCACACTGCCACAGTGGGAGTGTGAACTCAAATCCTTTGGATTACGAGTCCAGGAACCTCTGGCAGTGTAGCACTCCCTCAGTACAGCACTGAAGTGTCAGCCTTGATTATGATCTTGAGTGTGAAATAGGTCAGAGTTCTGAATTTATGTGGGGCAGAGTTCTGGAGAGTAGGGAGGAAGCTGATGGAAAAGTTGAGTTTGGAGTGATAAAGGACTGATAATAAAAGATTATGGGGCTTGCTAAATTTCTGGAAAATCCCCACTGCTTTAACTAAATTTCATAAGGCTTTTGACTCCTGTCTCATGTGGCTGTCATGAAGAAGCTGGAAGCAAAATGTGTGCTTAAATGTACATGTTTAGTAAATGCTCTACTCAGAGCTCCTACACGGCAAGCGAGCCCCAGGCAGGCAGAGGAAATGTTTCAAGGACACCTCAAAGCTTTCTTGAAAAAGTGCATCATCATCATAAGCAGTCCCCCGAAATCGAGAAAGTCTTGCTTCCATTTCAAATGTGAGTTCTCAGGTGACTGTACAGTCCAAAACGGGAATTACATTCTCTGTCACAGGTAGGACAGACAGTCATTGAAGGAAAGAGTGGGTGGGGAGCCTGGTTTGCCGCACGCTCCTTCCGCTGCCTGCGCTTGTTTTCTGCATGCTCTCGATGACGAGACTCGAGGTGCTCAGCGCCTTCCTGGATGCTCTTCCTCCACTTAGGGCAGTCTTTGGCTAGGGACTCCCAGCTGTCGGTGGGGGTGTTGCACTTTATCAACGAGGCTTTGAGGGTGTCCTTGAAACATTTCCTCTGCCCACCTGGGGCTTGCTTGCTGTGTAGGAGTTCCAAGTAGAGCGCTTGCTTTGGGAGTCTTGTGTCACGCATGCAGACAATGTGGCCTGCCCAACGGAGCTGGTCGAGTGTGGTCAGTGCTTCGATGCTGGCGATGTTGGCCTGATCGAGAACACTGAAGTTAGTGCGCCTATCCTCCCAGGGGATTTGCAGGATCTTGTGGAGACATCGTTGGTGGTATTTCTCCAGCGATTTGAGGTGTCTACTGTATATGGTCTACATCTCTGAGCCATACAGAAGGGCGGGTATCACTATAGCCCTGTAGACCATAAGCTTGGTGCCAGATTTGAGGGCCTGATCTTCGAACACTCTCTTCCTCAGGTGACCAAAGGCTGCACTGGCGCACTGGAAGCAATGTTGAACCTTGTCGTCGACGTCTGCCGTTGCTGATAATAGGCTCCCGAGGTATGGAAAGTGGTTCACATTGCTTTGTCTTACGGATGTTTCGTGTAAAGCCCATGCTTTCGTACACCTTGGTGAAGATGTTGATGCACTGTCCGCGTACTGTAATTCGACGACAGAGGATGGGACCGTCTTGGATCTAGCCTGGAGGGGACGAAGGTTGAACAGGTTCCCACTGGTTCTATAGTTTATTTCCACTCCAGCAGGGAGCTTGTTGAGCGTGAGGTGGAGCATTGCAGCGTGGAAGATTGAGAAGAGGATTGGCGCGATGACGCAGCCCTGCTTGACCCCAGTCCGGACGTGGATTGGGTCTGTGGTGGATCTGTTGGTCAGGATCATGACTTGCATGTCGTCGTGGAGCAAGTGGAGGATGGCGACAAACCTTTGGGGGGCAGCCGTAATGGAGGAGGATGCTCCATAGTCCCTCACGGTTAACAGTGTCAAAGGCCTTTGTAAGGTCAAAGAAGCCGTCTGTAAAGCTGCTTTGCTGCTCCCGAGCTTGTTGTTGTTTTAAGTTCAGAAATGCCCTGTGCTTGCTATTTATTAGCTCTTGGATCTCCTGGTCATTCTCATCACACCAGTCCTGGTGTTTCCTGGTTGAGTGACCGAGCATCTCTTTGCAGGCACTGGTTATGGTGGCCTGGAGGGCAGACCGATGCTGTGGGCATTCTGCGTCTCGGGGTCATCAAGGGTCACCAGGTTAGCAGTGAGGCGCTGGTTGTATACGGCTCTCTTAGCTGGGTCTTTGAGTGCCCCGGCATTGAAGTGGCAGATGGGATAGCGTGTCCCTAGAGAACTCTCCCTGAACAAATCTTCCTCTGGCCATGTGGTGCCATCCTTCACCTCTCTCTCCTTCAACCTCCCCCCCCACCCCAGTGTTTAAGCCCCCCAAAGTATTTTCTTACCCTAAAACCCATGCTGCCAGGGCCCACTGCCCATTCCCTATCCCCAATCATGAATTACGTTCCAGGTTGACCTCCCTGCTGCCAAGTCCCTCCAACTGGACTCTCACTTCTCACTCCCCACTGGCCAACTCAGCTGCTCCAACCTACCGATCCCCGGCGATCTCAACGGCGGTGAGCCTCCGACCAGCTTCAACCACAGGTTTGGGCCCTACCTTCACTTCTCGCCCTCACGCATGAGCCTTCCCACTGGCGACGTTCGGGCCTCTATCCCACCGGCGACGTCCTGGAAAATGTGCAACATCCCTACCGACACCTGGGAATCCCTGGCCGAAGACCGCTCAAAGTGGAGGAGGGGCATCCAGGAAGGCGGCGAACACCTTGAATCTCTTCGCTGGGAGCACACGGAAGGCAAGCGCAAACAGCGGAAGGAGTGTGCGACAAATCAAGCCCCCCCACTCACGCGTCCCTTCAACCACCAGCTAACACATCTATGAAAGAGATTGGGGATCCCTCATTGGTCTCATCAGTCACTTGAGAACTCATATTAGTGTGGAAGCAAGTCATCCTCGACTCCGAGGGACTGCCTAAGAAGAACATGCTTAAATGTTCGCTGGAAACTGAACTCAGCTGAAGATCTGTGTTGAAGACCTTTCACGAGGCCAATGCTCAACAAATCAGATGCCTAGATACTCTGCGCTCAGTAGAGTGGATTCACCAATGAGGACAGTCCAGGTAGCGGAAGTAGCCAATCATTTTATTCACTCCACAGGCAGCAGCCAATCGGGTCAGCCAGGGCACTCTGCTGCCAATGAGTAGCGCTGGCTCCGAGCAGACAGTGCGGAGCCGTTTCTCAGTCGCCGTCGGAGGCTGTGGGTGATTGGCGTGTGCTCAGTATTTTTCCTCAGTTGTTTGTGTGAACATGTCCTAGCGGCGTTGGAATGACGCGTCGCATTAATTAAGTCTCTGGCAGTCGAAGACGGAAGTCTTTAATTGTTGTCTCGTTGTACCTGGGCACTTTTATCAGGTGTAACGAAGTGTGGTGACGAGCTGTCATCGACAAAACAAGAAGTTGCGAGGAAAACTCCCTGACAACGGAGCCTGTGGCGCTTGGCTGGCATTCTGCCTTTAAACGTTCAGTAATAGTCGGTGACGTGTGCAGCCTGCATGTCTCCAAGTTGTGTCCACCTTCTGGGAGATGCTAAGAAGCCATCAATGTAATTTCGGAAACATGGATGACATGGTGGAGCTCTCCTGAGTCAAGACGTGGAGCAATTGCTGTCGGAGGTTCTGAGCGCTCCGCAAGTGCAGACGGAATCGTCAGACTTTCGGAAAAAGGCGACGTTTCAGGTGTGTAACCGCGAGCTCTTTCACTCAGCGAAGGCTCCAAGTGCAGCATCTTTAATCTGGAGCAAAGCTGCTTTAAGGTCTCTGGCGCAGCGTCGCAGCTCCAGCTGTGTTCCGCAAGCAAAAGTTTGGTGTGAAAAGCGGAGTTTACTTGTTGAAAATAAACGGCATGGGATTTTGGCTTTGGTTGCAGTAGCGCTGGGTTTTCTAATTTTGATCGCGAATTTTTCTTTAACGAAGTATGGATTATTCCTCGTCCCTGGGAGCCCCGGCGCCGCGAGCGGTGTGACAGGTCAGCATCACTGGAGGAAAGGTCATCGACCTGAAATGCTAACTCTCTTTCTCTCGCCTCAGATGCTGCCTGACCCGCTGAGTGTTTCCAGCATTGTGTTTTTATTTCACTTTGGAGGAAGCGTGTAGGCGCTAGCTATTAATATTACGATGACCCTTGATTTTCGAAATTAATGCATAAATGTAGTTAGTGCATACTCCGTTTGGTCCGTCCAAGCTCACTTATTTTCAGTCTTTTTCTTTTGCTTTCCTCGGTTCAATTCCTAAAGTGTAACCTGAATAAGAAATTGTGGTTGCGACTGAACTTGGCATCAAATTGTGTACCAGCAGTCCGTATCTCACGTGATGTCAAGGGCAGCCACTCTCTCCTCATCTCTGGGATTCAGCTCTTGTGCCCATGTTTGGACCAAGGCTGTAATGAGGTCTAGAGCTGAGTGGTCCTGGCAGAACCCAAACTGAGCATTGACAAGAAGACTGTTGGTGAGTAACTGCTGCTTGACAGCATTGTTGACGACTTGTTTCATCACATTGCTGATGATTGAGAGTAGATTATTGGGGCGGTAATTGCCCAGATGGATTTGTCCAGCTTTTTGTGAACAGGACACATCTGGACAATTTCCCACGTTGTTGGGTAGATGCTAGTGTTGTAGCTGTACTAGAATAGTTTAGTTAGGGGGTCAGCTAGTTCTGGGGAACAGCTTTTCAGCGCTACAGCCAGGTTCTTGTCGGAGCCCATAGCCTGTGAACTCAGTTGTTTCTTGACGTCGTGTGGAGTGAATTGAATTTACTGCACAAAAATCTAATCTCATTTTCTTGCTCACTCTTCATAATCTTCCAATGTTCTGCTTTTCTTAAAACAACTACCTAATCCCCATTTAAAAGAATTTATGGACTCTGCTTCAACAGTCGGTAGTGGTAGATTGCACTTTTAACTAGTCTGTGAAAGCACATTTTCTAACATCCCAATAATTTTTTCTGTAATTATCTTGAATAGTGCTATCTCATTACTATCTTTCCAAATAGTGGAAACAATCTATCACCATTTAATTTATGGATAAAGAAAGGGATAACTTAATTGAACAATGCATTAAGCACGAAGACAGCTGCTTAGATCCAGTCTCAAGCTTTTGAAAAAATACGGGCCAAGGGTTTATAGTAGTGAGGGCAACACAGCTTCTACTGTAATGAAAACCTTATCATTATGTTAATGCTTGATGGAACTATTTTTGTCATATATACCAGCTTATGTATTTAAAGTAGGAACATCTTAAAGGTTCCAAAGAATATTTGAGTGAGATTCAGAGTGTATAGTTTCTTCCCCTCCCCCAAAGTCTTGTTGAAATTGTCTCTTTGGCTTTGTTCTGCATCATCTCCATTGTGGCTCTGTTGTCCCAGCATTGTTGTTCCTGTTTTTCCTCTCTCTTTTGTCCTGTGTCTAAATCTCCTGTCTAATCTTCTGCAATTGTCTCATCAGATTTATTAGCTCTCGTTTTCCTCCTGGCACTATCGTGCTGATCTTTATTATGTTCCTTTTCTTGTGGCAATGACCTTGTCTCATCTGGCCTCTTTGCTCTGTTGTGTTACACTTTTTGGCTTTGTGTCATTACCATTTTGTTGGCTGCCTTTCTGCTAAGTCTCTATGAAACCTGTTTTTCGAGCCATTAGGAGGTGCACTCGCATCAATAACCCCTGAAAGCTACCCATATTAACATTGACCCTCCTCCCCTATTCCTTGCTGAATTTTAATTCATGGCATCTGAAATCAGAATCATTTTACGGAGCAGTGCACAGGAGCATCAATGAAGTGTACCAACACATCACAAAATACTCTGATCATTTTTCTGCTATAGGTCTTGAGGGATTAAGCAGTAAAAATATTGTAACTGTAACAATATGAAAATAACAAAAGGAAAGGATTAATGAAACACAAAAGGGACAAAAAGGTTAAAAGCTACAATATTGTATTGGAAAAAAGAAAGAGGCATCTTTTTAATTAATGTT
This sequence comes from Pristiophorus japonicus, assembly GCF_044704955.1. NCBI lineage: Eukaryota > Metazoa > Chordata > Chondrichthyes > Pristiophoridae > Pristiophorus > Pristiophorus japonicus. The sequence continues at coordinate 196,334,080 of NC_091977.1, forward strand.
CTGCTTTTTATCAATTTGATCATTTTTGATCCCAATGTGGTGAGAAAAAGGGAAAAGATTGTTGGCAAATGTAGCCATTTGCAATGTATTTTTCTATCATTTTTTTTGAAACCTTTTTAAAGTTTTGGATAGGAACATCCCAAAAATAAACAGATTTAAACATGAGTGAGAAATGGAACAGAAGCTAAGAGGAGAAAAAGATTGAAATGAAAAAAATGCAGGAGATGGAAGTGATCTGCATGAGATGGGGGGAACAAGTCCAGAAAAGTCAGTGGGAAATATTGGTGGTTGGTACTTTTGGTTGCAATTGTACTCCTGGAGAATTTATTTTTTTCAGATTTTTAAATTTTATTACTTTTTCTTCTTAGTTATATAATAGGATTCCAGAATAACATTGTTCAGTATGGAGTGAATTTTGTATTCACCTGAAGATGAACGACAACTGAAGGAAGGTATCACTGCCCTTGTTCAATTTCTCCCCTCTGTTCCTGTAGATATAAATTTCTGAAAGAGCAGCTAATTCCCTTGGTTCACGTGAAAATATTACTGTCTGGTATTACTAGGATTGACTGTACCTTTCTGAGTGTTTGTGTATATATGCATGTATGTATGATTTGAAAATGTGGAGACACTGAAAACTGTTTTTAAAAAAAAAAGATTCAGCACCAAGAGGGTTAAAGGTAATGCTTCAAGAGGAAAAGAGGAATAATGCATAACATAACATAAGGCAAAACCAAACCAAGGACAGGCTCAAAGGATTTCTAAAGTGTTGCCAAACTGCAGATTTATTCATTGTTAACTTGAAGGCATAGGAAAGTTCTTCAGTTAGAAGTACACTCTAGTATTCTCATGCTTGCATTACTTTCACAATTCTTCACAAGTCACAGTGCAAAATGCAGGAATGTGGGAATGAACTGTAGATGCAATTGTTCATTACTAACAGAATTGCTTGGTGCGCCCTATGGATTTGTTCATTAAGTATAGGCAACATTTTGTGGTAGCTAGCTACTGGCATAAAGTAATGGTGGTTTGCACGGAGAAGGGAGCACGGCAGTAATACAGTCACATGAGTTCAGGCAAAACCAGAAAACAGGTATTCTTGTCTAAATCCTAGTTGTGTTGCTGCACCCTGTCGATCTCTTGCAACATGCATTTTAAATTTATTTTTGTTCATTGGCAGTTACAAATTCTACTAATTACCTGGTATTGAGTTCCAACAGATTTGATCAAAATTTTAAAAATAATGAAGAGACTAGGTTGTGTCTATCTAGACCAATTCATTCAACTGAGTAGGTTAGGGAGAACCGGGGTCACACTTACAAGTTGTCTAAGAGCAGAACTAGGCAGGATGTTAGGCGGTTGTTTTTCTGAGAATAGTAGACCTGTGGAACAGGTTACTGGCTCATACAATGAATGCTGATTCCCTGTATTCCATCAAGCGAGAGGTGGACCTGTTTCTAGTTGGGGCGGAGATCACCTTGTACAAGAGGTAGGTATCCTATTTTGTGAATTGGGGCCAGTGTTATCTCCTGAACTAATTTTGGTTGCCTAAGGAGATCCGAAGGAATTTTCCATTTTTAACCCCTTCTCATTGGCCTGGGTTTCTCGTCTGTTTTTTTTTTGTCTCGGGAGATTGCAAGGGTCTGGATGGGTTGGGAATGTATTGTGATGCAGAAGGCATCACAACTGTGTGGGACGGGCTGGATGGACCATGTAATGTCTCAAATAAAGCAATGTGACTAAGTGTGACCTTAGTCTCTTTATTCTGACTCCAGAGTGCTGGCACAGCATGGGAGACCTGCTCATATACAGTGCTCCCAAGGGATGCTGGGATCCCTTGGGACTCCAACAGATGCGCCCTCTGGTGGCGGTAGAATGCTGGTTGCAAGGTGTTGCATAAATAACATCCCCCACCCCCCCCCCCCCCCCCCCCACCCAAAAATCAATAGTAACACTATTTACAGGGCGAGATGCTCTCGGGCTTTCCGCTCCCTAGTCGATCGTCTCGGTACAAACACAGGTGCAGGTGAGTTGGTTGGGCCTTCTGGGGATGATGAGTTCAGCTTCGTGGTCAACCATGATGTCGGTTGCCACTTGTGTGTGTATCGGAGGGTCGAAGTTGGTGGTGTCCTCTTCAGGTTGCTCGTGGCTGTCTGTGAATCGCAGTTTGGTTTGGTCCAAATGCTTTCTGCAAGTTAATCCATTTGCAAGTTTGACCTCAAACACCCTACTCCCTTCTTTAGCTATGACAGTGCCAGCAAGCCATGTGGGACCATGTCCATAGTTGAATACAAATACAGGGTCATTGACTTCAATATCGCGTGACAAGTTTGCACGATCATGGTACATGCTTTGTTGATGCCGCCTGCCCTTGACATGATCATGGAGATCAGGGTGGGCTAGAGAGAGCCTTGTTTTGAGTACCCTTTTCATGAGCAGTTTGGCAGGGGGAACCCCGGTGAGCGAGTGGGGTATAGTGCGGTAGCTGAGCAGGACTCTGGACAGGTGGATCTGCAGGGAACCTTCCGACATGCATTTCAAGCTTTGCTTGATGGTTTGGACTGCCCGCTTTGCCTGGCTGTTAGATGCGGGCTTGAACGGGGCAGATGTGATGTGCTTGATCCCATTGCGGGTCATGAATTCCTTGAACTCAGCGCTGGTGAAGCACGGCCAATTGTCGCTGACGAGGACATCAGGCAGGCCATGCGTGGCAAACATGGCTCGTAGGCTTTCGATGGTGGCAGTGGACCTGCTTACAGACATTATTACACACACAATCCATTTTGAATAAGCATCCACAACAACCAAAATCATTTTGCCTAGAAACGGGCCAGCGAAGTCAACGTGGATCCTAGACCATGGTTTGGAGGGCCATGACCACAAACTTAGCGGTGCATTGCTCAGTTGAGAGCAAGTGTTGCATTGGCGCACGCAAAACTGCAAATCTGAGTCAATACCGGGCCACCACACATGGGATCTGGCTATAGCTTGCATCATTACTATGCCTGGGTGGGTACTGTGTAGATCGCTTATGAAAGTTTCCCTGCCTTACTTGGGCACAATCACAGGATTACCCCACAAAAGACAGTCCGCCTGTATGGACATTTCATCTTTGCGCCGCTGGAATGGCTTGATCTCTTCATGCATCTCCACTGGGACTCTGGACCAGCTCCCATGGAGGACACAGTTTTTACAAGGGACAGTAAAGGATCCTGGCTGGTCCAGGTCCTGATCTGGCAGGCCGTAACGGGTGACTTTTTGTTTTCAAATGCATCCATCACCAAAAGCAAGTCTGCAGGCTGTGCCATTTCTACCCCGGTGGTGGGCAATGGTAGCCGACTGAGAACATCAGCGCAGTTCTCTGTGCCTGGTCTGTGGCGGATTACATAGTTATATGCAGACAGCGTGAGCGCCCATCTTTAGATGCGAGCGGAGTCATTGGTATTAATACCTTTGCTCTCTGAGAATAGTGATATGAGCAGTTTATGGTCAGTTTCTAACTAGAACTTAAGCCCAAACAGATACTGGTGCATTTTTTTCACCCCATAAACGCATGCCAGAGCTTCTTTTTCAATCATGCTGTAGGCCCTTTCGGCCTTGGACAAACTCCTGGACGCATAAGCGACCGGTTGCAATGTTCCCGATTCGTTTGCTTGTTGTGACACACATCCGACCCCGTATGAACATGCATCACAAGCTAGCACTAAACATTTACATGGGTCATACAGAACAAGCAGTTTGTTGGAACATAACAGATTTCTGGCTTTCTCAAAAGCAGTCTCTTGTGATTTCCCCCATACCCAGTCATCTCCCTTGCGTAGCAACACATGTAGAGGTTCTAGCAAGGTGCTTAACCCGGGTAGGAAATTACCAAAATAATTGTGGAGTCCCAGGAGCGACTGCAGCTCCGTCATGTTCTGTGGTCTCGGTGCATTCTTGATGCCCTCCGTCTTGGTGTCGGTGGGTCTGATGCCATCTGCTGCGATTCTTCTCCCTAAGAACTCGACCTCTGGTGCCAGGAAAACACACTTCGAGCGTTTCAAGCTGAGTCCCACACGATCTAGCCGACTTAGAACCTCTTTCAGGTTCTGCAAGTGTTCGATGGTGTCCCGACCTGTGATCAATATGTCGTCCTGGAAAACCACGGTGCGCGGAACTAACTTTAGCAGACTTTCCATGTTCCTTTGAAAAATAGAGTTGTTAACCTGTGGAATTCCCGACCGCAGAGAGTTGTTGATGCCAGTTCATTGGATATATTCAAGGGGGAGTTAGATATGGCTCTTACGGCTAAAGGGATCAAGGGGTATGGAGAGAAAGCAGGAAAGGGGTACTGAGGTGAATGATCAACCATGATCTTATTGAATGGTGGTGCAGGCTCGAAGGACCGAATGGCCTACTCCTGCACCTATTTTCTATGTTTCTATGTTTCTAGCCATGGCCGATCGAATCCCAAATGGGCAGCTATTGTAGATGAACAGACCTTTGTGCGTGTTGATGCAGGTGAGGCCTTTCGAAGATTCCGCCAGCTCCTGCGTCATGTAGGCCGAGGTCAGGTCCAACTTGGTGAATGTCTTCTCTCCTGCCAGCGTCGCAAATAGGTCGTCTGCCTTGGGTGGCGGGTACTGGTCCTGCAGCGAAAAACGGTTAATCGTTACTTTATAGTCCCCACAAATTCTGACCGTGCCATTGCCCTTGAGAACCGGAACAATCGGACTGGCCCACTCGTTGAACTCAACCGGCGCGATGATGCCCTCTCGTTGCAGTCTTTCCAGCTCAATCACCATTTTCTCTCGCATCATGTATGGCACCACACGTGCCTTGTGGTGAATGGGTCGTCTACCGGGAACCAAGTGGATCTGCACCTTCACCCCAGAGAAATTTCTGATGCCTGACTCAAACAACGATGGGTACTTGCTCAAAACCTAGTCACATGAGGTGTCGTTGATGGACGAAAGCGCTCGGATGTCGTCCCCGTTCCAGCGGATTTTTCCCAGCCAGCTTCTGCCGAACAGTGTTGGTGCCATCTCCTGGTACAATCTATAGTGGGAGTTCGTGCACCGCTCCATCATAGGAGACTTTTACTGCTGCACTGTCAATTATAGGGATCAGTTCTTTAGCGTAAGTTCTCAGCTTGGTATGACTGGGGCTCAGCTCGGGCTTTTGTGCCTTGTTGCACCACAGCCTCTCAATGGACTTTTTGGTCATGATAGACTGACTCGCACCCGTGTCCAATTCCATGGATACTGGAATTCTGTTCAGTTCAACTTTTAACATGATCGATGGACATTTCGTGGTGTAGGTGTGTACCCCGTACACTTCTGCCTCCTCGGTTTGAGTCTCTAGTTCAGTTTGATCCGCCATGGATTGGTCTTCTGCAACGTGCTGGTTTGCAGGGTTTGCAGCTCGTCTGCACATTCGCTGGAGGTGTCCCATTGTACCACACATAGTGTTTGAAGCAGCATTGATGGGCCCGATGATCACCTCCGCAGCGCCAACAAGGTGTTAATTGCCTCGCATTCACACGTGATGGCAGACTCTGAGTCATCTGAGGTCATGCAGCTGCAGGCGTGTACTTTCTGCCATATGCATTCCTGCCTGAAAATGACATTACTTTGTGTACGGTACTTGCCGATGCATCTTTATGCTGCGAAATTTGTTTGGTGTTATCGCTGGTGGACATAAATGCCTGGGCTATCGTTATGGCTTTGCTCAGGTTCGGTGTTTCAACAGTCAATAGTTTGCGAAGGATAACCTCATGGCCAATGCCAAGCACAAAAAAGTCTCTTAGCATTTGATCCCGAAATCCACCAAATTCGCAATGTCCTGCAAGGCGCCTTAGTTCGGCGATGTAGCTCGCCACTTCCTGGCCTTCAGACCGTTGACATGTATAAAATTGATATCTTGCCATCAGAATGCTCTCTTTTGGATTTAGGTGCTCCCGGACCAGCGTACACAGTTCTTATACGATTTTGTTTTTCGTTTCACCGGAGCAACAATATTCTTCATGAAGCCATAGGTTATTGCCTCGCAGACGGTGAGGAGGATCGCCCTTCGTTTGGCAGTGTTCTCATTCCCTTCCAGCTCATTGGCCACGAAATATTGGTCGAGTCGCTCCACGAAGGCTTCCCAATTGTCACCTTCTGAAAATCTCTCCAGGATACCAACAGTTCTCTGCATTTTCATGTGATGGTTCGTTATCTATTACTCGTCGCCAGTTTTTATGTCTCAAATAAAGCAATGTAACTGAGTACTGTAGACTTGAGTAAGTGTGGCCTTGGTCTCTTTTTTCTGACTCCAGAGTGCTGGCACAGCATGGGAGGCCTGCTTATATACAGTGATCCCAAAGGATGCTGGGATCCCTTGGGACTCCAACAGACGTGCCCCCTGGTGGCGGTAGAATGCTGGTTACAAGGTGTTGCATACATAACAGACCAGTAGGTTTATTTTAATATGCTTGTATCCTTGGATTTGCACTGGTGAGTGCCATTTCTAAGTCTTTGGTTAATAGCATTTATTTTTATTATTGCATTGTGGGAGAAGTGTTATAGTATTTTGGGGATGACATGTAGTAGAGAATAGCCAGAGGAATTAGATGATCAAATACTCTCTCTGTCACATGACTTCCAAAGATGTTCTAATTCATGAGCACCATTTTTCTTATGAAAATTAAACCTACTCCTTTTAGTTCTCATTGTATATCCTAAGTATACAAGCTGTAAATAAAAACTTTACATGTATAAATAGCTTTTTTCGTCTTTAGAATTGTTCATTGTGGTGGGTACTTTAATAATACTTATCCAAAAACAGACTCTCAGATGCTGATTTAGGCCAGACCATGCTTCATGTCTGTTTGGTTCAGTACAAAATTACATTATAGTCAATCATTATTACAAGCGGAAGGATTTCCTGCTGATTCAGGTCACAGCCTATCACATCCATTGAACACATATACAAATAGCAGTCCTGGCAAAGAAATGATAGAGCTTCTCAATTGACTCCATATTTTAATAAAGACAGACCAAATATGTTTTTTTAATTGCTGCATTATAATCTTCAAATTGTAGAATTGGTGAACTATTTAAAAAAAAAATCAAAATGACACTTGCATGATCTCTCAGTGACGTTCCATATGGTTTGGCACTTCATTTTTTTTTTAAAGAGTCAAACACGTCCAGGCAAAATAATTAACTTTGTGGGCTGCTGCAGTATATTTTCTAACCAGAAGAATCAGTTGATTCTATTGACTGGGAGGCAGCTTGGTGAAAATGGGCACAAAAGTTATTTCAGCAACAGGATTTTGTTAGGGTTTGCATACTGATACAGAGGACTCAGTACAGCTGTTAGAGATTTGTGTTAAGTAATATGAAACTCTTATTTGATGTGTACAAAGTGGGTAGTGAATATATTTTTAATATAGCATCATGATCCTCAATGCAAGGTCAGTTTTTAATTAATATATTTCTCCTAGACATCCAGAATGTCAAGGTGTGCTATTAGGATAATGTAAGCTTTAGTAATTTTCTCAGTGATAAAAATGAGGGAAACTTCTACCTAATACAAAAATGCCTCAACATTGACTCAGAGTTGAATTGTTGGCTTGCAACGTGATGTGCAAGTCGCTCAGATGGAAAGTATCTCTTTGACAGTATTGATGTAGCTAATGCTACAGCACTGATTCACATTGAGATTTATGGAAACAGGTTGGCAGTACACAATTTAAGACATATCACTTGGTTAATGTTTCAATCTGATCATTTGAAACTACTTTAGCAGTGTGTTGGACAATATTTAGCTTTCAATTTTCACCACCAACTTCTGCACACAGTTAAATTTGACAGCATTCACCATAGATTATGTACACTAGTACAAGAAGTACTGTGGTGCCACATTCCTAAAATAAGACAATTTTTCACATCAACCGTCCAAGACCTTTGGTGTTTTTTCAGTGTTTGGAAACTATAATTTATGGCACAGTGCTCTGGTTATACTGCAAACTCTCTCTCAAATCTAAATTGTGTAATTTCTTTTCATCCAAAAATCATTTAAAGAAAATTCAAGCCTGGGTTCCCGAGTCCCCCTGAATAAAGTTGACATGCCCCCTTAAGTTTTAGTGCAAGGGGTATGTAGAAAGTTATGATATTACTTCATTATTTGTTGGCGCAAATTCCTACTTTGCATCTGCACTAAATTATAAAAAAACAACTTTGGACTTGGGCTTGCAAGAGACTCTAAAGTTTAGTGGCACGATTTTGACATGAATGAAAAACATGTTTATATAAAGAAGACTATTTTGTAAGAACTATGAGCCCTGCTGGCATCATGGGTATTTTTTACACTTTATTTTAGTTATCACAAAAAAGTTAGAAAACTTAATATCTAAATGAAGTATATTTATGCTTCTATATCCGGCAGATTTCTTTTGAGCGGAGTGTCTATTGACACCAGTATGTCGGCCAATGATTTGGAGGCGGGGCATGACTTACGCAGGACTTGCAGCAAACCAGTGTATTTTACAGAAAGCAAAGCAAAGTTTATTTAGAGTCCTATATAAAAAGAGATGCTACATACTGTAGCAAACAGCATGACCGAGACTGCAGCAGCTTCTCCCAAAAGCACTGTGATTTCTCCAGCAAAATACAGTGAGCGGAGGATAGTTAGAAAATCAATCCCAGTCACTTGCAGTGTGAACTCCAGACATGGATTGGGTAATTACCCAGACAATCATCCGACTGGGAATAGTTGTCAGTATATGCAGCCATCTTTGCGGGGGGGGCAAGGAAGTGTTTTTTTTAAAGATTTACAATATGACAAACCTGATGGTAGAAGTTCAGAACCAAGCCAATCCTTTCTGACAGACTCAATATCCCAATAGCTGAGCCAGAAATGTTTCTCGCTCCGCTCCAGATAACCTGTAAGCTGATGCCTTAATGGTAGATGGGGTCCAATCTGGACAAGTAACATGAAGCATACCAGTAGTCTGTGGTGTTAGGCTGCACCATATTAGTTGGTTAAATCCCTTGCATATATTTGTGGGTTCTCTTAAGACTCGGCTTTGTTAATCTATACCTTAGGCCTCTGGACTGAGGAAAGCAGACTGCCCATTTTTGTCAAATAGAAATTCTACCTGTGTGAATGTTTCAGTAATTTGGTTTGGAGACTCTTAGTGGGTCTTAGAAATTCAATGGGAAATATACTGAGTATGTGTGCCTTTAATTCGTGGGTAATTACACTCAACAATTTTATTGAAACATTTTTCAGCCTGGTTTCTGTTGCTGCAGTAGTATAGCAGCATAAGCTTTTTGTTGGAAGACAGAAATGGCTCCTGTTCAGTCTCTCTTCCACCACCCCATTGCCACATAAACAGCCCGATTGGAGGGATTGAGCTGTACCCTTATTGAAGCAAATTGCCTCAAATCTACTTGTTGATGAAAATGTTAATAAATTATGCAGGAGAATATTCATCTGCCAATAGCAATGGTTGTGCAACAGATGAGGGAAAGCATATTTTTTGATACAAACAAAAGAAGCTTGTTCTATGGAGGGAAATTGAGAAAATTAAAATTTTAAATTTAATGGCCCTGAATTTGTGGTCAATGGCAAAGCGATGGCGATCGCTGTTGATCTCGAAGAAAGCTGCCCATAAAGATCTTGTGATCTCTGTGGCGAGAAGTTTAGCATCTTGAACTTAATTTAATTGTAGCGCTGTCCAAAGGGGATCTTCAGCATACAGCAGCAGAGTTGTCATCTAGCTGGCTAAGCAGCCAATCATATTGAAGAATTCTCAGACAGCAAACCAAGAAACAAAAAGCAGCTTTTATCATTCACTTTAAAACATTTTTTACAGAGAGCAAATTAAAGATTGGGACATACACATGGAGTAAAAGTAGAAGTTAAATATCATAAACTTAATTTTTTTTTAATTATTTAAAAAAATCTAGTAATTTTTATCATAATGGAGAAATTTGACATTCCACAAATAAGATTCGTTTTTCAGGGCCAGAATCATTGTTCAGCAATAGTTATTACTTGGAACGCCATTAAAAACCCAGTTACACCCCATTGAACAAGGCATAACTATTTTATGGGGTTTCTAACAGCAATATTAGAGTGGAAAAGGGGAAGTTTTCATCAGTTCAAGTGATTTCAGTGATTGGCGGCTCTGGGGTGTTCTACCATGCAACCAGTGGTGGAGCAGGGAATGACTGACAGCAACTTCAGGATTTCCGCGCTTATCTGCGCTTGTGCTAAGTCCTGAAGTTACGGTCAGTTTTAGAGAAGTACCACTGCAACATCTGAGCCATTATTTACAGTGAAAGGTGATTATAAATATCAGAGGTTAGGACAAAGAGGTTTGGTTTTCTACTTTCTGCCTTTTTGGCTGGGTGTAAGTTATGTCTTGTGTTTAGATATTCCCTTTGCTCTTGATTAGTCTCCCCTCTCTCTCATTCCCCCACCCCCCCCGCCTCTGTTTCTCATTGTCCCATATTTTCTTACAATTGTTCCAGCACTAAATAGCATTTTGGCGCTAACATCTTTACAGTGTGCAAACCTGATATTAATTCATATTCGTGTTGATGCAGGAATTCTGCTCTGTATGGACAGGCAAATTGTCACTAATATGGTGTGACAAGCTTGTCAACATTTTTTTTCCAGTAGCTAATGTGTCTTGGCCTATTGGCATGGGACAGTGGCTCCAAATGTCTGCCAACTGGTTGTTTCAGTAATTTTCTAAATAATGCAATCTTAAGTCATGCTATACCAGTTAATAACTATTGCATATAAATAATGAATAATTAGATATTGGGCTATAATTTGTGGCCTCTACGGGTGCGTAGGAGGTGCACATGTGCCCATAGGGGCCGCGCATGTTCCAGGTTAAGGCATGCGAAGCGCATGCGCAAAAACCCATAACTTGATCTGACTATAAGGCCGCCTTTTACCAGCTGAAGAGTTTAAAAAAAAAAACATTAAAATATATATTTTCATTCATTTAAACATCTAGGGGGAGAAATTCAGGGCGTTTGCGCCTCCCGTTAGCGTGACACCGCTAACAACTCCCGTGAAATTCCGCTTGTGAACCTCATGCGCCCCTGGGATACATGGGTCTTTACGTAGGCCTCTGCATAGAGGTCCAGGAGCACAAGTCTCCGTGGATCCAGAGGCAGAAGGTAATTTCATAGCTTTTTTGCTGGTCGGAAGCCTCTGACCGCAAATTCAACCCCATTGTTTCAAATACATCCCTGTTGTAATGTATGTGGTGAAATAATATAATACAGCGAGGGTCAAGACACGCACATTCCTTTGCATGTATGTAAACAAAACAAATAGCAAAACAAAGAAAGGGAAAAAGGTAATTATCCATGGCTGGTCTAATAAGGTGCCTTGGCGTGTCTGGCTAATTTCCTGCATTTAATCAGAACCATGTACCTTTGCAGCTACATTGGCCAGAAACTGTTTTCCCTAGAAGGGAAATGTACTTTGCCAGTCAGAACTTGATTGTAATAACTACCATAGTGAGCTGCTGGACCTATAAAAATAATTTGGCCTAGAAATTCTGACATGCCCATATTTGGGTACAGTGCCTGTGCCTGCATGGTGAGCTCCATGGGCCTCATTTCCATGGAGCCGGCGAAGCGTAATTGAAGATAGGATCACAGCTGATGTTGCAGCAGCCCTCATGTAAGTGAGGAAGAGTAGGCAATTGAGCCTTGGTCCAGGGGGAGCAATCTGTTGGGAGTGGAAGGGGGGGCGGGGAAGTCGAGCGGAGCTTGGGTGCGGGGTGTGGAGGTATCGGTAGCTGGGTCAGGGCAATTGGTGGCTCGGTCTGTGAGATCAGTGGCGGGGGAGCGGCCTACTTTCTTTTAGTGTGGGTTCGGGAGGAACGCTCCTGCATGTGGCAAATGAGCAATCATAATCTGGGATGCTCAAGATGGCAGAATTAGAGGAGCGCAGACATCTCGGGCGGGGGGGGGGTGCAGGGGGAGTAGTCGTGGGGCTGGAGGAGATTGCAGAGATAGGGAGGGGCGAGGCCATGGAGGGATTTGAAAATAAGGATGATAATTTTGAAATCGCAGCATTGCTTAACTGGAAGATTATGTAGGTCAGCTTGCAAGATGCACAGGACCCTAATTAAAAAAATTAATTTCCCCCCTCTTAGCTGTTCCTGACTGGCGCTCCTGATGCTAGCGCAGCCATCTTATCCAATATAGTGGATGACGCATTTACGGTTGGAGATGTTTGCGTTCCTCTAATTCTGCCATCTTGAGCATCCCAGATTATGATTGCTCAACCATTGGTGGCCGTGCCTTCTGTTGCCTAGGCCCCAAGTTCTGGAACTCCTTGCTGAAACCTTTCTGCTGCTCTACCTCGCTTTCCTCCTTCAAGATGCTCCTTAACCTGCGCTAATTTCTACTTGTGCGGCTCGGTGTCAAATTTTCTTAAATCTCAGAATACTCCTGTGATGCGCCTTGGGACGTTTCACTACATTAAATACAAGTTATATAAATACAAGTTGTTGTTACAAAACCTGTTTTCGATTTCCAAACGCCCCAGCGCTTCACTTGCAGGAGCGTTCCTCCCGAACCCACACTAAAACGCCCTCATTTTTCCATTCTGCTTAGCTGTGAAAAGAGTATAAAGTGTATTGAGTGCAGACTATGGTGGAAATCAACTGTACCACTCAACAAATTTGTTGCAGTTTTCAAGATTACAATACCATTCATAAAGTATGTATATTGCCCATTTTTTACATCTTATGTGCAATACTTTACTGTTGTTTGGTCCACTCACATTTTGTTTGGCTTATTTTGTAGTTTCTGGACTGCCTCCTTCAATTCTACTGCCCTTCCGAGTTTGGTATCATCTACAAATTTGATCAATTTTCATTGAGTTTCAGAATCCAAGTCATTTGGTGTAAATTAGATATGGCAATGGTCCCAATCCTGAGTCCTGGGGCTTCTGACTCTGTAGTACCATCCCTCACTATGACTTTAGCTCTCTAACTGGAAGAATTTTTTACTGTCGTATTTTGCCTCTGCAGCTGTGCTTTTTTTTTTCAAGATTTCACTTAGCCCCTTGAATCACCTTTGTAACTTATTCCTGTGTATTCTTATATTAATCACTGCATGCCCCTTTCCCTTTCTCCCTGCAGGATTTGAAAAGGTTATTTTTCCTCATTATTTTACTTTTAAGTTTGTTAATCCATTTAGGATCATTCTTGTTTTGTCTAAGCTTCCTGATCTTGAGTATGTACTTGTTCTGTGTGTCCAATATTATTCTTTTAAAGGTGTTCCATTTGTGTTCGACGCAGTGTGAAGACTTTGGTCTAGAAATTGGGCGGTTTATCAACACCCATTAACACCATGGGCCCAAGTTTCCACACGATAAAAAACGGGCGCCCCTCCGAGCTGGGCGCCCGTTTTTCGCGTCTAAAACGGCGCCTAAAAAAAAAACACGCGATTCTGGAGCGTTCTGCAGCTCCTTGTCTGCCTGGCGCGGCGCCCAGGGGGGCAGAGCCTACACTTGCGCCGATTTTGTAAGTGGGAGGGGGCGGGTACTATTAAAATTAGTTTTTTTTCCTGCCGGCAACGCTGCGCGTGTGCGTTGGAGCATTCGCGCACGCGCAGTGTGAAAAAAACATTGGCACACGGCCATTTTTGTAGTTCTTTGTAGCTGTTTAGTTTTTGAAATTTTTTAAAATAAAAGCACATCGCCATCAGCACATCTCATTGCAGCCTTCTCACTGTCGCCCCCCCCCCCCCCCGTGGGAAGAACGGGCGCCTCTTTTTCCCCCCCCCCCCCCCCAGCGGGAAAGAACGGGCGCCTCCTCTCTCCTCCCCCCGGCGGGAAAGAACGGGCGCCTCAGGCTGACTGCAGCATTCTCCGTGCCTGAAGCACTTTCACACAGGTAGGAAGATGGTTTATTTAATCTTTTCTTTGCTTATAAATGTTTATTCAGGTTGGATTTATTTGTATAATATTTGTAGAAGTATAACTAAGGATTTATTGTAGAATTTAATGACTTCCCTTTCCCCCCCCCTCGTTCTCTACGCCTAATTTGTAACCTGCGCCTGATTTTTTAATGTGTAGAACAGGTTTTTTCAGTTCTACAAAAATCTTCACTTGCTCCATTCTAACTTAGTTTGGAGTACGTTTTCACTGTGGAAACTTTGAAATCAGGCATCAGTGGCCGGACACGCCCCCTTTTGAAGAAAAAATTCTGTTCCAAAGTAGAACTGTTCTGTCTGACTAGAACTGCAGAAAAAAAAATGTGGAGAATTGCGATTTCTAAGATAGTCCGTTCTCCACCAGTTGCTCCTAAAAATCAGGCGCAAATCATGTGGAAACTTGGGCCCCATAATTGGGCGGAAAAATGGCCGGTGGCTGCTCTTCTGCCAGCTGAAGGCGGGTCCCGCGGTGCCTGCCATTTTTGGGGTGGCCGGCAGCGCTGCCGATAGCAGTGATCGTGAAAATCATTTAAATGAAGCAGATCGTGACGTCAAGTGAGTGTGCAACGCTTACTTGATGCCCAATCTTCTAGTTTGGACTTGGCTGTTCCACTTACTACGTATGCCCTTAACTACGATGAACTGAGCAAGCATTGATGAGCAGGAAGGAAGCTCCAGCACCATTAATTAAAGGGATCATCAGCAATCACTTGGTAGGTGAGTGCTGGGGGTGTGGTGCAGTGAGCAGTGTGTGAGGCTTGTGGTGCAGATGGTGTGGAGTATTTGCTGAAGCTTTCACTCACCTTGACAACACGTGAGGTCATTAAACTTCTTTTGGTACTGGATGGCTGACCTTGGCACTGTAGGCAGTTTTAAATGTCCTCATTTACTTAGACTCAACTGGCATAAATGGTGACGACAGGGATACTGGTTTTAGTAAACCAGAACAGTTTATTAAACACACACACCATGCATTATACAAACTTGGACAGTAATGAATTGGTTAGAACACCAGCTTTAATTCCCGTACAACCAAGGACAATGGAACGCGCTGATGTCGGATGCTCGGCCGGTCACCCTCTCTTCCACCTTCCTCAAAGTCGTCTTCTCCATGTTGTCAGAGGTCTCAGAGTTAACTTTCTTATTCCTTTCTTCAATGCGCAATAGTCATATTCCCTGATCCTAATCTCATTAATGGCTGTCTGGAGCTCTGCCTGTTCAGTTGATGATTGAATTAGCGTGTTCCAATCTCATGACCTGGTCTGATCTCCTCAGGCCTTTGTGATTATGTCTTTCAGACAAAAAGCATTGACTAGCGAACACAATTACAATTGTCGACTCTGTGGGCCCAAGTTTCCACACGATAAGAGCTTGGAGCCCGTTTTTCGCGCCTAAAACGGCGCCTAAAAAAAAAAATTGCGATTCTGGAGCGTTCTGCAGCTCCTTGTCTGCCTGGCGCGGCGCCCGGGGGGGCGGAGCCTACACTCGCGCCGATTTTGTAAGTGGGAGGGGGCGGGTAATATTTAAATTAGTTTTTTTCCTGCCGGCAACGCTGCGCGTGCGCGTTGGAGCGTTCGCGCATGCTCAGTGTGAAAAAAACATTGGCACTCAGCCATTTTTGTAGTTCTTTGTAGCTGTTTAATTTTTGAAATTTTTTAAAATAAAAGCACATTACCACTTGCAGCCTTCTCACTGTCTCCTCCCTTCCCCCCCCTCCCGCGGGGAAGAACGGGCGCCTCCTCCCCCCATAAATAAGGATTTATTGTAGAATTTAATGACTTCCCTTCCCCCCCCCCCACCTCGTTCTGGACGCCTAATTTGTAACCTGCGCCTGATTTTTTACTGTGTAGAACAGGTTTTTTCAGTTCTACAAAAATCTTCACTTGCTCCATTCTAACTTAGTTTGGAGTATGTTTTCACTGTGGAAACTTTGAAATCAGGCGTCAGTGGCCGGACACGCCCCCTTTTGAAGAAAAAATTCTGTTCCAAAGTAGAACTGTTCTACCTGACTAGAACTGCAGAAAATAAAATGTGGAGAATTGCGATTTCTAAGATAGTCCGTTCTCCACCAGTTGCTCCTAAAAATCAGGCGCAAATCATGTGGAAACTTGGGCCCTGTAAGGCCATTAACCAGATTGGCCTTGAAGATTGTGCCTTTGGGCCTGAACTTGGCGAATGAGCTGCCCAATCCCGCCCACAGCTGCCGAGGTAGCGCCCCCCCCCCCCCCCCACACCCCCAAAAAAAAAAATTTCACCGAGATTCCTCATGTACTGCCCATCTGCCGCCCAGGTCCCGCGCAGCGGGAGTTTCTTTGGGGAAGTACCGCCGGTGCAACTTCATACCACCCGCCCATGCCAGAGGCTCCAACAATGTCATTTTGGTGGTCTAGGATCCTCTTAGGTGTGGCTCCCACCCGCCAGAACAACCACTGGGGAAAAAGTGGTCTGAGCTGGCTGTAAATCGGGTGCCAGATACAGTCGCATGGAGTGGTCCAGAGCTGCACATCCTGGGTCACAGACACATGCTGTACCATTACCACAACCTCAGAATTAGTTCATAGATCGAAATTAAACTTCACAAAGATTTCACAGATGTAAATAAAAAGTACTCCATTGAAGGAAGCGGAAATGAACTCTGGGATACAGTAAGGCTCGATGGAGATACACTATAAGGGTTTTCATAACATTGCAGGCACAACAGGTTTATTGAGACAATGCCAGTGTTCAGATGGTATGAGCTTATGTCAAATTATATAGGCAATAATGAGATCTTGTAAGGTTCTATAAGAACATAAGAAATAGGAGCAGGAGTAGGCCATACGGCCCCTCGAGCCTGCGCCGCCATTCAATAAGATCATGGCTGATCTGATCATGAACTCAGCTCCACTTCCCTGCCCGCTCCCCATAACCCTTTACTCCCTTATCGCTCAAAAATCTGTCTATCTCCGCCTTAAATATTATCATCATAGGCAGTCCCTCAGAATCGAGGAAGACTTACTTCCACTCCCAAAGTGAGTTCTTTAGTGGCTGAACAGTCCAATATGAGAGCCACAGACCCTGTTACAGGTGAGACAGACATTCGTCGAGGGAAGGGGTGGGTAGGGCTGGTTTGCCGCGCGCTCCTTCCACTGTCTGCGCTTGACCTCTTCACGCTCTTTGCATTGACTCGAAGAGCTCATCGTCCTCCCGGATGCACTTTCTGCACCTCGGGCGGTCTTCGGCCAGGGTCTCTCAGGTGTCAGTGGTGATGTCGCACTTTACCAGGGAGGCTTTGAGGGTGTCCTTGTAACGCTTCCGCTGCCCACCTTTGGCTCGTTTACCATGAAGGAGCTCCACATAAAGCATTTGCTTAGGTAGTCTCTTATCTGGCATGCGAACTATGTGGCCTGCCCATCAAAGCTGATCGAGTGTGGTCAGTGCTTCAATACTGGGCATGTTAGCCTGGATGAGGACACTGATGTTGGTGCGCCCGTCCTCCCAGGGGATTTACAGGATCTTGCGGAGACATCGTTGGTGATATATCTCCCTAGCGACTTGAGGTGCCTTCTATACATCGTCCATGCCTCAAATCCATACAGAAGGGCGGGTATTACTACAGCCCTGTAGACCATGAGCTTGATGGTAGATTTTAGGGCCTGGTCTTCAAACACTCTTTTCCTCAGATGGCCGAAGGCTGCACTAGCCCACTGGAGGCGATGTTGAATCTCCGCATCAATGTCTACCTTTGTTGATAAGAGGCTCCTGAGATATGGGAAATGGTCCACATTGTCAATGACCATGCCGTGAGTCTTGCTGATTGGAGAGCAGTGCTGTGCGGCGGGGACAGGCTGGTGGAGGACCTTTGTCTTACGGATGTTAAGCGTAAGGCCCATGTTTTCATATGCCTCAGTGAATACATTGACTATATCCTGGAGTCCAGCCTTAGAATGTGCGCAGACGCAGGCGTCATCTGCCTACTGCAGCTCAACGACAGAGGTTGGGGTGATCTTGGATCTGGTCTGGAGGAGCGAAGGTTAAACAGCTTCCCACTGGTTCTGTAGTTTAGTTCCACTCCAGCGGGGGAGCTTGTTGATTGTGAGGTGGAGCATGGCGGCGAGGAAGATTGAGAAGAGGGTTGGAGCAATGATGTAGTCCTGTTTGACCCCGGTCCTGACGTGAATTGGGTCTGTAATGGATCCGTTGGTAAGGATCACGGCCTGCATGTCGTCATGATGCAGGCAAAGGATGTTGACAAACTTTTGGGGGCATCTGAAACGGAGGAGGACGCTCCATAGACCCTCACGGTTGAGGCCTTTGTAAGGTCGAAGATGGCCATGTATAAGGGCTGGCGCTACTCCCTGCATTTTTCCTGCAGCTGTTGCGCTGCAAAGATTATGTCCGTTGTGCCCCATAGGAGACGAAATCCGCACTGCGACTCCGGGAGGAGCTCCTTGGCCACAGGGAGAAGACGGTTGAGGAGAACTCTAGCGACAACCTTCCCAGTGGCTGATAGCAGGGAGATTGCCCTGTAGTTGCCGCAGTCGGATTTCTTCCCCTTTTTAAAAAAAAAATGGTCACAATCACTGCATTTCTCAGATCTCTCGGCATGCTCTTCTCCCTCCAGGTGAGAGAGATGAGGTCATGTATCCGTGCCAACAGCGTGTCCCCGCCATACTTTAGCGCCTCAGCAGGGATTCCATCCGCACCCGTAGCCTAGTTCGCTTGAGCTGTTTTATGGCTTTGCCTACCTCGTGCAATGTTGAAGTTTCACTGAGTTGATGGCGGGTCGCATGCTGTGGGATGGAGTCAAGAACACTCGAGTCAAAGGCAGAGTCTCGATGGAGGAGATCTTCAAAGTGCTCCTTCCATCAGGCCCTGACAGCCTCAGTGTCCTTGATGAGTGTTTCCCCACTCTTGGCCAGGAGTGGGGTGGTGCCTTGGGAGTTTGGACCGTAGGTGGCCTTGACTGCAGTGAAGAATCCTCGCATATCGTGTCTGTTGGCCAGTTTTTGTATCACGTGCTTTCTCCATCCACCACCTGTTCTTTAGGACCCGGATTTTTTGTTGAACCTGAACCTTGATTCGTCTGTAATGTTGTTTTGCAGCTCCCGAGTTGGGTTGTTGCTTGAGGCTCAGAAATGCTTTGTGCTTGCGATCTATTAGTTCTTCGATCTCCTGATCATTTTCATCAAACCAGTCTTGATGTTTTCTGGTTGAGTGACAAAGTGTCTCTTCACAGGCACTGGTTATAGAAGCCTGGAGGGCAGACCAAGTTCTGTGGGCATTGAGCATCTCTGGGTCATCAAGGCACGCCAGATTGGCTGTGAGGCACTGGCAGTATAGGCCTCTCTTAGCTGGGTCTTTATGTGCCCCGGCATTAACTTTTTTGCGGCACTGCTTCTGCTGTCCTCTCTGCTCTGGGGCTATGTTAATGTTTATGATGGATCGGATTAGGTGGCCCGTCCAGCAGTCGTCAGCTCCTGTCATGAAGCGGGTGATGTGCACATCCTTGCGATCACTGGCTCGGACGATGACATAGTCAAGCAGGTGCCGGTGTTTGGAGCAAGGGTGTTGCCATGAAGCCTTGCATTTGTCCCTCTGGCGGAACAGGGTGTTGGTGATGAGTTTGTGTTCTAGACATTTTGTCAGGAGTAGGGTGCTGTTGGAGTTGGATTTCCCTACCCACTCTCTGCGAATCATGCCTCCCCAGAGGGCTGTGTCTTTGCCGACCCTGGCATTGAAGTCACCCAGGAGGATCAATTTGTCACCCGTGGGGACGCGGGACAACGATGTCTCAAGGTTGGAATAAAAACTCTCTTTGGCCTCATCCAATGCATCGAGTATAGGGGCGTATGCATTGATGACTGTGGGGCATTAGTTCCGGAATAGGGTGCAATGAGGAGTCATGAGGCGTTCTTTAACTCCACAGTGGAGTCTCTGAGGCAGTCGACCAGCTCATTCGTGATGGCAAAGCCGACTCCATGAAGGCGGCGTTCTTCCTCTGGTTTTCCTTTCCAGAAAAAGGTATAACCTCCACCATGTTTCTTCAACTGACCTTCCTCTGCCTGCCGGGTCTCATTTAGGGCAGCGATGTCAATGTCAAAGCGTCTAAGTTCCCGGGCAACTATGGCGTTGTGGCGTTCCGGCCTGTTGCTGTTGGAATTGTCCATGAGGGTCCTGACGTTCCAGGTCCAGAACTTCATACGGAT
Source organism: Pristiophorus japonicus (assembly GCF_044704955.1). NCBI lineage: Eukaryota > Metazoa > Chordata > Chondrichthyes > Pristiophoridae > Pristiophorus > Pristiophorus japonicus. The sequence goes on from NC_091977.1 coordinate 196,354,214, forward strand.
GAAGTGGAAGATGCCTGTGCGTGAGTTCTTTTAACGTTGGGTGGCCGCTGCACACCGGCAATCACATGGGCTTAGCTGAGCAAGGTCTTGGTTCAGTGGCAAGGGGATCCAAGACAACTGAAGACCTGGCACAGTTGTATAAGCCTAATTGCCTACGGCAAAGTGTTGGACGCAAACTCGGCGCTGAGTAGTGCCATTAATGGTAGATGGTCCGAGGCTAGGTTGGGGGGCAGGCATTAGGAAGGTCACTTCCAAAGTTATTTTAGGAGTTAAAAGTTGATTAAATTCCCAATTTGTTTAAAAAGTTTCTAAGAGTTGTTAAAAGGTCTAAGATGTAGATCAATAATGGGTTATAAAAGTTTCCCCAATTGTTTAAAAGTTTAAGATTGCTTAAGAGTTTTTTTTTAAAAAAGGAATTAAAAGTCGATTAAAAGTTTAAGGTGCAGGGGTCCCTTCGGCCCGGGACAGAAGCGGGCCGGCTCAGGGCCCACACAGATCCGTCGGGCGAGCACACCAGGCCGACGATGGCTCTGTGGGATTTTTGACACCGAGCTGGTCGGGGCTGCTTACCCTCACTCGACTTGGCTTGTCCATTTTCCTTGGTGTATGTGTGTCCTGGGCTCGGGGCCCTGTTGTGTGTCCCGGGCGGTGCCAGGCCAGGCCCGGTTTCCCGCTGTGTTTCCTGGGCGGTGCCGGGCTCGGTCCCCGGGGGGTGCTCTTCCTCACAGCATGGAGTCTCGCTAGACGGCTCGGGTTGCCCCTCATTATTTTATATGTTTCGATAAGATCACCTCTTATTCTTCTGAGCTCCAATGAGTATAGACCTAACCTACTCAACCTATCTTCATAAGTCAACCCCCTTATCTCCAGAATCGACCTAATGAACCTTCTCTGAACAGCCTCCAATGTAAGTAATTCTTCCTTAATACGGAGACCAAAACTGTGCGCAGTACTCGAGGTATGGCCTCACCAATACCCTGTACAGTTGTAGCAGGATTTCTCTGCTTTTATATTCTATCCCCCCCTTGCAATAAAGGCCAACATTCCATTTGCCTTCCTGATTACTTGCTGTACCTGCACACTAACTTTTTGTGTTTCATGCACAAGGACCCCCAGGTCCCTCTGTACTGCAGCACTTTGCAATTTTCTACATTTAAATTATAATTTGCACTTCTATTTTTTTCTGTCAAAGTGGATAACCTCACATTTTCCCCCATTATACTCCTGCCAAATTTTTGTCCACTCACTTAGCCTGTCTATATCCCTTTGCAGATTTTTTGTGTCCTCCTCACAATTTGCTTTCCCACCCATCTTTGTATCATCAGCAAACTTGGCTACATTACACTCGGTCCCTTCATCCAAGTCATTAATATAAATTGTAAATAGTTGAGGACCCAGCACCGATCCCTGCGGCACCCCACTAGTCACTGTTTGCCAACTGGAAAATGACCCATTTATCCCGACTCTCTCTTCTGTCAGGTGGCAGGATGTGAACCTGAGAACAACATGAGCTCAAGTATAGAATATGGGAACATTTTCATATTAGGGGTGGGGCTCGGCGATGTAGCACCCAAGAAAATGTGGACTGAAGTGAAAGCGTTAATGCATGGCCTCCAAGTTGTGCAACTATCTCTCATTCAATGGCAGCCTTCCTGCATTGGTGACCCTTGTCGTTGCGAGAGAGCCTGATGACCAGACCCATCAAAGCGTCGCATCATATGTGAACGCCAAGATATTGCTCAGAGTCCAGTACACTTGAAGGAGATTTGTCTGTTTCTCAGCACATACCCCAGGTGATATAAAAGTTAAACACAGACCAAGAGTTGGTGAACCATGTGTTGAATAGTGCAGCATGGCAAATGACAGAACATGCCAACAAGTCAATCCAAAAAGTGTACATTATTTCCAAAACCAGTCAAGTGACAGTCCAAACGACCCATGTGAAACAATTTAATAACATCAGCAGCACCAACATCCAGTCCTCTATCCACTACCACCACCTCTCTTTCCCCCCCCGCCCCCTCCCTTGCAACTCCTCGATCTCAATTGGTACGAAGTCTGGGACTTCACCCTTCTCTTCCTCCTGACTCATGACTCTGGGTGGCGGAGGTGGATATGGGTGATCTGGGTGGTGGGGGTGTGAAGGCAGGAGTTGAGGTGGAAGGCATTGGTGTTTGACACAGTCTTTGAGTATCAGAGATGGATGGGGTGCATTGATCGGTGCTGTCCGAATCAACATCTGTAAGTAAGGGGACAACATTTAAGTGTATAGCGGGGTGGGGCTGGTCATGCTGACATGTGTACCATCACATTTCACATTCTTTCTTCAAGGACTTCCATCGCTACATGAGCACACCATTAATGGGTGACACACAATGCAGTAAAAAGAATTTGACGTAACGTTACATGACCTTGCATGACATGAGCGTGACACAGACCGGAGATTCGGAAACGCATACAATGTTCTAGCACGGGATCTGTGTGGTGGCACAGGGGTGGTCACCCCCCATAGCCAAGTCACGCTCTTTTAGGCTAGTCACCTCGATGGCATCTGGTGGGCCTCCTCCCATGCCACTCTGCTTTGATTGGATGCTCTTTTCTTCTGCAGAGAAAAAAGTTGCAGCCTTTACCTGTTTTGCTCATGCAATACACACACCCACACCGACACACAGGACACAGAACCTTTTGGATTAGTATGGGAGTGCAACAATACATGTTTACTAACTCTTGCTGATGCAACAATATCGTTCCATCGTTTCCTGCACTGGTCTCCATCCCACACAATATTGCCCACTGAGGACATTGCCTCCCCAATCTAGCGCCAAATGTGCTTTTTTTAGGGTGCTGCAGGCTTGACATTACCATCCGGTGAGGTCTTTATAACAGTGCTCCATCTCACATACAAGTTCCTCCAGCTCCTCAGTAAACCAGGGAGCTCTGGGCCTCCCTCCACTAGACTTCTTGGAAGCTTTTTTTGGATTCATGACAGCTTTCTTAGATGGATGGCTGATGATGATCTAGTTTTTCTCTCTCCAAATCTGACCCCTCAGCAACTGGCAGGTGCAAGTGAGTAGCGAGCTCGTATGTGCATGCGCAGCTGTGTCATCAGCCTCAATCGCAGCAAAAGTGATGTCATCGCCCACAAGGAACTCCAATTTTAAAAAATTCTAAATCTCGCACTTGTGCGGTGCACGGCCTCCGACGTTTGCCGAATCGAGAGGCTTGCACCCACTGCCCACTGCTGCTGCCGCCGACTCCCACTGCCAACACAACTGCGACCAAACTCCCCGCCAGACTGGCCCCAGCGACAGCGGGTGGCAAAAAACTCACGTTCCGCCCGGGGACAGCCGAGAAACGAGCAGGCCTTCGCTCCCACCAAGTTCTGGGCCTTTGTGTCCTCCAGACAGAAAGCATTGACTAGTGAACGCAATTATCAAGACTGGCCTTTGTGATTGATTTCAGTGAAGCCATTAACCCTTTAGAGAGTCACAGTGCTCGTAGTCACATGGTGTGGTCATCTTCAGCCACATCATTCTGGAGGTGTATGGCGAAGGCTTCCTGCTAGTCTGGGAGAAGAGGACTGCCTGCCTCCTCTCCATGGCCACAACCAGTACCTCCAGAGCTGCGTTTGAAACTTTCCTGGTTCTTTTCCTATTGGGCTCTGCCATTGCTTTGGAGTTCCTATTCTTCCTTCTTCTGCTTCTTGTTCTTGCAGCAACTGCAGTTCGAACTGCTCTGACAACGAGGTGCTGTAGCTTCAGTGCACCTCCTCTTTAAGCAGTGGAAAAAGCCTGGTGCACACATGACTGGGAATTAGACTGGCCCCGATAGTGGTTCACCTGGAGCGTTAAGAAATTAGCAGCAGTTTTAGTGCTGAAATCATGACTATAATCATGTTAATGAGCAGTGAGCATGAATTTTACATGCGACCTAGACCATTTTGAGTTGATGCAGCTTAACTTTGTTAGGCCTTAATACTGCCCATTTCCTGGCTATATCCAATTTCAATCCCAAAGTGCAAAACACTTACCAGTATGACCAATAAGAGTTGCTAGTGCAACGTAGGCAAAAAAAAAGTCACAATTTTCTTCAGTTGTTTAACATAGAAATTACAGTGGAAAAACTGGGCTGAACAGCCTATCAGTCCGTGTTGGTGTTTATCCATCACATAAGCTGTAGCCCTAATCCTAAATGCCTGCCCTGTTCCCATATACCTTTATTTCCTTGATCCACTTATTCTTAAATGTTGACTTGGTTTCTGTTTCAATCACTAACATCCCTAGTGCCTGTCACAGCCTCTTGACCCTTTTTTTAAAAAAAGTTGCTCCTGCTGTCTGCCTTACATCTCTTGCATTTAATCTTGTATCTATGCCCCCCATTATTCTAGACCCCCTCAATCACAGGGAATAGTCTGTTTCTATCTGCTTTGTTCAATTTCTTCATAATTTTAAACACCTACCAAATCGACCGATAATCTCTTCTGCTCTAATGGACACAGTTCTAATATTTCAAGTCTTTCTTCATATTGTATTTCTTCATACCAAGTGGCATCCTAGTGAATTTGTATTGTATCCTCTCTCATGCCTCAACATCCTTCCTACAGTGTGAAGTCCAAACTGACACAATTGCTCCAACTGTGGTTCTAATGATGTTTTATATATAGGTTCACCATTACATCTCAACTTTTATATTCTATGGCTGTGAAATTCAGCACATTAGCGGCGGCTGATGAGGCCGGTTTCGGAGAAAAAATGGTGGCTGCCTTGCTTCTGCCAACTTCTGGCCACCATTTTGGGCAGGGCGACAGCGCTGCCATTGCCTGCGCTTGCTGGAAAAATGGTAATTAGTCAGATCGTGATGTCAATCAGTGTGCAATGCTGAACTGAAGCACAACCTACTATTTTGGATATGGCTGCTCCATTCAACGTCCTCTCCAAAGCACGCACAAGTCAGCTGCATAACGCACTCTCTTTTTTTTTTTTTCCCCCTGCCCCCCCCGTCCGAGGCAACCCAGACCGCCCCTTTCTGGCCAGGATATCCGGGATCAAATCATCCAGCTGCGGTACCAGTGACCACAAGCCCAATTTCCCTTTCAACATTTGTCCCACACCTTGCCCTCTCTCTTACTGACCATCACAGCGTTCTCTTGGCCACAATGCTGAAATAAAAGCCACCACGAATCAAACTTTCCAATCCAACTTTATCAATATATGCATTCAATATTACATTAGTTGATTTTTTTAATCACCCTTGTGCATTCCCTTAGTGACTGTCTTGCATATGCCTTTGCCTATCCTAATGCTCCTATGCTGTTCTGCCCCAGTGACTGCAGCATGGCTGGTGGAAGGCTTCTAGCTTTCAGTGGGGGAGACTGCAGATGGCCTTACAGAATAATCTCGGGAAGCAGGTGGCTGGGAGTGTGAAATTGTGTGATAGTGTTTCATTTTCTTTCTCACTCCTCACTCTTTCTTTTATTGATACCCACTAGCTGGGCAGGCTGGATTTCTTGGGTGTCTGAAATGAGGAAGGTACAAGTTTATGGGGGTAAAGCAACAGGTGTATGCTTACAATCATGCAGCTTGTAAATCAGAAGAGATTGTGGGATGAGAGGCAAGTGGGATGTGAGAAGGAGGATAACGTTTGAGGATAGGACATCTTGCATTCTTTCAGCTCTTCCGCTTGCCAAGGGCTCCGCCATGCCCCTGCCAAGAATGGCCAGCATCATCATCTCCAAAGTGAAGCTAGGAATGTGAGGTGTGGTTAGTGTTTGGTACAGGTTGTTGGTGGGTGAGTGATGGGGTGTTCGTGCATTGAACAGTGTGTGAGGCTAGTGGTGCAATTGGTAGGAGACAGCTTTTGAAGAACATGCACTGACCTTGACCAGTGGTCTGAATTCATGAAATTTCTTTCGGCACTGGACCCACGTCCTGGGGCCGACACTGCTGGCAAGATTACCTCAGCGATCTGGTGTCTCATCCTCCTTTCTGGAGGGCCTTCTGGTCCCCTGTGGGTAGAAGACCTCTATTCCAATCTTCACCCTCTGTACAAAGGCACATAGAGTGCTGTATCTGAGACCCTGGGTGCCTGTTGAGCCAATTGTGTTAATGCTGAAGCACTTTTACCATTTTTACTGACCAGAAGGCAATTCACCTTTACGAGGTCCAGAGTGCCTTTAAGAAGCGTAAGCTAGCTTGATGGAAGGCTAGCCTTGTGCGAATGTCGAGAAATTCGGCACCTTGCTGAGCATACAACCTGTCAGCAGCGTGTTTAGTGCTGGGCTGTGCGCGACAATCATGAAAAGTAACAGGCAGCACGAATTTGACATGCTGCCTGAACTGCTTTCAACGGGTGTGGGCAGATCGCGCATCAAGGTGCCAGCGCCCGTTTTTGAAGTTTATCCAATTTCACCCATGTATCAGTTACCAAAAGAACATTCAAACACTGCAAGAAAAATACAAATGACCTGTCCAATGATTGGACGAAAAATAAAATAACGAGCAAGGAGACCCGTTCCGTCCGTCCCTCCCTCCCTCTCTCCACCCCCTCCTTTCCCTCCCTCCACCCCCTCCTTTCCCTCCCTCCACCCCCTCCTTTCCCTCCCTCCTTCCTAGATATGTGCGGCTGTGGAGCCTGATCCCACAACCTTCTGACGCAGGTGAGAGTGGCACTACTGAGCCAAGGTTGATGTGAAGTAAGGGAAGTAGAACAATGTTGCGGTGCAGGGCAGAAGCTGGAAGATAATAGTTCTAATGCAGAAACTGGAGGGAGAGAGAAAACACGGAATTATAGACCGGTCAGCCTGACATCGGTAGTGGGTAAAATGATGGAATCAATTATTAAGGATGTCATAGCAGCGCATTTGGAAAGAGGTGACATGATAGGTCCAAGTCAGCATGGATTTGTGAAAGGGAATCATGCTTGACAAATCTTCTGGAATTTTTTGAGGATGTTTCCAGTAGAGTGGACAAGGGAGAACCAGTTGATGTGGTGTATTTGGACTTTCAAAAGGATTTCGACAAGGTCCCACACAAGAGATTAATGTGCAAAGTTAAAGCACATGGGATTGGGGTAGTGTGCTGACGTGGATTGAGAACTGGTTGGCAGACAGGAAGCAAAGAGTAGGAGTAAATGGGTACTTTTCAGAATGGCAGGCAGTGACTAGTGGGATACCGCAAGGTTCAGTGCTGGGGCCCCAGCTGTTTACATTGTACATTAATGATTTAGATGAGGGGATTAAATGTAGTATCTCCAAATTTGCGGATGACACTAAATTGGGTGGCAGTGCGAGGAGGATGCTATGAGGCTGCAGAGTGACTTGGATAGGTTAGGTGAGTGGGCAAATGCATGGCAGATGAAGTATAATGTGGATAAATGTGAGGTTATCCACTTTGGTGGTAAAAACAGAGAGACAGACTATTATCTGAATGGTGACAGATAAGGAAAAGGGGAGGTGCAACGAGACCTGGGTGTCATGGTACATCAGTCATTGAAGGTTAGCATGCAGGTACAGCAGGCGATTAAGAAAGCAAATGGCATGTTGGCGTTCATAGCGAGGGGATTTGAGTACAGGGGCAGGGAGGTGTTACTACAGTTGTACAGGGCCTTGGTGAGGCCACACCTGGAGTATTGTGTACAGTTTTGGTCTCCTAACTTGAGGAAGGACATTCTTGTTATTGAGGGAGTGCAGCGAAGGTTCACCAGACTGATTCCCGGGATGGCGGGACTGACATATCAAGAAAGACTGGATCAACTGGGCTTGTATTCACTGGAGTTCAGAAGAATGAGAGGGGATCTCATAGAAACATTTAAAATTCTGACGGGTTTAGACAGGTTAGATGCAGGAAGAATGTTCCCAATGTTGGGGAAGTCCAGAACCAGGGGTCACAGTCTAAGGATAAGGGGTAAGCCATTTAGGACCGAGATGAGGAGAAACTTCTTCACCCAGAGAGTGGTGAACCTGTGGAATTCTCTACCACAGAAAGTTGTTGAGGCCAATTCACTAAATATATTCCAAAAGGAGTTGGATATAGTCCTTACTACTAGGGGGATCAAGGGGTATGGCGAGAAATCAGGAATGGGGTACTGAAGTTGCATGTTCAGCCATGAACTCATTGAATGGCGGTGCAAGCTAGAAGGGCTGAATGGCCTACTCCTGCACCTATTTTCTATGTTTCTATGTTTCTGGTACAGAAAGTAAGCGTGTGGATTGGTGGGGAGCAGACAAAAAAAAAAATGTGAATCCTGTTTATAAATACAATATATATGAAGTACAGATCATCCGGAAGAAGGGTAACAGACAGAAAAGGCAATAATATAGGAAATGAGCACAAATAAAATATTGTTCCTAAAACTATAGGTAACATTGTGGACTGAGATAAATATAAAAATTAGGTTAAAGGAACTGGACAGAAGATCTAAAATAGAAAATGAGGTTAGAATAAAAAGGAATGTTAAAAGAAATGTCAAACAGTTTTATACATGTATTCACTGCAAGCAGGTGAAAAAAGAAATGGTGACGTTTTTGAAAGATCCTAAAGGTGACATGAAGTCAATTGACCAAGCGATTGCAAATTAATTAAATGTACTTTTCTTTTCTGTGTTCATGGCAATCATGGGCAGTCTGCCTGACGTGGAAGTTGAGTTTCTGTGGAAGACCGAGGAAGTACTAAAAGGAATAGTAATGCCCAGAACGATCAAGCACAAATCACAGTGGGTGATGATAGGTGTGTGCAAGGTACTAGTATGGCCACACCTGGTGTATTGTGTACAATTCTGGTTACTGTACTACTGCAAGGATACCCAGGCATCGAAGGCAGATCAGAAAAGGGAAATCAAGCTGATGCCTAACTTAAGGCATCTGAGCTATGAGAAGTTGGAAAAGCTTGGGATTGTTTGCTGTGGAGAAAGGGAGTTAATTCAAGTTTCTTGTGGAATAGGTAAGTTGAACTGTGGTGATATGTTTGAAGTAGCCAGAAACACTAGAATGTGCTTGAAATTTAGAAAAGAGAAGATGCACAGACAATTTAGATTTAACTATTTTATGCAGAGGTTGGTGAACATGTGGAATGGACTACGCAGGAATGTGATGGAGGCAGATATTGTGGAAAAAATATAAGGGAAAATTGGATGGTTCTTTCAGGGAGGAGGTGAGAGTTTTTGCGACTGGCCAGACTGAATGTATAGCTTTTTCTAGTCCTATACGTTCCTATGTATGGAAAATATTTTGTAATATTGTGAGGCTTAGTTGTTGCAGCATGTCCTTTTTCTTATCCATGTAATGCATACACCGGTGAGACCCCTAGTCCTTTTTGTTATTTGGACCTCCAGTTCTGAAGGGAATGTTGAGACACAGTCGGTGGTACTGTGGTTATGTGCCATTCCATTCTGAAGATGACTCTGGAGGTCTCTCCCAAAGCTGCTCAGATATTGATCTGTTAAATCTCTATGCAAAAGATGGATAGTAACGGATTTGAATCTGACTTCAATAATGTTGTTAGTTACCTGTTTCATAGTTGTTTATTAAACTCTTAAACCTTTTAAAGTTTCATATTGCATAAAGTTACATAGTAGCATTAACTGATTATGCAGAGAATGTAACCAAATATTCATTCTTCCACTATAAAAGTTTTCTCTAAGGAATTAAAGATTGAATTGATCACATCTTTGTTTTTGTCTTTTTTTTCTTGGTGGTGATTTTTCCTTTCCATTGCACATGAGCTGAACTTGGCAGCATAAACTGAGATGTGGTCAGTGAGGAATCTCTGGAATCATCTGCCCGTATGATTCTCTCTCATTCTGTGGGTCCTACCTTAACTTGCATACTAATATAGCATGTGGTTTTAATTATACCATTGCAAAAAATGCATTGACACAATTTAGAACTAAATCCTTAATAGTGCTTTACGCCAGGATGCTCTTTCCTTTTAATATAGTGATATAATAGTACAGGGTACTGACCTGCCTTACATAAGATTTTAGCAATGAACATAAGTCGCTGGTCTACCATTAAGCATTTTTCTAGTGAAGAAAGTAAAAGTTGTGCAGTACTTGTGTTTTGAATATAATGTTATATTCTTGAGAACAGATCTTCAGTACTGGTTTGCAGGCAGTGCAGTTTTTAAAATATCCTGAGCATGTTTAATTTCTGTACCTGTCAAAAGGCTTTTGTCATGATCTTCTGGACACTTGCTTTGATTGGATCTGTTGCATTGGCCATGTGATGAAACTAAAGATACTATATATTTTTTGTGTAACACACTCTTTCTGTCATGAAAAACCATAGTGGTTGATGCGTGCAGTAGAAGTTGCAGTGGCAGAACTTGAAGAAATTTATTAAGTGGAAGATACATGTTTGTATAAAAAGATATATTGAAATACATTAGAGACTCAGATGATCAGAATGTTGAAACATTTTGGGTGGAGATAAGGAAAATAAGGGGAAAAAGTCATAGGGGATCTATAGACTTCGCCCACCAAACAGTAGCAACTCTGTTGGTCAGAATATAAACCAGGAAATCGTGGGGCTTGTAAAAAGGGAACAGCAATAATCATGGGTGATTTTAACTTCCATATTGATTGGGCAAATCAAATTGGTCAGGGTAGCCTTGAGGAAGAGTTCATAGAGTGCATAAGGGATGGGTTCCTTGAGCAGTCTATAACGGAACCAACCAGTGGGTAGGCTATCTTGGATCTGGTCCTGTGTAATGAGACAGGATTAATAAACAATCTCCTAGTAAAGGAACCCCTTGGAATCAGTGATCATAGCATGGTTGCATTTCAAATTCAGATGGAGGGTGAGAAAGTTGGATCTCAAACCAGTGTACTAAGTTTAAAAAAAGGAGATTATTGAAGGTATGAGGGCAGAGTTGGCTAAAATAGACTGGGAAAATAGATTAAAGTGTAGAACGGTTGATGAACAGTGGCATACATTTAAAGGCGATATTTCATAACTCTCAAGAAAAATATACTCCAGTGAGGAGAAAAGAGTGTAAAAGAAAAGATAGCCATCTGTGGCTAACTAAAGAAATAAATTACGGTATCCAATTTAAAAACAAGGACATACAGGGCCCAAGTTTCCACATGATTTGCGCCTGATTTTTAGGAGCAACTGGTGGAGAACGGACTATCTTAGAAATCGCAAATCTCCACATTTTTTTTTCTGCAGTTCTAGTCAGGTAGAACAGTTCTACTTTGGAACAGAATTTTTTCTTCAAAAGGGGGCGTGTCCGGCCACTGATGCCTGATTTCAAAGTTTCCACAGTGAAAACGTACTCCAAACTAACTTAGAATGGAGCAAGTGAAGATTTTTGTAGAACTGAAAAAACCTGTTCTACACATTAAAAAATCAGGCACAGGTTACAAATTAGACGTCCAGAACGAGGGAGGGGGTGGGGGGGGGAAGGGAAGTCATTAAATTCTATAATAAATCCTTATTCATACTTCTACAAATATTATACAAATAAATCCAATCTGAATAAACATTTATAAGCAAAGAAAAGATTAAATAAACCATCTTCCTACCTGTGTGAAAGTGCTTCAGCCATCGTTCGTTCCCGAGGGGGGGGGGAGCCGTTCCGTTCATTCCCGCGGGGAGGTGGGGAGGGGGGGGCCGTTCCGTTCGTTCCCGACGGCGGGCGGGGGTGGGGAGGGAAACGGCTGCCTCATCTTTCTGAGGCTTCCTGCACCTTCTCACTGCTGCAAGAAGCTTCAGTGCTGATCATGGAAGGGCAATGTGCTTTTATTAAAAAAATGTTCAAAAATTAAACAGCTACAAAGAACTACAAAAATGGCCGAATGCCAATGTTTCCTTCACACTGCGCGTGCGCGAACGCTCCAACGCACACGCGCAGCGTTGCCGGCAGGAAAAAAACTAATTTAAATGGTACCCGCCCCCTCCCACTTACAAAATCGGCACGAGTGTAGACTCCGCGCCAGGCAGACAAGAAGCTGCAGGGCGCTCGAGAATAGCGCGTTTTTTTTTTAGGTGCGAAAAACGGGCGCCCAGCTTGGAGGGGCGCCTGTTTTTTATCGTGTGGAAACTTGGGCCCACAAAGTGGCCAAAACTAGTGGGAGGACAGAAGATTGGAAAGCTTTTAAAAGCCAGCAAAGAATGACTAAAAAAATGATTAAGAAAGGGAAGATAGACTATGGAAGTAAACTAGCACCAAATATAAAAACAGATAGCAAGTGTTTCTATAGGTATATAAAAAGGAAAAGAATGGCTAAAGTAAATGTTGGTCCCTTAGAGGACGAAACCGGGGAATTAGTAATGGGGAACATAGATGGCAGATACTCTGAACAAATATTTTGTATCCGTCTTTACGGTAGAGGACAAAAACAATATCCCAACAGTGGTTAGTCAAGGGGCTATAGAGGGGGAGGAACGATCACAATCATAATCACAATCACTAAGGAGGTGGTACTGCAGGTCCCAACAGATTGGAAAACTGCAAATGTAACGTCCCTATTTTTAAAAAAAAAAAAGGAGGCAGCCAAAAAGCAGGAAACTATAGACCAGTTGGGAAAATGTTGGAGTCCATTATTAAAGAAGCAGTCGCAGGACATTTAGAAAAGCATAATTCGGTTAGGCAGAGTCGGCATGGATTTATGAAGGGGAAGTCATGTTTGACAAATTTGCTGGAATTCTTTGAGGATGTAACGAATAGGGTGGATAAAGGGGGAACCAGTGGATGTGGTGTATTTGGACTTCCAGAAGGCATTTGACAAGGTGCCACATAAAAGATTACTGCACAAGATAAAAGCTCACGGGATTGGGGGTAATATATTAGCATGGATAGAGAATTGGCTAACTAACAGAAAACAGAGTGGGGATAAATGGTTCATTCTCGGGTTGGCAATCAGTAACTAGTGGGGTGCCGCAGGGATTAGTGCTGGGACCCCAACTATTTACAATCTATATTAACGACTTGGAAGAAAGGACTGAGTGTAAAGTAGCCAAGTTTGCTGAAGATCCAAAGATGAGAGAAAAAGCAATGTGTGAGGTGGACACACAAAATCTGCAAAAGGACATAGACAGACTAAGTGAGTGGGCAAAAATTTGGCAGATGGAATATAATGTTGGAAATTGTGAGATCATGCACTTTGGCAGAAAAAAAAATCAAAGAGCAAGTTATTTAAATGGAGAAAAATTGCAAAGTGCTGCAATACACCGGGACCTAGGGGTACTTGTGCATGAAACACAAAAGGTTAGTATGCAGGTACAGCAAATGATCAGGAAGGCAATGGAATCTTGGCCTTTGGTGCAAAAGAGATGGAGTATAAAAGCAGGGAAGTCTTGCTACAGTTCTACAGGGTATTGGTGAGGCCACACCCGGAATACTGCATACAGTTTTGGTTTCCATATTTACGAAAGGATGTACTTGCTTTTGAGGCCATTCAGAGAAGGTTTACTAGGTTGATTCTGGAGATGAGAGGTTGATTTATGAGGAAAGGTTGAGGAGGTTAGGCCTCTACGCATTGGAATTCAGAAGAATGAGAGGTGATCTTATCGAAACGTATAAGATTATGAGGGGGCCTGACAAGGTGGATGCAGAGAGGATGTTTCCACTGCTAGGAGAGACTAGAACTAGGGGGCATAATCTTAGAATAAGGGGCCGCCCATTAAAAACTGAGATGAGGAGGACTTTCTTCTCTCAGAGGGTTGTAAATCTCTGGAATTTGCTGCATCCAGAAAGATGTGGAAGCTGGGACATTGAATAAATTTAAGACAGAGATGGACAGTTTCTTAACTGATAAGGGATTAAGGGATTATGGGGAGCGGGCAGGGAAGTGGATCTGAGTCCATTATCGGATCAGCCATGATCGTGTTGGGTGGCAGAACAGGCTCGAGGGGCTGTATGGCCTACTCCTGCTCCTATTTCTTGTGTTCTGATGTAATAGCATACTTCAGGGTTTCTTATAACTGTGAAGGCACTTGAGCTCCATTCTGATGATTTAACTTCTTGTGGTATAGCCTTGCAGCACTCTGAGCCACTGGTAATGCAATATATTTATTGAGGTGTATAGCTCATAAATCAATCTATTATTTTCTCACTTTATTTAAATTCAAAATGGAAACATGAGCCCAAGTTTCGGCTGGAATTGCTCCTATTTTTTTGGAGCAACTAGTTTAGTTTGCTATCTTAGACATCGCAATTCTCGGCATTTAGTTTGCTCCAGTTCTTGAGTTAGTTTAGTTTCATTTTAGTTTTTTTTTCAAAAGGGGTGGTAACCAGCCACTTACGCCTGTTTTGCAAGTTTAAGCAGCGAGAAGTTACTCCGAACTAACTGAGAACGGAGTAAGTGTCTACTTTTGTACGCTCAGCAAAACCTTGCGTACACTTGAGAATTAGGTGCAGGTAGCCAGAGATAGCGGGGGGGAAGGGAAGTTAGGGGATTTTCCAAAGCATTAAACTCTTCACTTTTACCAATAAAGAGCCATCATCAATAATAAATGATAAATAAATCAATGTCAATCAATCAAAATAAAAAATAAAAAATCAATCAATAAATAAAAAATTAAAAGTTTCTACTTACCTACTGCAGCACCTATCCATTCGGGAGCACCGGGAGCCCTCCCAACAGCCTGCCGCCGAGCTGGTCAGGCCAACCCTGTTGACGAGAATGTGTTTGGGTGGGCCCCATCGCTGCAGAGGTGCTGGTCGGGCAGGCCCCGCCACCAGGGAGGAGTTTGGGCGGGCACCACCGCCGAGGAGGTAAGGGCAGTAGCTTCGAGGTGAGGCAGGCAGGTCACTCAGCCCGGGATAGGGGCGGCGAACATTGCGATGTCCCTTCAGCCAGGGATAGGGTTGCCCGGAGACTGGGAGGGTCAGGAACTACTGCGCACGCGTGCAGCTGCCAGCATTCTTTGGTGCAGGGCTGTAGCTCCGCCCCCAGTTGCTTGTGCTGAGCTGCACCAACTGCTGAACACCGAGAATTGCGAGGTAAGTTTTAGGCACGTTTTTAATTCTACAAAATAGGCGGGCCTCTCGGAGGTGCGGCTTTCTGTGGGACAGCCAAAACTTGGCCCCCTAGATGCCAGCCCAAAAATGCTCAAATTTGATGAAGCAAGTTGAAATGATAAGAGCAGCAAGAGGACTTGTGTATTATTTAAAATCTGATAACCATATATCAGCCCAGATGAAACAATAAAAAGGAGAGAAGAAGAAATAGCTAGTGACTGATATATAAAAGGTAATTGAGAAATCTTGGCACATTATCCAAAGTAGGACTTGAAGGCTCAGCCTCAATTAAAATATTGTACACCTTTTTTTTTAAATACAAGCGGTTGAAATAAAATCTGTGTGTATTTTAAAATCCAAATGGATATTGATTTGCACTATATATATGATTCTTTATATCCCATGAAGGTAATTAAATAATTGAGCAGAACTCCCAGGATATCAATCTAAATTTGCAATCCATAGGGCTCAAATTTCCCCAGGAGTTGCTTCGCTTTTTTTGGAGCAAGTAGCTTTTTTTGGAGTAACTTAAAAATCGCAAATTTCCCCACTTGCTCCAGTGTAAGTCAGTTAGTTAGGTTTTTTTTTCGTTTTGTTTTTGTTCTCCAAAAGGAGGCGTGGCCAGCCACTTATGCCTATTTTGGCCATAGAAGCAAATTTGGCCAGCTAAAAGTTCCTCCAAACTAACAGGTCAGTGTATGTGGCCACTTTTGTAGGCACAGAAAAACCTTACCTACTTTTAAGAAATCAGCATAGGTAGCCAGAGATAGGTGGGGGGGAAGATGAGTTCGAGGATTCGAAAGCACTAAACACCTTCACAGCATCAGCACAACATCAAAACAACTTTAGCACAACATCTTCACGACATCATCAAAAATAAATGAAAGATAAATCAGCTACTGAAAATAGAGCAGTCCTGCCTTGCCGACTGCAGAACACACCGGCTAGCCGTTCGGCCAGGGCTAGGGGCGGCAGGCAGGGAGAGGGATTTTTTTTTTTACAGTTCCTAAATGTGTGGTGATAATAGAACATGATTCAGTTTTAAATCAAAAAATCTTTTATTGGTAAGTTTACAATGCACTTCAACAACAACAACAACAGCAAAGAAAGGCTGCACACCCATCTCTCACGCACGTATCGGAGAATGTGCACTTCTTCATAGGGGCGGTGATGGTGGGGGAGGGGAGCCGGCTTGGGTCTCAACAAAGGCTAATGTGGGGATTGTAATGGGAGTGGCATTTGATTGTCAGACCTGTGTGTCCTTATTGCAGCAGCTAGCTCCCTCATGGCCTCTGCCTTCATTTGCACTCCCTCTGACATGCCCACCCTCAGTTCCCGTTTCAGTGTTGATATTTCTCCCGACAGTGTCGCAACCTCATCACGCACCCTACTGACGGCGGCCACGAGTGATCGGGTAAGGGCATTGGTCTCCTAACCCAATGACATAACCTGATGTACATCTGATGAAGGCTGCATCTCAGGAGAGACTGGTCAGCTTCTCCTTCCCCTCGCCATGGGTCTGCATAGCAGCACCCCTCCAGTGCGAGGCACAGGCTGGGACGCTGGGGCCCTGGGTGTTCCAACCTGCATTCAACACCGCCACTGGAACCCGCAACCTCAGAAGGTGTGAAACCAGGGAATGTCATGTCAGAGCTCGTGGAGGTGTCTGGCAAAGTGATGCCCTGTACCATGGACTGATCCATATCACGATCAGCATTCTCCCATGAACACAGATCCATGGGACCCCTCCTCCCCCCCACCCGCCTTGGTTTGGAGCGGACGTATCTGGATCTTCTTGTTGATCTTCAGGATGTTCAGGATTATCTTGTAAAATACAACAGATCAGTAAAATGATTAGAAGGAAAGGAGGGGGCAGGATGGGTGGAATGAGTAGTCTCACGCGTAGCAGACCAGTCAGTAGGTTGATTTAAAGGGCGACGATGCATATTCATCATTGACCCTCACCCTCGCGTGTGGGCCCAGCTTGTGCAGATCTGATTCTTTAGCTGCAGGTGCGACTCAGCAAGGCAGCGACCTTCTGTTCCAGTGGTGATGGTGCAGATTTGGCAGCCCCCCTCCTGTTCTCGTTCTCTCCCTTTTTGTTGTCGGCCAATTTCTTCAGCAAAGGTGAAAATATAATTTTTACCACATGGTGAGCTTCTGATGGATGGAACATACACAGATGATCACAGTAACAATTGCAATTCCATTTAAAACTCAAGATAATACTTACACTCACTACTTGACCAACGTCCTGCCATTTCTTTTTACACTGACTTCCAGGTCTTGCGGTCTTCACCTCTGCAGAGAATTCTTCTGTAACTAGGTTCCAGTGCCTCCTCATTTCTTTTGGGTGGAACCTTTGTGGGACCACTCTTGCTGATATCCAGCTCCTGCCATCTGTCCTCAATGACAGTGACTAGTTTCTCCACCTCCTCATGCAAGAAATTCTTCGTCCTTGTTGCATGCTCTTGCGTCATTGGTGTATTGGATTTACACTCAGGTGATCTTGAAAACACACAGTTCTCACCTTTTCATGCATCTATGCAGCACTCCTTTCCACTCTCTCAACCACCCAAAAATCACAATTCACACCTTGCCTTCTAATATGGCCCACTGCCAATGCTGCTGAGGCACTGAGGACGTTCTGCCTTTAAATGTCCGATTGCCAAGGTTCCTGCCCCATTACACATGCGCGCCGCTTTCATGCGCACACGCACAAACGGTCATATGTCCCCCTGCCGGCACTCGGACACGCGGGGCCCAAGCCCACCACCCCCTGCCGGCTGCGCTGAACAAGCACAGCCCAAGCTCTGCCCCCCCGCAGGTTTCTCAGCACCACACCATGGGACCACAGGGATCCAGGAACGGCCAAATTATCCCGGTAAGTTTTCGGCGTGTTTTTTTTCTCCCACGAAGTCGACGCACCATATCTAACTATGCCGCTCTAAGCAGCTGGGGAAATTTGGGGCCTATATTCTTCAGCCCTGACCAATTGTATTCCAAGGATGATATTTATATAGTCCCAATAGATTGGAACCATTGTGTTCCACAGAATATTTGATCCTCTATGTCTTTTTCCTTTTGTAACTTTCAACCCTGATTCATCCACCTCCATTTTAAAGGAATCACTTGATGCAGTCGTAATTGCCTTTATTGGGAGTTTGATCCATCTGTCTTTTTGTTTTAAATATCTGCAATGAATGTTTGTTTAATTTAAATAACCTGCTTATATCTGTGCTATCCTTGACTTTCAACACTTTGCTGACCTGAATTGTCCCCTCTAAGTCCTCTTCTGTAATGGAAACCAGCTCAATTGTATCGAGTCTCTTCATATAACTTTAGAAATTTAAGCCTTGGATCACTCTTCTCTAAGAATCTTCCCCAGTGCAGCCTTTTGAAGGTAGAGTGTCCCAAATGGCACGCAATATTCCGTAATGCGGTTGAGAATAGAAAATTTATGGACAGGCCAATGATGTCTGTATTTTTTTCATCCCTTTCTTTCACTGAGTTTTATACTTGGCTAAAATAAACCTGTTTAAATGTCATCATCCTCATTGGTTGACTATTGTCTGAGTTCCTGTGACTGTCCTCCATACCTCTTTTTTCACCATGCATGGTGGTTATTCTTCTTCTATGGGAATTTCTGTATCCCGTACATGTTTAAACTTGTAATGCCCTCTATTAGCATTGCTGACAGAAGATTAATTTTTGTCTGGTTAAGTGGCTTTTGCAATTGAAATTACTGTAAATCTTGTCCCCTTAGAAGTTATCAGGCGTATAGATTCACACAAAGGTCAATTGCAGCAGCCAAAATACACTACAATATGCATGTTGATTCGGAGAGATTCTTTTTATTCTATTGCTTTTTACTTTATTCAATTCCCAAATTACAGCAGTATTCTATAACCTGGAGAATGGGAATCAAAGTACTGGCTTTAAGATGAAATATTATCATGCATGCAAAACCTGAAGTCAATGTGAGTTTACTATTGCTATGTTTTGGCTAGCTATCAAAAGAAAAATAGTTTGGGAAAGGATTCTTTGTTTACAACATGATCAGATTGCTATCTCCCAAGCACTCATCCATCTTCCTCCTTTAAAAGGAGACAACACAAATGTGTGCATACATCTCGTGTTCACCCAAGGGAGCGAGGGAGAAGGGGAAATGGTTTAAACTGCTAAACCTGTAGTAACTAAAACAGAAGGGCTGAATATGTATATCACTGCCCCCAGTCCGCTGAAGATTTCAAATGAGCCAGTGGATATTATTCAGTGGTCACCCATGGGCATTCTAAAAATGTAACCATGGTCAAATAGCTTCCTTGATGGCTCAGCTGGTAAAGGTATATAAAGCATATAGACCAGAAGGTGCTAGGTTCGATTTCTGGTCTGCGCTTAGTTAGCTGTATCCAACCAGGCTGGCAGCGGGGGCGCTGCATTTAGCCTTCAGGGGCATGCCCCGTCCACTCCATGCACCGACCTGGTATTGCAATATTTCCAGGAACGGTGCAACTTCGCCTCTCGGCCTTTCGGCCTAAGATCAAACACATTGGCGCAAAGTGATTTTGGCGTTAGAGTTGATCTGGAACGAAATTGGATTAAAAAAAAAAAAATTTTTTTTAATTAAAAAATAAAAATTAAAAAAATAAAAAAAAATCTCTGGGCAAGGGTACTTGTTAATCTGCTTGTATACACAAAGCAACATGTACTGAAAAACACCTGTGTTGTGCCATGTATAATAAAAGTCTCTGCACTGTTTAGTAACTTGTAAAGAAATGTAAATGTATTCCCATTCGTTCCGTGTACTGCTTTCATCTGCATAGTGCTACATGTAACGTGATTCGTGATCAGTATTGAAAGGTATCCTGGAATGTAATGTAAACCTGTTCTCATCTGCACTATGTAATACCCTTATTTTTACAGTACTGCATGTAACGTGATTTATGGATTGTCGTAAACTGTACCTTGAAATGAAATGCACGCTAGTGCATTGTATGGAACTGCTGTCAGCATCCAAATGAATTGTATGGAATTGCTGACCGCAAGGTACTGAACTATTTTCCAATGTATTGTGAAAATTTTATATGAATAAAGTATATTTTTGGAAAAAAAATCTCTGGGCAAGGGAGAGAAAAATCAGCTAGGGTTTCTTCACCTGTTCACTATCCAGGGTTCCAAGGTAGAAAGTATGTGTGGACATTGGCCGAGGGTAGCATCGGACTCCGTTGTGATGCTGCATCCTTACCTGAAAGTTAACATGCAGGCACAGCAAGCAATTAAGAAACCAAATGGTATGTTGGCCTTTATTACAAGAGGATTTAAGAATAAAGCCATCTTACTGCACTCTGGTGAGACCGCACCGGGAGTATTGTGTACAGTTTTGGTCTCCTTACCCAAAGAAGGATATACTTGCCATAGAGGGAGTGCAACGAAGGTTCACCAGACTGATTCCTGGGATGGGGGGATTGTCCTACAAGGAGAGATTAAGTAGACTAGACCTATATTCTCTAGAGTTTAGAAGAATGTGAGTTGATCGTATTGAAACATGCAAAATTCTTACAGGGCTTGACAGGGTAGCTGCAGGGAGGATGTTTCCCCTGGCTGAGGTGTCTAGAACCAGGGGTCACAAAATAAGGAGTCGGCCATTTAGGACTGAGATGAAAAGAAACTTCTTCACTCAGAGGTGGTGAATCTTTGGAATTCTCTCCTCCAGAGGGTTGTGGAGGCTCAGTCTTTGAGTATATTCAAGACCGAGATCGATAGATTTTTGAATATTGAGAGAATCAAAGGATATGGGGATAGTGCAGGAAAATGGAGTTGAGGTAGAAAATCAGACATGATCTCATTGAATGGTGGAGCAGGCTCGAAGTGCCAAATGGCCCACTCCTAATTTTTGTTATGATCCGCAACAGTCAAACAGCCTGCCAGCAGTCAGCCGCACCTGGGGCATGGCACCACAAAAATGGTTGCTTGCCACTCAGGAAATCAACCCCAGCTGTCGTCAGTTTGTTCAAGAGAAATGGAGGAAAAAATTGGCAATGCTTCCCCCCCCACCCCCCGCCCCACTGCCCCCGACCCTGAATAAAAACGAAGATGGTAAAAAAGTGCTATAAAGTAGAGTTGTGCAGTTTAGGTACAAGCCTGTCTGTTCACCTTTTGGGATCTTGATTTTGAAATCTAGTTCAAGCAGCTGAACAAGTATTCATCTGACGGCTGTTAATGATTCTAAGTGAAGTTAGTTTGAGTTGTTACAGTATATTGTGGAATGTGAACCCCTAGCACAGAACTGCCTTTATTTGGTATTGGTTGGGTATAAAGACCATAAGAGTAGTTGTATGGGATGTTTTCCTTAGATTGGGCACTATGTTGCTTGCCAATCGTTCAAAAGTTTTTCCATTTTTAAAAAAAATTATGTTTGCACCTTGGAATTGCTTATGAGCAATATATAGCGTGATATCTGCTGAATGGCTTTTGCAGTTTTAAAAAACAAACAAAAAAGGCTTCTCGGAGCCTAATTATTTTTCTTGCATGAATTTCAAATTGCTTTGACAAAGGATGTATGGTAATAAATAATAGGACTCGTTTGGGAGGGATAATTTAACACAGTTTAAAGCCTGTATTTCCATCAGACCATCATATAATCTATTGAAAGAAAGACTTGCTTTTGTATAGTGCCTTTCATGACTTCAGGGCATCCCGAAGGGCTGGAGATGCCGCAGCCAATTTGTGCAAAGCAAGAACGCACAAACCGCAATGAGATAATGACCAGACAATCTGTTTTGGTGATGTTGATTGAGGGATAAATATTGGTTGCGACATTGGGGAGAACGCCCCCTGCTCTTCTTTGAAATAGTGTCATGGGTTCTTTTACATCCACCTGAGGGCAGATGGGGTCTCAGTTTAACATTTCATCTAAAATAGTATCTCTGACAGTGCAGCACTCCCTCAGCACTGCACTGGAGTGTCAGCCTAGATTATGTGCTCAAGTCTCTGGAGCGGGACCTGAAGCCACAACCTTCTGACTCAGAGGTGAGAATGCCACCTCTTGTGGGGAATGTAGAAGGAGATGTGTTATAAGCCGTGAGTAAAATACTGAAATTACGTACAAAATATGTTTCTGATCGGAATTTGAAGCCACAGCTGTTAACACTTCAAGGTTACACATTTAAAAGGCTAATGGAATGTTGGCCTTTATCTCAAAGGGGTTGGAATACTAAAGTAAGAAAGTGATGCTTCAGTTGCACAAAGCCTTGGTCAGATCCCATCTGGGGTATTCTGTTGCCAACAGAGCCGCGACCAATATCATAGAAATAGAGAAAATAGGTGCAGGAGTAGGCTATTCGGCCCTTCGAGCCTGCACCAACATTCAGTATGATCATGCTGATCATGAAACTTCAATACCCAATGCCTGCTTTCTCTCCATATCCCTTGATCCCTTTAGCTGTGAGGGCCACATCTAACTCCCTTTTGAATATATCTAATGAACTGGCCTCAACAACTTTCTGTGGTAGAGAATTCCACAGGTTCACCACTCTCTGGTTGAAGAAGTTTCTCCTCATCTCGGTCCTAAATGGCTTACCCCTTGCCCTTAGACTGTGACCCCTGGTTCTGGACTTCCCCAACATCAGGAACATTCTTCCTGCATCTAACCTGTCCAATCCTGTCAGAATTTTATATGTTTCTATGAGATCCCCTCTTATTCTTATAAATTCCAGTGAATATAAGCCTAGTTGATCCAGTCTTTCTTCATATGTCAGTCCTGCCATCCTGAGAATCAGTCTGGTGAACCTTTGCTGCACTCCCTCAATAGCAAGAATGTCCTTCCTCAGAGTAGGAGATAAAAACTGTACACAATATTCAAGGTGTGGCCTCACCAAGGCCCTGTACCTCCCTGCTCCTATACTCAAATCCTCTCACTATGAAGGCCAACTCCTATACTCAAATCCTCTCACTATGAAGGCCAACATGCCATTTGCCACCTTCACCGCCTGCTGTACCTGCATGCCAACTTTCAATGACTGATGTACCATGACACCCAGGTCTCATTGCACCTCCCCTTTTCCTAATCTGTCACCATTCAGATAATATTCTGCCACCTTGTTTTTGCCACCAAAGTGGATAACCTCACATTTATCTACATTATATTGCATCTGCCATGCATTTGCCCACTCACCTAACCTGTCCAAGTCACCCTGCAGCCTCATAGCATCCTCCTCACAGCTCACACTGCCACCCAGCTTAGTGTCATCTGCAAACTTGGCGATATTACATTCAATTCCATCGTCCAAATTATTAATGTATATTGTAAATAGCTGGGGTCCCAACACTGAACCTTGCGGTACCCCATTAGTCACTTCCTGACATTCTGAAAAGGACCCATTTATTCCTACTCTTTGCTTCCTGTCTGCCAACCAGTTCTCTATCCACTTCAGTACATTACCCCCAATACCATGTGCTTTAATTTTGTACAATAATCTCTTGCGTTGGACCTTGTAAAAAGCCTTTTGAAAGTCCAAATACACCACATCCACTGGTTCTCCCTTGTCCACTCTACTAGTTACATCCTCACAAAATTCCAGAAGATTTGTCAAGCATGATTTCCCTTTCATAAGTCCATGCTGACTTGGACCAATCCTGTCACTGCTTTCCAAATGTGCTGCTATTACATCTTTAATAATTGATTCCAACATTTTCCACACTACCGATGTCAGGCATCCGGTCTATAATTTCCTGTTTTCTCTCTCCCTCCTTTTTAAAAAAAAGTGTAGTTATATTAGTTACCCTCCAATCCATAGGAACTGATCTAGAGTCTATAGAATATTGGAAAATGACCACCAATGCAGCCACTATTTCTAGGGCTACTTCCTTAAGTACTCTGGGATGCAGTCTATCAGGCCCTGGGGATTTATCGGCCTTCAATTCCATCAATTTCCCTAACACAATTTCCTAACTAATGAGGATTTCATTCAGTTCTTCCTTCTCGCTAGACTCTCGGTCCCCTAGTATTTCCGGAAGGTTATTTGTGTCTTCCTTAGTGAAGACAGAACAAAAGTATTTGTTCAATTGGTCTGCCATTTCTTTGTTCCCAATTATAAATTTACCTGATTCTGACTGCAAGGGACCTACTAGTCTTCACTAATCTTTTTCTCTTCACATATCTATACAAGCTTTTGCAGTCCGTTTTTATGTTCCCTGCAAGCTTACTCTCATACTCTATTTTACCCCTCCTAATTAAACCCTTTGTCCTCCTCTGCTGAATTCTAAATTTCCCCAGTCCTCAGGTTTGCTGCTTTTCCTGGCCAGTCTATATGCCTCTAATTTCCCTAATTTCCCTTGTTAGCCGCGATTGAGCCACCTTCATCATTTTATTTTTACGCCAGATGTACAGTTGTTGAAGTTCATCTATGTGATCTTTAAATGTCTGCCATTGCCTATCCACTGTCAACCTTTTAAGTATCACTTGCCAGACTATTCTAGCCAACTCGTGTCTCATACCATCGAAGTTACCTTTCTTTAAGTTCAGGACCCGAGTCTCTGAATTAATTGTGTCACTCTCCATTTTAATGAATTCTACCATATTATGGTCACTCTTCCCCCAAGAGGCCTTGTACAACAAGATTGTTAATTAATCCTCTCTCGTTACACAACACCCAGTCTAGGATTGCCAGCTCTCTAGTTGGTTCCTCGACATATTGGTCTAGAAAACCATCCCTTATACACTCCAGGAAATCCTCCTCCACTGTATTGCTACCAGTTTGGTTAGCCCAATCTATATGTAGATTAAAGTCACCCATGATAACTGCTGTACCTTTATTGCACGCATCCCTAATTTCTTGTTTGATGCCATCCCCAACCTCACTACTGCTGTTTGGTGGTCTGTACACAACTCCCACTAGTGTTTTCTGTTCCGCAGCTCCAACCATACCGATTCTACATCATCCAAGCTAATGTCCTTTCTTACTATTGCCGTAATCTCCCCTTTATCCAGCAACGCTATCCCACCTCCTTTTACTTTCTGTCTATCCTTCCTGAATATTGAATACCACTAGATATCCTCGTGGGGGGGATGGGGACGGGGGGGGTTGCTAATGCTGTTGGGGAGGGTTTTAACTAGCTTGGCAGTGGGGTGGGAACCTGAAAATAGATTCAGTAAGGAGGGGAGTAAAGCTGGAATTAGAAAGCAAAAATAAAGAAAGTGAGTTTGAAGGAGAGGAAACAAGCAGGAAAAAAGGGTTTTTAAAAAAAAACAAATTTAAAGGCACTTTGTCTAAATGCACGTAGCATTTGTAACAAAATAGATGAGTTCACGGCACAAATAGATATAAATGGGTATGATTTGATAGCCACCAGAGACATGGTTGTAATGTGACCAGGACTGGGAATTAAATATTCAGGGGTATTTGACAATCCGGAAGGACCAACAGAAAGGAAAAGGAGGTGGGGTAGCTCGATTGATAAAAGGATGGAATCACTGCAATTGTGAGAAATGATATTGGCTCAAATGATCAAGATGTTGAAACAGTTTGGGTGGAGATAAGGAATCATAAGGGGAAAAAGTCACTGGTGTGCGTAGTCTATAGGCCCCCTAACAGTAGCAACTCTGTTGGTCGGAGTATAAACCAGGAAGTAGTGGGGGCTTGTAAAAAGGGAACAGCAATAATCATAGGTGATTTTAACCTCCATATTGATTGGACAAATCAAATTGGTCAGGGTAGCCTTGAGGGAGAGTTCATAGAGTGCATAAGGGACGGTTCCTTGAGCAGTCTGTAATGGAAATACCCTGCCCCCTGGTTTATCTTGGATCTGGTCCTGTGTAATGAGACAGGATTAACAATCTCCTATAGTATAGGGACCCCTTGGAAAGAGTGATCATAGCATGGTTGAATTTCAAATTCAGATGGAGGGTGAGTAAGTTGGATCGTAAACCAGCGTACTAAGCTTAAATAAAGGAGGCTATGAAAGTATGAGGACAGAGTTGGCTAAAGTGGACTGGGCAAATAGATTAAAAATGTAGGACGGTTGATGAACAGTGGTGTACATTTAAGGGGATATTTCACAACTCAAGAAAAATATATTCCAGTGAGGAGAAAAGAGTGTAAAAGAAAAGATAGCCATCTGTGGCTAACTGAAGAAATGAAGGACGATATCCAGTTAAAAACAAGGGCATACAAAGTGGCCAAAACTAATGGGAGGGCAGAAGATTGGGAAGCTTTTAAAAGCCAGCAACGAATGACTCAAAAAAATGATTAAGAAAGGGAAGATAGACTATGGAAGTAAACTAGCATGAAATATAAAAACAGATAGCAAGAGTTTCTATAGGTATATAAAAAGGAATAGAGTGACCAAAGTAAATGTTGGTCCCTTAGAGGACTAAACCGGGGAATTAGTAATGGGGAACATGGAGATGGCAGAAACTCTGAACAAATATTTTGTATCAGTCTTTACGGTAGAGGACACAAACAATATCCCAACAGTGGATAGTCTAGGGGCTATAGGGAGGAAGGAGCAATCACAATCACAATCACTAAGGAGGTGGTACTCTAAGATAATGGGACTAAAGGTGGATAAATCCCCTGGACCTGATGGCTTACATCCTAGGGTCTTAAGAGAAGTAATGGCAGGGATAGTGGATCCATTGGTTGTAATTTACCAAAATTCCCTGGATTCTGGGGAGGAAAGCTGCAAATGTAACACCCCTATTTAAAAAAGGAGGCAGAGGAAAAGCAGGAAACTATACACCAGTTAGCCTAACATCTGTGGTTGGGAAAATGTTGGAGTCCATTATTAAAGAAGCAGTAGCAGGGCATTTGGAAAAGCCTAATTCGGTCAGGCAGAGTCAGCATGGATTTATGAAGGGGAAGTCATGTTTGACAAATTTGCTGGAATTCTTTGAGGATGTAACGAATAGGGTGGATAAAGGGGGAACCAGTGGATACGTTGTATTTGGACTTCCAGAAGGCATTTGACAAAGTGCCACATAAAAGATTACTGCACAAGATAAAAGTTCACGGGGTTGGGGGTAATATATTAGCATGGATAGAGGATTGGCTAACTAACAGAAAACAGAGTGGGGATAAATGGTTCATTTTTGGGTTGGCAATCAGTAACTAGTGGGGTGCTGCAGGGATCAGTGCTGGGACCCCAACTATTTACAATTTATACGAATGACTTGGAAGAAGGGAAAGAGTGTAACGTAGCTAAGTTTGCTGACGATACAAAGATTGGAGGAAAAGCAATGTGTGAGGAGGACACAAAATCTACAAAAGGACGTACACAGGCTAAGTGAGTGGGCAAAAATTTGGCAGATGGAGTATAATGTTGGAAAGTGTGAAGTCATGAACTTTGGCAGAAAAAAATCAAAGAGCAAGTTATTATTTAAATGGAGAAAAATTGCAAAGTGCTGCAGTACAGCGGGACCTGATCAAGTGATTAGGAAGGCCAATGGAATCTTGGCCTTTATTGCAAAGGGGATGGAGTATAAAAGCAGGGGAGTCTTGCTACAGTTATATGGGGTATTGGTGAGGCCACACCCGGAATACTGCGTGTAGTTTTGAATTCCATATTTACGAAAGGATATACTTGCTTTGGAGGCAGTTCTGAGAAGGTTCATTAGGTTGATTCCGGAGATGAGGGGGTTGACTTATGAGGAGAGGTTGAATAGGTTGGGCCTCTACTCATTGGAATTCACAAGAATGAGAGCTGATCTTATTGAACCGTATAAAATTATGAGTGGGCTTGACAAGTTGGATGCAGAGACTAGAACTAGGGGACATAATCTCAGAATAAGAGACCGCCCATTTAAAAGTGAGATGAGGAGGAATTTCTTCTGAGTTTTGTAAATCTGTGGAATTCACTGCCTTGGAGATCTGTGGAAGCCAGGACATTGAATAAATTTAAGGCAGAGATAGACAGTTTCTTAACCGATAAGGGATTAAGGGGTTATGGGGAGCGGGCAGGGAAGTGGACCTGAGTCCATGATCGGATCAGCCATGATCGTATTAAATGGCGGAGCAGGCTCGAGGGGCCATATGGCCGATTCCTGCTCCGATTTCTGATGTTCTTATGT
Source organism: Pristiophorus japonicus (assembly GCF_044704955.1). Classification (NCBI taxonomy): domain Eukaryota; kingdom Metazoa; phylum Chordata; class Chondrichthyes; family Pristiophoridae; genus Pristiophorus; species Pristiophorus japonicus. The sequence goes on from NC_091977.1 coordinate 196,382,243, forward strand.
CCTTATTTTGGGCACTGAACTTCGAAATATATATTGGCTGTTTTTTTTCAGTGTAATTTGCCCAAAATTGACGTTACCCGTGCAAAGGATTGCGGAGATTGCATTCAGCGCAATGCAAGTTTCTACGATCTTTTGCGTTAGTTTTAAACACATTGTGCTGGAAGCTGGCCCTACCCATTGAACTGACCATATCCCCAGGGTGAATTAATCACAATTGGGAGTTTCCCATAATTGCACTCTCTGAAGGCCATTGATGAGGCTCCAAAAGTAAGCTGGAATTTTTGGGAGCAAGGACACTAATATGTTTTAAAAGGTTTTGAATGTAATTTTTTTCAAGTTTACTAAGAATCTAACTACTAAACCCCAATATAACTAGAAAATAGTTCTGTATATCTTTTAAAAGATCATTTTTAGTTATTGTGTTCCTAACACAGATGAGACTGCACACAGGGAGGTTAAAGTAACAGTGACCTCAGTCTTTATTAAGACACTCCAGAGTGAGGAACAGGCCTTAGGGGCCGGCTTATATACAGTGCTCCCAAGGGATGCTGGGATCCCTTGGGACTTCAGGGGATGCGCTCCCTGGTGACGGAATATGGGAGTGCATGCTTTACAGATACACAACATCACTCCCCCCCCCCCCTCCAAAGTCAAACTGAAAACTATTTACAAGGTGAGGCGGTCGGGAGCCTTTCTTTCCCTGGTGGACCGCCTCGGTACAAATGTCTGTTCTGGTGTGTTGGCTGTGCCCTCGCTGGGCTGACATGTTGTTGGCCCTGCAGGGCTGCTGGGTGAGCCTGGCCTTGCTGGGCTGTTGGGCGTGATGGGTTCAATTTCCTGGTCAGGGGTGGTGTCGTTGATCCTTTGGGTGTGTGTTGTGGGCTCGAAAAAGCTGGTGTCTGCTGTGGGTTGTTCAGGGCAGTCTGTGAACCACAGCCTCGTTTGATCCAGGTGCTTTCTGCAAATTTGTCCATTGTCTAGTTTGACTCCAAACACCCTACTCCCTTCTTTAGCTATCACCGTGCCCGTGATCCACTTGGCACATAGTTTAGCACATACACAGGGTCATTCTGATCAATTTCCCGTGACACAGTGGCGCGACCATCGTTTACATTTTGTTGCTGCCGCCTGCTCTCTACCTGATCATGCAGGTTGGGGTGGACCAGTGAGAGTCTGGTTTTAAGTATCCTTTTCATGAGTAGCTCAACTGGGGGCACCCCTGTGAGCGAGTGGGGTCTCGTGCAGTAGCTGAGCAGTACTCGGGACAGGCGGGTTTGGAGTGAGCCTTCTGTGACTCGTTTAAGGCTCTGTTTGATTGTTTGTACTGCCCGCTCTGCCTGCCCATTGGAGGCTGGTTTAAACGGGGCCGAGGTGACATGTTTGATCCCGTTGCGGGTCATGAATTCTTTAAATTCGGCACTGGTGAAACATGGTCCGTTGTCACTGACCAGTATGTCAGGCAGGCCGTGGGTGGCAAACATGGCCCTCAGGTTTTCAATGGTGGCGGTGGCGGTGCTTCCCGACATTATTTCACATTCAATCCATTTTGAAAAAGCATCCACCACCACCAGGATCATTTTACCGAGAAACGGGCCCGCATATTCGACATGGATCCTCGACCATGGTCTGGAGAGCCAGGGCCACAAACTTAGTGGTGCCTCTCTGGGCGCGTTGCTCAACTGAGCACACACGCTGCATTGCCGTACACAGGACTCTTAAGTCAGAGTCGATACTGGGCCACGTGGGACCTGGCTATCGCTTTCATCATTCCTTCATTCCTATACCCGGGTGTGTGCTGTGGGAATCCGAGATGAACATCTCCCTGCCCTTTTTGGGTAGCACTACGCGGTTACCCCACAACAGGCAGTCTGCCTGTACGGACAGCTCGTCGTTTCGCCGTTGGAACGGCTTGATTAGCTCTTGCATTTCAACGGGGCTGCTGGCCCAGCTCCCATGCAGTACACAGTTTTTTACTAGGGACAGCAGAGGACCTTGGCTGGTCCAAGTCCTAATCTGGCGGGCCGTGACAGGTGATTTATCATTTTCAAACGTTTCCATGACCATCAACAAGTCTGCGGGCTGCGCCATTTCCACCCCCTTGGTGGGCAATGGTAGCCGACTGAGAGCATCCGCACAGTTCTCGGTGCATGGCCTGTGACGGATGGTATAGTTATACGCTGATAGCGCGAGTGCCTACCTTTATATGTGGGCTGAGGCATTAGTATTTATCCCCTTGTTTTCAGCGAACAGGGATATGAGGGGCTTGTGATCAGTTTCCAGCTCAAATTTGAGGCCAAACAGGCACTGATGCATTTTCGTTACCCCGAACACACACACTAATGCCTCTTTCTCAATCATGCTATAGGCCCTCTCAGCCTGAGACAAGCTCCTGGAGGCATAGGCGACAGTTGCAACTTCTCTGCAACGTTAACTTGTTGTAATACACACCCGACTCCGTACGACGATGCATCACATGCTAACACAAGTCTTTTACACGGGTTATACAATACAAGCAGGTTGTTGGAGCATAAAATGTTTCTGGCTTTCTCAAAAGCAATTACCTGTTTTTTTTTTCCCCGTACCCAGTTCTCAGCTTTACGCAATAACACATGTAGGGGCTCTAAGAGGATGCTTAGCTCCGGTAGGAAGTTACCAAAATAGTTGAGTCCCAGGAACGACCGCAGCTCTGTGATGTTCTGTGGCCTGGGCGCGTTCCTGATAGCCTCTGTCTTGGCGTCTGTGGTCCGAATGCCGTCCGCCGCGATCTTTCTCCCCAAAAACTCCACTTCTGTTGCCATGAAGACTCATTTCGACCTCTTCAGCCGCAGCCCTACGCGATCCAGTCGCTAGAGGACCTCCTCCAGGTTTTGTAGGTGCTCGACGGTGTCCCGACCCGTGATCAATATGTCGTCCTGAAAAACCACCGTGCGTGGTACCGACTTGAGTAGGCTCTCCATGTTTCTCTGGAAGATCGCTGCAGCCGACCGAATTCCAAATGGGCATCTTCTGTAGATGAACAGTCCTTTTGTGCGTGTTGATGCAGGTGAGGCCCTTCGAAGACTTCTCCAGCTCCTGTGTCATGGAGGCCGAAGTCAGGTTGAGCTTGGTGAACGTATTGCCTCCTGCCAGCGTCGCAAATAGGTCGTCTACCTTAGATAGCGGTTATTGGTCCTGTAGCGAGAAACGATTAATAGTTACTTTATAATCGCTGCAAATCCTGACCGTGCCATCACTTTTGAGTACTGGAACAATCGGGCTGGCCCACTTGCTGAATTCCACTGGGGAGATGATGCCCTCGCGTTGCAGGCTGTCCAGCTCGATTTCCACTCTCTCCCTCATCATGTGAGGTACCACTCGCGCCTTGTGGTGAATGGGTCGTGCCTCTGGGACCAAGTGGATCCGCACCTTCGTCCCAGAAAAGTTTCCAATGCCTGGCTCAAAAAGGGAAGGAAATTTGTTAAGAACCTGGGTATATGAGGCCTCATCGACATGTGATAGTGCTCAGACGTCATCCCAGTTCCAGCGGATTTGCCCAGCCAGCTCCTTCCAAGCAGTGTGGGGACATCACCTGGGACAATCCAGAGTGGCAGTTCGTGCACCGTGCCCTCGTAGGTGACCTTGAGCATGGCGCTGCCCAGGACAGTGATGAGCTCTTTGGTGTACGTTCTCAGTTTCGTGTGGATGGGGTTCAGGGGTGGTCTGAGTGCCTTGTTGCACCACAGTCTCTCAAACATCTTTTTACTCATAATGGATTGGCTTGCGCCAGTGTCCCGTTCCATGGCTACGGGTAAGCCATTCAATTTTACATTTAGCATTATAGGTGGACATTTCACCTCAAATGTGTGCACCCCGTGTACTTCAGCATCTACCTCCTCTGAGGCTCAAAATTGCTTTGACCCACCATGGACCGATCTTCCTCTGCCATGTGGTGGTTAGCAGGTTTTGCAGAGCTTGCAGCTCGTCTGCAAGCTCATTGGAGGTGCCCCATTGTTCCACAGCTCTTGCTAACATACCCTTTGAAGCAGCATGAATAGGCTGAATGGAAGCCTCCACAACGCCAACAAGGTGTGAATCGCCTTGCATTCATCCTTTGTTGCGGACTCTGAGTCATCTGGGTCACCTGAGGCCTGCTAGCAGTTGCAGACTCGTGATTTCTGCCCTGTATATTTCTGCTCGCAAACTCCATTCCAGTTATATTATGAACATTGGTAGCACTTGTGTGCTCAGAGATTTGTTTGATGTTAGCACAGACGTTTATGTGCACCAGTAATATCGCAATGGCCTTACTGAGGGTCGGTGTCTCTACAGTCAAAAGGTTTCGTAGGATGATCTCGTGGCCAATGCCCATTGCAAAAAAGTCTCTGAGCATCTGCTCCAGGTAGCCATCAAACTCACATTGTCCTGCAAGTCGCCTTAGCTCGGCGACGTAGCTCGCCACTTCCTGACCTTCAGATCGCTGGCACATGTAGAACCGATACCTTGCCATCAGCACGCTCTCCCTCGGATTAAGATGCTCCCAAACCAGTGTACACAGCTCCTCATACGACATATCTGTGGGTTTCATCGGAGCCAGAAAATTCTTCATGAGTCTGTAGGCCGGTGCCCCGCAGACCGTGAGGAGGACAGCTCTCTTTTTTGCAGCGCTTCCTTCTCCATGCAGCTCATTGGCTACAAAGTACTGGTCTAGTCGTTCGACATAGGCTTCCCAGTCCTCACCCTCCGAGAACTTCTCCAGGATGCCCACAGTTTGCTGCATCTTTGTGTTGGATATGTATACTCGTCGCCAGTTATTGTATTCCTAACACAGATGAGGCTGCACACAGGGAGGTTAAAGTAACAGTGACCTCAGTCTTTATTAAGACACTCCAGAGTGAGGAACAGATCCCTTGGGACTTCAGGGGATGCACTTACTGGTGGCGGAATATGGGAGTGCATGCTTTACAGATGCACAACATTAGTCATTTAAAATCTGGTTATTCACGGGTGATGGATTGGCACTGCAATTAAAAATGCTTACTTTTCTGTTAAACCTATTTTCAGCTGTATTAATCAAACTTCAATAAATTACGGCTTAATTATATCAAGGAATATTTTTTGAAGCAAATTTAAAAGACAAGTTGCGCCTCAAAACGCTGTCTGATGGCGCTGGTTCATGGCAGGTTTTACATTTGGCAATATGCAAATGAGCAGAAAAGCTTGTGGCGGGGCAGGGGGTTGGAGAGAGGATAAGTACTTCACAAAACGCGTGCAATTGATAATTTGCCCCCACTTTGCCAATGATATCTAAAGCAGAAACTACCCTATTGGCTTTGCAAGAGGCACAGTGCAGATTCACCAGGATGATACCCGGATTTGAAGATTTGAAGGGTTCAGTTATGAGGACAGGTTGCATTAACATGGCTGTATTCCTATGAAAGTTGAGGGATGGTTCAATCAAAGTTTTAAAATGATAAAGGGATTTAATAGGGGAGATACAGAAACTATTTCATCTGGCTGGGCAATCCAGAACAAGAGAACATAACTTTAAAATTAAAGTTAGACCATTAGGAGTGGCAGCAATTTTTCAATCAAAGTGTAGTGGGAATCTGGAACTCCTTTCTTCCAGCTGTGGATGCTGGGTGAATTGAAATTTTCAAGACATGATCAATAGATTTTTATTAGGTAAGGATATCCAGGGATATAGAACAACAGCAGGTACAGTTGGAGTTGAGGTACAGATCTGCCATAGAACCATAGAATAGTATAGCTCAGAAGGAGGCTATTCAGCCCACTGAGTCTGCGCCGGCTCTTTCGAAGAGCAATCCTGTTAGTCCCACTCCACCGACTTTTCCCTATATCCATGCAATCTTTCTCCTTCAAATATTTATCCAATTCCCTTTTGAAGGCTACTATTGAATCTGTATCCACCATCCTATCAGGCAGTGCATTCCAAATCCTAACCACGCATTGCATAAAAATTTTTTTTCCTCATGTCGCTTCTGGTTCTTTTGTCAGTCAGCTTAAATCTGTACACTCTCATTATCGACTCATCAGTCATTGGAAACAGTTTCTCTTTATTTACTCTATCTAAGCCCGTCATAATTTAAACACCTCTGTCAAATCTCCTCAGCCTTCTCTGCAAGAAAATAACCACAGCTTCTCAAGTCTATCCACTTAACCATCATCCCTGGAACCATTCTATTAAATCTCTTCTGTACTCTTTCCAAAGCCTTCACGTCCTTCCTAAAGTGTGATGCCCAGAATTGGACACAATACTCCAGCTGAGGCTGAACTAGTGTTTTAGCTAGGTTTAACATAACTTCCTAGCTTTTGCACTCTGTGAGCTAGAAATGTGGCTCTGTAGTGTCATGCATGTACATGCTGTTTGTAGCCACCAGATGGTGTCATTGTTGGAGGCCACTGAGCAGCATGCACATGGTGTTGCTCTGGTATAAAAGGCCAGCCATTTTGTGAGTCAGGCACTTTGGGCCGTAATAAAACAGAAGCAAGGTTGTACCTTGTTCACTTAAACAGTACTCAGTTTGTACCTTTATTGCATACGTAACATGTAGGTCCCTATTTTTCAGCACTACGGGTGCCATTTTATATAAAAAATGCCTTTCTGCTGCGCGCACATATCTGATGTGTACTGCGCCGGATGCTATCTTGGTGAGGGCAGTAGGGCGGGCATTAGGAGCAATTATATTCAGTGAGGAGATCGTGATGCCAGCACTGTCATGTTTGTCCTATGCTGGAGCTAGCACCCTGTCATAACCTCGCACAGCTGAACATCGCGCCCCCACCCCCTTCCCCACTAACAGCGATATTTAAAGAGATTAGCAACCACTCTCGGGTTAGCTGCTGAGTAATTTATACTGGCTCTGTGTAAGAAAGTTTGTGGAAGTGTTTGAAGCTTTCCAGAGTTATTTAAAGTTGGTGACATGACTGGGAGGGATGCTGCAATTTTTTTCTTATTTGTTTCTGGGAAGTGGGCATCGCTGACAAGGCCAGCTTTTATTGCCCATCCCTAATTGCCCTTGAGAAGGTGGTGGTGAGCTGCCGCCTTGAAGTGGTGCAGTCCGTGAGGTGAAGGTACTCCCATAGTGCTGTCGGAAGGGAGTTCCAGGATTTTGACCTGGCAACGATGAAGGAACGGCGATGTACATCCAAGTCTGGATGACGTGTAACCTGGAGGGGAACTTGCAGAGATGGTGGTGTTCCCATGTGTCTGCAGGTTTTTGCCATAATATTTATGTGGCTGGTCCAGTTAAGTTTCTGGTCAATGGTGACCCCCAGAATGTTGATGGTGGGAGGTTCGGCAATGGTAATGCCGTTGTATGTCAAGGGGTAGTGGTTAAGACACTCTCTTATTGGAGATAGTCATTGCCTGGCACTTGTCTGGCACAAATGTTACTTGCCACTTATCAGCCCAAACCTTAATTTCAGTCACATCTTACTGCATGTTGTCGTGGACTGCTTCATAATCTGAGGAGTTCCAAATGGAACTGAACACTGAAATCATCCTTATGATGGAGGGATGGTCATTGATGAAGCAGCTGAAGATGGTTGGGCCTAGGACACTGCCATGAGGAACTCCTGCAGTGATGTCCTTCAGCTGAGATGATTGACATCCAGCAACCACAACCATCTTCCTTTGTGCTAGGTATGACTCTAGCTAGTGGAGAGTTTACCCGTGATTCCCATTGACTTCAATTTTACTAGGGCTCCTTGATGCCACATTTGGTCAAAGTCTGCCTTGATGACAAAGGCAGTCACTCTCACCTCATCTGTGGAATTCAGCTCTTTTGTCCATGATTGGACAGTAATGAGGTCTGGAACCCAGTGGTCCTGGTGGAAACCAAACTGGGCATCGGTGAGCTGGTTATTGGTGAGTAAGTGTTGCTTGATAGCACGAGGGAGAAGGCTTTGCTTCTAACTTCAAGTGTTCTAGTCAGACCACTTGCTCCCAGTCATGGATGCTCTATTGTCATCCCCCTTGGCCTGCAGTATGACAGGAAGATGGAACTGAGGCAGTGAAGAAGTGGACAAGCTGCTCAAAGAGGGAGGGCGAGGTGCGGGAGAAGGCTTACCCACCTAGGGTCTTCTGTGAGCAATTCTCTTACATCAGCTTGAGCCAGGAGCAGTGTGTTAGATATCTGCACTTTACAAAGGAAGTGCTCACTGAAAGCTGCTCCCTACTGCTGGCAGACCTGTAGCCTCAGTCCAGGGCAAGGACAGCACTGCCAGTGGCTGTGAAGGTGACAGATGCCTGAATTTCCTCACCTTTTGGATCCTTCCATGCTGGATCTTGTGGTATCTATCACATCTCCCAATTTGCCATCCACTGCTGCATAAGAGAAGTGACAGATGCACTTGCCAGGAGAGGGGATTTCATTGTCTTCTCTCTGACCAGAGAGAAGCAGGCAGAGCATGCACATGGCTTTGCCAGGATAACCAGCTTCCCCATGATGCAGGACTGCATCAACTGCTCACATGTGGCTTTGCGGGCACCGCATCTCAATGCTAAGATGTACCGCAACTGCAAAGGTTTCATCTTGCTGAATGTGCAGTCGGTGTGCGATGATGCTCAGCACATCGTGATAGTGAATACTCGTTATTCCGGCAGCAGACATGATGCTTTTTCTTTTGCACCAGTCTGCTGTTCCCTCAGTCTTTGCGCCACCATGGCAAACCAGAGACTGCCAACTGGGTGACAAGGGCTATCTGCTGACCACCCTGGCTCTGCTGCACAATCCACGTACAAGTGGGCAGCATGCGTACAATGAAAGCCATGCTGCTACACAGAATCTGACGGAGCAGACCATTGGCATCCTTAAACAATGTTTCTGCTGCCTGGACCACTCAGGAGGAGCCCGGCAGTACTCAGCAGAGCATGTCTCAAGATTTGTCGTGATCTGGTGCCTGCTCCACAACCTCGCCATCAGAGGGAGGCGGAGGAGGATCCTTTATTGCTTGTCTTCTGTGTGCCTTGCCTGTCGTAATGCTCCTGCAAAGTGCTTCCCCAATGGCTGCAGCATGGCTCGTGGAAGGCTGCGGACTCTCAGTGGGGGAGACTGCAGATGGCCTTGAAGAACGAACTTGATGAGCAGCTCTCAGTAGGACCAGTTGTGGACTGCACGACTTCGGCATGGGTGACAGCAGTCTGGGATGGTTGGCTGACCGGCAACAGCAAGGGCAGTGGTGGCAGGACAAATGTTGTCATCCTGAGAGAGGACAGCCAGTTCTTGCTCCATGGAACCACTGCCACTTAACTGGGGCGGTGCCTCAGTATTCCTCCTAATCTGTTGGAAGACAGGATTGCTGATCTGCTACAACACCCTGCAAGCCCTTTTCCATACTGGTAAACGCAGCCACAACATCAGTCGTTGGGAAAGTGATGGAATCCATTATTAAGGAAGTGGTAACAGAGCATTTAAAAAATCATAATATGATTAAGCAGAGTCAGCATGGTTTTATGGAAAAGAAATTATGTTTGACAAATTTATTAGAGATTTTGAGGATGTAACTAGCATGGTATATAGGGCCCAAGTTTCCACAAGAAAAAAAATGGGCGCCCCTCCGAGTTGGGCTCCCGTTTTTCGCGCCACAAAGTGCGCCTAAAAAAATCCTCGGTATTCTCCACCTACTTGCAGGTCCTCTGGCCCTCGGCGCAGCCAGCACGAGCTGTGGGGGGGGCGGAGCCAGGTCCCTGCGCTGAAAACAGTGCCGGGACCTCTGCACATGCGCGCTACAGTGGGCACGCAAGTGCAGTAGCTCCAGGCGCCGAACTCTGTGGGAGGGGCCCGAAGCACGCAGCCACTAGCCCTGGCCCAATGGCCTCACTGGGGCTGCGTGAATAAGGCTCCTCCCACGGCCAGCTCCTGCTCCTCCCCCCCCCGACCAGACCCGACACCCGCTCCCTGCCCCCCCTGCCTCCGGACCAGACCCGACACCCGCGCCCCCCCCGACTGACCCGACCGACCCGCGCTCCTGTTCCCGCTCCCCGCCCCCCCGACTGGACCCAACCCGACCCGCGCTCCCGCCCCCAGACCCAACCCCCCCCCCCCCCCCCCCCACTGGACCCGACCCGACTCCCGCTCCCGGACTGGATCCGACCTGACCTCCCCCCCTCTCCCCCTCTCTCTCTCCCTCCCCTCTCTCTCTCTCTCCCTCCCCCCCTCTCTCTCTCCCTCCCCCCTCTCTCTCTCCCTCCCCCCCTCTCTCTCCCCCCCCTCTTTCTCCCCCCCCTCTCTCTCCCCCCCTCTCTCCCTCCCCCCCTCTCTCTCCCTCCCTCTCTCTCTCTCTCTCCCTCCCTCTCTCTCTCTCTCTCTCTCTCTCCCTCCCTCCCTCTCTCTCTCTCCCTCCCTCCCTCTCTCTCTCTCTCCCTCCCTCTCTCTCTCTCTCTCTCTCTCTCTCCCCCCACCCCCCCCGACTTGAACCGAACCGAACCTCCCCGACCCGACCCAACCCAACGCCACCTACCTGTAAATCTGGTGCTGGGGACGGGCCCTGCCTGAAATCTCGGGCCGGCCCGTTCAGCCTTCGGTCCCGAAAGACCTGCCTGAAGCACTTTCACACAGGTAGGAAGATGGTTTATTTAACCTTTGCTTATAGATGTTTATTCAGGTTGGATTTATTTGTATAATATTTGTATAAGTATAAATAAGGATTTATTGTAGAATTTAATGACTTCCCCTCCCCTCCCCCCCACCTCGTTCTGGACGCCTAATTTGTAACCTGCGCCTGATTTTTTAATGTGTAGAACAGGTTTTTTCAGTTCTACAAAAATCTTCACTTGCTCCATTCTACTTTAGTTTGGAGTACGTTTTCACTGTGGAAACTTTCAAATCAGGCGTCAGTGGCCGGACATGCCCCCTTTTGAAGAAAAAATTCTGTTCCAAAGTAGACCTGTTCTACCTGACTAGAACTGCAGAAAAAAAAATGTGGAGAATTGCGATTTCTAAGATAGTCCGTTCTCCACCAGTTGCTCCTAAAAATCAGGCGCAAATCATGTGGAAACTTGGGCCCATAAAGGGGAACCAGTGGATGCAATTTATTTGGATTTCTAAATTGCATTCAATAAGGTGTCACATAAAAGGTTGTTGCGCATGATAAAGACTCTTTGGGTTGGGGGTAATGTATTAGCATGGATAGAGGATTGATTAATGGACAGAAAATGAGTGTAAGGATAAATAGGTCATTTTCGGGTTGGCAGGCTATAATTAGTAAGGTGCCGCAAGGATCAGTGCTTGGGCCTCAGCTATTTATAATTTATTAATGACTTGGGTGAAGGGACCGAGTGTAATGTATCCAAATTTGCTGATGATGCAAAGCTAAGTGGGAATTTAAGCAGTGAGGAGGACACAGAGCCAGAATATTTTTAAAATGGTGAGAAATGATTAAATCAGAATCATAGAAGTTTACAGCACGGAAGTAAGTCATTTTGGCCCATCGTGTCCGCGCTGGCTGCTAGAGCTATCCAGCCTGATCCCACTTTCCAGCTTTTGATCTGTAGCCCTGTAAGTTATGGCACTTCAAGTACACGTCCAAGTATTTTTTAAATGTGGTGAGGGTTTCTGCCTCTACCACCCTTTCAGGCAGTGAGTTCCAGACCCCAACCACCCTCTGGGTGAAAAGATTTCCCCTCATATCTCCTGTAACTCTTCCCCCGCCCTCCCCCCAATTACTTTAAATCTATGCCCTCTGGTTATTGACTCCTCTGCTAAGGGAAATAGGTCCTTCCTATCCACTCATCTAGGCCCTTCATAATTTTATACGCCTCAATAAGGTCTCCCCTCAGCCTCCTCTTCCAAAGAAAACAAACCCAGCCTATCCAATCTTTCCTCATAGCTAAGATTCTCCAGTCCCATCCAGGCAACATCCTCGTAAATCTCCTCTGTATCCTCTCTCTAGTGCAATCACATCCTTCCTGTAATATGGTGACCAGAACTTCATGCAGTACTTTAGCTGTGGCCTAACCAGTATTTTTTATGCAGTTCAAGCATAACCTCCCTGCTCTTGTATTCCATGCCTCGGCTAATAAAGGCAAGTATTCCATATGCCTTCGTAACCACCTTACCGACGTGGCCTGCTACCTTCAGGGATTTGTGGATTTGCACTCCAAGGTCCCTTCATTCCTCTATACTTCTCAGTGTCCTACCATTTAATGTGTATTCCCTTGCCTTGTTAACCCTCCTCAAATGCATTACCTTACACTTGTTGAGTAATTCAAAGCTGAGATATAGATTTTTTGACTCTCGGGGAATCAAGGGATGTGGGGATCAGACGGGATAAGTGGAGTTGAGGTCAAATATCAGCCACGATCTTATTGAATGGCGGAACAGGCTCAAGGGGCCATATGGCCTACTCCTGCTCCAATTTCTTATATTCTTGTGATGGCTGCAGTTTGAGCTTGCGTGGAAGCAAGCTGAGCCTGCATGAGAGCAGGCTGGGCCTGCATGACAGAAGTCTGAGTTTCCACTGCAGCACTCAGATGTTGGGTGGCTTCTGCTTGTGCTGCAATGGAAGCTGGGACATCAGCCATCAGACATTACATCATGGTTGGGTCCACAAGTGCGCTAATGGAGTGGCCCGCCACTTCTATGCTGGAAATCATTGGCTCTAAATTTTGTGTAAAGCTTTGTGCAGCGTTGGTGCTGGACTCCGTGTTCCTTGACATTGCAATTCCTTGATATTGCAATCAGGCTTTCTGGCAGGCCTGCCATTGCACCAAGCATTTCATTGCGTTTGCCTTCAGTGTTCTTTTGTACGCCGCCCTATTGAATTTCTCATCTGAGTCCTTTGCAACAGAACTTGTATGCAACCTCTTCCTCTGGGGAGCTGGCATCTGCGCTACCCTTCCCCCCTGACCTAGATACAGGCCATGTGTCCGGTGTCTCATCAAGTGCAGATCCTATCCTCTAAACTCTGTGCAGTATCTGTATATGAGTTGGTGGCTGTGATTATGAAATCAAGTGACATTGCTGTGTCTTCTTCATCAGTGTGTCTTTATCATCAGTCTCTTGGTGCTCTTCTATTTCGTGCTCCTGCATTTTGGTGAGGGAGACGGGGGAGAAGCAAGCGGTGCATCCTTACAACATGTACAGCTTGTAAATCAGAAGAGATTGTGGGATGAGGGGGAAGTGGGATGTGAGAAGGAGGATTACATATGAGGATACCGGCATCTTGCATTCTTTCAACTCCATCACCGGCCACAGGCTCCGCGAAGGCCTTCCCAATAGAGGCCAACACTCTCCATCGAGGTCAGGTTATGCAGGTGCGCCTGTCCCCTGCTGGCTATGTCCTGCTGGCACTGGTTATGAACCATCTTGTCCTGAGAAGGTAGCTCAAGAGAAATTAAGTGTGCCAGTGTGTGTAGTGCAATGTGTTTGGGTTGTATACCTGTCTTGGATGAACAGCTGACCGTGGGTGCAAGCTGTGAGATGTGGGTGTGAGGCTAATTGTGTGAGGGTGAGGTGAAGCTAGGAATGTGAAGTATGAGTCATGTTTGGTAGAGATTGATGGTAGGTGAGTGATGGGGGTGTGGTGCATTGAGCATTTATGAGGTTAGTTGTGCAGGTGGTGGGATATGGCATTTGAAGATTAATTCACTGACATTGACTGCTCATGTGAAGTTATTAAATATTTCTCTGCATTGGATTTTATGCATTTGCCTGGATGGTTACCTGGCACTTGTGGAAACAGGGCCTCTCTCCTCTTGTTCATCTTCTGCACCAAGGCCTCCAGTACTGCATCAGAGAACCTTGGAGCATGCTCTCTCCCTTGTTGTGACATAATTTTTTTTTTTACTGCTCTCACTCTCTTCAGCAAGTTGAATGACCTGCTGTAGGCAGAATGCACTTCCCTTTAAGAGGTGCAGACTGCCTTTAAGAAGTGCAGGCTAATTTTAATTTGGTGCTCGTGTCGCAGGAACTTGGGGCCCCTGCTGAGCATTCAGCCACTCAACTGTGCTTTCAGCAAGTTAGCATGTTGCCTGCATTACTTTGAACCAGACTGGGTTGATTTGCGTTTTGCGATCCCTGTGCCTGTTTTTGGACCAAATTAATTTTTAGACCTTTGTCTCTATTTATAAAGCCCAGGGTCGTCCTCTATGCTTTATTAACTACTTTGTTAACCTATCCTGCTACCATCAAAGATGTGTGCACAAATACTCGAAAGTCTCTCTCTTCTTGTCCCTTTAAAATGAAATCGTGCCATGGGATCTTTTATGCCTTCCTGAGGTAGGAAGACAGGGCCTCGGTTTAACATCTCATCCGAAAGACGGCACCTTCCAACAGTGCAGCACTGAAGTGTCAGCCTGGATTATGTGCTCAAGTCTCTGGAGTGGGACTTGAACCCACAACCTTCTGACTGAGTAGCAAGAGTGCCACCACGGAGCCAATGCTGACACTATGGTCTAATTGATTGGTGGAACAGGCTTCAGGGGCAGAATGGCCTACTTTTATTTCTACTCGTACTACATTCAAAAGGTAACAAAATACAGATCAAGTTAGTTGCAAGATCTTTCATTTGTCTCTCAATTTTAATACACTTACTGTCTTTCCATTAAACCATGGGTCTATTAATTACAGATGTAACAATTTACAATAAAATACAGTGTCAGATTTTACCTCATTAAACTATAGTAAAAGGTATACATCAGAACGTCTGGAGTTTGGTGGCAGCTGTTTAAAACAATATACACTTTTTTTTGCAAGTAAGAGTAGACACAGAACAACCTTCATTCATGACGTAGCTAACCTAGCTATAACAAGCAACATAAACATTGAATACTTCCTTTGTTCCTTCAGAAGGAAACCAACTCTTAAAACAAAAGTGTCCAGTTTTTGGCTGACTTATCTAAGCTGCAATTTAAAAATGTTTAAAATTATACTACAGGTCAAAAATTTGACCTTAAAGTTACCTACATTGTATATGAACTCATACAAGAGGCGACGAGAGAATAATACTGTGATCTCGTTAGTATTTATAGGGCTTTGGCATCAATTGTTCTAAAATTGTTGTTTGAGATGTATCTGTTTCCCCGCAATTGATGTGTTATAGATAGGTTGATTCTGACTTTTACAAAATTTATTTAAACATGATGGGTAGATTGTTGGAAATGGATATAGATCATCATCATATGCAGTCCCTTGAAATCGAGGAAGACTTGCTTCCACTTCAAAAGTGAATTCTCAGGTGACTGAACAGTCCAATTCGGGAATTGCAGTCTCTGTCGCAGGTGGGACAGACAGTCGTTGGAGGAAAGGGTGGGTGGGGAGTCTGGTTTGCCGCACGCTCCTTCCGCTGTCTGCGCTTGGTTTCTGCATGCTCTCGGCGATAAGACTCGAGGTGCTCAGCGCCCTCCCGGATGCTTTGCCTCCACTTTGGGGGGTCTTGGACCAGGGATTCCCAGGTGCAGGTGGGGATGTTGCACTTTATCAAGGAGGCTTTGAGGGTGTCCTTGAAATGTTTCCTCTGCCCACCTGGGGCTCACTTGCCGTGTAGGAGTTCAGAGTAGAGCACTTGCTTTAGGAGTCTTGTGTCCAGCATGCGGAAAGTGTGATCTGTCCAACGGAGCTGGTCGAATGTGGTCAGTGCTTCGATGCTGGGGATGTTGGCCTGATTGAGAACACTGACGTTGGTGTGTCTGTCCTCCCAGGGAATTTGCAGGATCTTGCGGAGGCATCGTTGGTGGTATTTCTCCAGTGACTTGAGATGTCTACTGTATATGGTCCACGTCTCTGAGCCATATAGGAGAGTGGGTATCACTACAGCCCTGTAGACCATAAGCTTTATGCCAGTTTTGAGGGCCTGATCTTCGAACACTCTCTTCTTCAGGCGGCCGAAGGCTGCGCTGGCGCACTGGAGGCGGTGTTGAACTTTGTCATCGATGTCTGTCCTTGCTGATAATAGGCTCCCGAGGTATGGGAAGTGGTCCACGTTCTTCAGGGCCGCGCAGTGGATCTTGATGACTGGGGGGGACAGTGCTGGGTAGCGGGGTCAGTTTGGTGGAGGACCTTTGTCTTACGGATGTTTAGTGTAAGGCTCATACTTTCATATGCCTCGATAAAAATGTTGATGGTGATTTGGGACTTCAGCCTCTGAATGTGCGCAGACGCAATCGTCGTCCACGTAATGTAGTTCGATGACAGAGGATGGGACAGTCTTGGATCTGGCCTGGCGGTGACGAAGGTTGAACAGGTTCCCACTCGTTCTATAGTTTAATTCCACTCCAGCAGGGGGCTTGTTGAGTGTGAGGTGGAGCATTGCAGCAAAGAAGATCGAGAAGAGGGTTGGCGCGATGACGTAGCCCTGCTTGACCCCAGTTTGGACATTGATTGGGTCTGTGGTGGACGCATACTGCATTCTTAACCCACTTCTTTCTCATTGAGCTACTATTGGAAGATCACTTGCCAGCTCTTGTATACTATTTGCCGATGATCTCTTTATAAACATTATTAAACATGGAATATAAGAGTCGGCAAGTGATCTTAATATTGGTAGAAAGAAAGGATAATTTAAAACTGTTATAGCCTGCATTTACACCAGACTATAATCTACTGAAAGACTTGCATTTGTATAGCGCCTTTCTCAATCTCCGGATGTCCCACAGTGCTTTACAGCCAATTAACTGTTGTAGTATAAGGAATAATTTGAGGAAGAAGTGGATCAGAAGTGTTCCCCATTATACAAGGGTATCTGGCCTGATTATCTTTGATTCAAAATGCACATAATCATAGCTAACTCTGTTTGTCACTGAACTATTGACGATCACAACCATTCTCAATAAATATAAATTCAAAGGAAGCCTGTGTGCCTGAAAATTTTGATGCATATTTACCCTCGTCCTGAACCTGTGTAAATAGGGGAAATTTTGTGCTGGGAATCAGTATTGTGCTGCGATTTATGTTGATTGTTGAGCATAAAATGACAGGAAATTGCAGGTTAAGGCTTCTGATGAAATATTCAAGATAGCAATTGTTCAAGCTGACTTCAGATACTTTCCCCCATGCCCAACACAATAGTCTGCTTCCATAGAAAGCCTTGCTCCCTATAAACTGAAATGTGACAATTTGCGTGACATGAGATGGGGCAGTAGGGTGAAATATTAACCTTTTACTGTTAAAATATACACTGGAAACAAGATGGACTACTGCCATATTCTTCTGATCTTCTCTTCTGATTCACAAATAACACTATGACAAACTATTTCTTAGGCTTCAAATTTTGAATCTGGCTTAAGAAACAAAATTAATAGATGCATTTGATTTGATAGAGGTGTTGAAAATCATGAAGGGTTTAGATAGAGTAAATAAAGAGAAACTGTTTCCAATGGCTGAAGGGGCAATGGACACAGATTTAAGTTGATTAGCAAAAGAACCAGAGGCGACATGAGGAAAAACTTTTTTATGCTGTGAGTGGTTAGGATTTGGAATGAAATGCCTGATCGGGTGGTGGATACAGCTTCAATAGTAGTCTTCAGAAGGGAATTGGATAAATATGTGAAGGAGAAAAAAATTACAGGGATATGGGGAAAGACCGGGGGAGTGGGACTGACTGGATTACTTTTCAAAGGAATTGGCACAGACTCGGTGGGCCAAATGCCCTTCTTCTGCGCTGTATTTTTCTATGATTCCATGCAAAAGTAGCTAAATAAATCAACCTAACTTACTGAATCTGCTACTATATTTTTACTTTTGGACCAATGCCCAGGATGCAAAGTACATGTAAAATTGAAGCGCATTTCACTAGCTTTAGCTGTTTACCAATGAAGAAATCTACATATGGGCAAGATTATATCCCCTCTTTGCTTTGAAATTTGAACTGAGACAAAAGAATAACACAAGGGTATCCTTTTCAATTGGACAACATTTCCAAAATAATGTTGAGGCACAGAAGCATCACACCTATAGTATCACCTAAGGTGTTGGCATGATTCAGTGGCAGCATTCTTGCCTCTGAGTCAGAGGGTGTGTTTTTATAAAAATAAACCTGCAACATGGTTTTAAAGAAGTGTGCATTGTGTGGTTGGGATAATCTGTTTAAATATGGCAATACCAAACAAAGACCAATAACACACCAAGAACTGCAAGTAGATCTATTGTTTAGAGTCAGAAATCATGATTATTATTGACAAATTTAAAATGTCTCCTTTTCAGTCTTAATGCTCTTTTTCTCTATATTGGGTTAAATGCATACCTTGACTAATGTGTTAATATAATTTCAAAAGGGGGTTATATCAGTGTCTTAATAAAGGTGGATGGATCAAGTATCCACTCCAGTGCATTACTGAGAGAGTGCTGTACTGTCGGAGGTACTGTCTTTCAGATGAGACATTAAGCTGAGGCTCATCTACCCTCTCAGGTGGATGTAAAATATCCCATGGCACTATTTTGAAGAAGAGCAGGGGAATTATCCCCAGTGCCATGGCCAATATTTATCTCCATTAACACGTAACAACAAATTATCTGGTCATTATCACATTGCTGTTTGTGAGATCTTGCTGTGCGCAAATTGGCTGCAATGTTTACAACATTGGCTGGAAAGTGCTTTGTGACATCCTAAGGTTGTGAAAGGTGTTATATAAATGCATGTCTCTTTTTTTCTGCTGGCTAGCACTAATAATGACATATCCACCTTTAATAAGACACTGATATAACCCCCTTTTGAAATTATATTAACCCATTAGTCAAGGTATGCATTTAACCCAATATAGAGAAAAAGAACATTAAGACTGAAAAGGAGACATTTTAAATTTGTCAATAATAATCATGATTTCTGACTCTAAACAATAGATCTACTTGCAGTTCTTGGTGTGTTATTGGTCTTTGTTTGGTATTGCCATATTTAAACAGATTATCCCAACCACACAATGCACACTTCTTTAAAACCATGTTGCAGGTTTATTTTTGCCAGTAAGAACATGCAGTTATGCTCTCAGTGGATCACTTTTATATTTATGAATGACACAGGGTTGACCAATTATGCAGTGTTCTACATACCTTTTATCTGCATTGATAAATGCAAAATGTAAACTCCATCATGGGTAGGATTTCCTGATACAAACTTATTAACAATGAACAATAAATGAAAAACTATTATTTTAGGCTCACTTTAGCATGCCAGTACATATCCTGGAAAATGTTTCAGCTGCATACTATCTAATGAGACTGAAATAAGTACCTGTACTACCTATGACCTCCACGTTAATAATTCCTTTACAGTATCAACTCCAGGATCTGAGCCAGCTCTTCCTGAAAAACAAAAAATTGCAAATGAGGGATGTGAGACACAGACTCTTTTTTGTTGCCTTTTAACTTTGTCGTCGCCTTGCTTTACGTATTTTCTGAATTTTTTTGTTTAAATGAGATCAAACTATGTTAAGCAGAGTTAATTGCAAACAATGCTCAAGGAGGAAGCTACTTGCATCATACCAGTGTTGTCCAATAAGAAACACAAAAAATAGAAGCAGGAGTAAGTCATTTGGCACCTCTAGCCTGCTCTGCTATTTAATAAAATCATGGTTGATCTGATCTTGGCCTCCACTCCACTTCCCTGCCTGCTCCCCATAACCCTTGACTCCCTTATCATTCAAAAATCTGTCGATCGCCATCTTAAATCTATCTCCATCTTAAATATATTCAATGACCCAGCCTCCACAGCTCTCTGGGGTAGAGAATTCCAAAGATTCACAACCCTCAGAGAAGAAATTCCTCCTCCTCTCCATTTTAAATGGGCGACCCCTTATTCTGAAACTATGCCCCCTAGTTCTAGATTCCCCCACGTGTGGAAACATCCTCACTGCATCAACCCTGTCGAGCCCCCTCACAGTCTTATACGTTTCAATAAGATCACCTCTCATTCTTCTAAACTCCAATGAGCTTAGACCCAACTTGCTCAACCTTTCTTCATAAGACAACCCCTTCATCTCAGGAATCAACTTCATGAACCTTCTCTGAACTGCCTCCAATGCAAGTATAGCATTGAAGCACTGACTACACTTGATCAGCTCCGCAGGGCAGGCCACATTGTTCACATGCCTGACACAAGATTCCCAAAGCAAGCGCTCTACTCGGAACTCCTTCACGGCAAACGAGCCAAAAGTGGGCAGAGGAAATGGTACAAGGACACCCTCAAAGCCTACCTGATACCCACTGACACCTGGGAGTCCCTGGCCAAAGACCGCCCTAAGTGGAGGAAATGCATCTGGGAGGGCGCTGAGCACCTTGAGTCTCATCGCAGAGAGCATGCAGAAAACAAGTGGAGACAGCGGAAAGAGCATGCAGCAAACCAGTCCCACCCACCCCTTCCCTCAACGACTATCTGCCCCACCTGTGACAGAGTCTGTGGTTCTTGTATTGGACTGTTCAACCACCTAAGAACTCATGTTAAGAGTGGAAGCAAGTCCTCCTTGATTCCAAGGGACCGCCTATGATTATTCCTCCTTAAATAAGGAGACCAAAACTGTCCTCCAGGTGTGGTCTCACCAATGCCCGGTAGAGTTATAGTAGGGCTTCCCTACTTTTATACTTCACTCCACAGCCCCCCCCCCCCCCCCCGCCACCCTTGCATAAGAACATAAGAAATAGGAGCAGGAGTAGGCCATTTGCTGACAATACAAAGACGGAAGGAAAAGCAATGTGTGAGGAGGACACACAAAATCTGCAGAAGAACATAGGCCAAGTGAGTGGGCAAAAATTTGGCAGATGGAGTATAATGTTGGAAAGTGTGAGGTCATGCACTTGGGTTGAAAAAAAATCAAAGAGCAAGTTATTTAAATGGAGAATGATTGCAAAGTGCTGCAGTACAGCGGGACCTCTGGGTACTTGTGCATGAAATACAAAAGGATAGTATGCAGGTACAGCAAGTGATCAGGAAGGCCAATGGTATCTTGGCCTTTATTGCAAAGGGGATGGAATATACAAGCAGGGAAGTCTTGCTACAGCTATACAAGGTTTTGGTGAGGTCACACCTGGAATACTGCGTGCAGTTTTGGTTTCCATATTTACGAAAGGATATACTTGCTTTATAGGCAGTTCAGAGAAAGTTCACTAAGTTGATTCCGGGGATGAGGTGGTTGAATTATGAGGATAGGTTGAGTAGGTTAGGCCTCTACTCATTGGAGTTCAGAAGAATGACAGGTGATCTTATCGAAACGTATAAGATTATGAGGGGGCTTGACAAGGTGGATGCAGAGAGGATGTTTCCACTGATGGGGGAGACTAGAACTAGAGGGCATGATCTTAGAATAAGGGGCCACCCATTTAAAACAGAGATGAGGAGAAATTTCTTTCTGAGGCTTGTAAATCTGTGGAATTCGCTGCTTCAGAGAGCTGTGGAAGCTGGGATATTAAATAAATTTAAGACCGAAATCGACAGTTTCTTAAACGATAAGGGGTTATGGAGAGCGGATGGGGAAGTGGAACTGAGTCCATGATCAGATCAGCCATGATCTTATTGAATGGTGGAGCAGGCTCGAGAGGCCGTATGGCTTACTCCTGTTCCTATTAAGTTCTTATGTTCTTATTTGACCCCTTGAGCCTGCTCCACCATTCAATAAGATAATGGCTGATCTGATCATGGACTCAGCTCCACTCCCCATAACCCTTTACTCCCTTATTGCTCAAAAATCTGTCTATCTCCGCCTTAAATATATTCAATGATCCAGCCTCCACAGCTCTCTGAGACAGCGAATTCCAAAGTTTTACAACCTTCTGAGGAAAGAAATTTCTCCTCATCTCAATTTTAAATGGGAGGCCCCTGATTCTAAGACTATGGCCCCTAGTTTAAATTTCCCCCTTAGTTTTAATTTCCCCTATGAGTGGAAATTTCCTCGCTGCATCCACCTTGTCGAGCTCCCTCATTGCCTCATATGTGTAAATAAGATAATCTCTCATTCTTCTGAACTCCAATGTGTATAGGCCCAACCTACTCACGCTATCTTTATAAGTGAACCCCCTCATCTCCGGAATCAATCTAGTGAAGCTTCTCTGAACAGCCTCCAATGCAAGTATATCCTTCCTTTATCTACGGAGACTAAAACTGTACGCAGTACTCCAGGTGTGGCCTCACTAATACCCTGTTCAGTTCCCTGCTTTTATACTCTATCCCCCTTGCAATAAAGGCCAACATTCCATTTGCCTTCCTGATTACTTGCTGTACCTGCATACTAACTTTTTTGTGTTTCATGTACAAGGACCCCCAGGTCCCTCTGTACTGCAGCACTTTGCAATTTTTCTCCATTTAAATTATAATTTGCTTTTCTATTTATTCTGCCAAAGTGGATAACCTCTGGATAAGGGAGGTTCAACCTATATCTCCATATATGGCTCGGTGTCAAATTTTGTTTTAATACACTCCTGTGAAATGTCTTGGAATGTTTCACCAGGTTAAATGTGTTACATAAATGCAAGTTGCGTGTACGTACACCCCAGGTCTCTTGGTTCTTGCACCACCATTGAAATTGCACCATTTAGTTTATATTACCTCTCCTCAATCTTCCTACCAAAATGAATTAATTCACACTTCCCTGACATATCTCTGCCCATTTCACCAGTCTATGCCCTCTTGAAGTCTGTTACTAACCTCCTCACATTTCCAAATTTCATGTCGTCTGCAAACTTTGAAATTATGCCCTGTATACCCAAGTCCTGGTCATTAATATATATCAAAAAGAGCAGTGGTCCCAACACCGACCCCTGCGGGAAATCACTGCACACTTCTCTCTCGTCTGAAAAACAACCATTCACCACTACTCTGCTTTCTGACCCTGAGACAATTTTGAATCCACACAGCCACTTTCCTTTTAATCCCATGGGCTTCAACTTTGCTAACAAGTCTATTATGTGGATACATCTACCTAACAACAAAATCTACCGATCACAATCTTGAAAATTTCAATTGACCCAGTTTCTACAACATTTTAGGGGAGAGAGTTTTGTGTGGAAAAAGTACTTCCTGATTTCACTCTTAAATGGCCTAGTTCTCATATTTTAACATTTTACTCCCTTGTTTTGGATTCCTCAACCAGAGGCTATAGTTTCTCTGTATGTATTCTATTAAATCCCTTTATCATTATAAACACATTGATTAGATCACCCATCAACCTACTAAATTCAAGGGAATACAAGCCAAGTTTATGCGACATCTCTTCATAATTCCTTTAAGCCCTGATATAATTCTAATGAACCTGCATTGTACCCATTCCAAGGAAATTAGAGTTAAATAACATTAATATGAAATATATAAATTTATAATTTGCTGACAATGAGTGAGGATATGCTGCTTTTTTAACAATTAAGTCCTTTATGTCAGAGAAGGGATTACAGCAGGACTAAATTTAATTGTTATTAATTGACATTCATGGAAACATAGAAAATAGGTGCAGGAGTACCATTCGGCCCTTTGAGCCTGCACCACCATTCAATAAGATCATGGCTAATCATTCACCTCCATATCCTTTTCCGGCTTTCTCTCCATACCCCTTGATCCCTTTAGCTGTAAGGGCCATATCTAACTCCCTCTTGAATATATCCAATGAACTGGCATCAACAACTCTACGGTAGGGAATTCCAGGTTAACAACTCTGAGTGAAGAAGTTTCTCCTCTTCTCAGTCCTGAATGGTTTACCCCTTATCCTTCGACTTTGTCCCCTGGTTCTGGACTTCCCCAACATCGGGAACATTCTTCCTGCATCTAACCTGTCCAATCCTGTCAGAATTTTACATGTTTCTATGAGATTCCCTCTCATCCTTCTAAACTCCAGTGAATATAGGCCCAGTTGATCCAGTCTCTCCTCATATGTCAGTCCTGCCATCCCGGAAATCAGTCTGGTGAACCTTCGCTGCACTCCCTCAATAGCAAGAACGTCCTTCCTCATATTAGGAGACCAAAACTGAATACAATATTCCAGGTGAGACCTCACTAAGGCCCTGTACAACTGCAGTAAGACCTCCCTGCTCCTATACCCAAATCCCCTAGCTATGAGGGCCAACATACCATTTGCCTTCTTCACCGCTGCTGTACCTGCATACCAACTTTCAATGACTGATGTACTATGACACCCAGGTCTCATTGCACCTCCCCTTTTCCTAATCTGCCACCATTCAGATAATATTCTGCCTTCGTGTTTTTGCCACCAAAGTGGATAACCTCACATTTATCCACATTATACTGTATCTGCCACACGTTTGCCCACTCACCTAACCTGTCCAAGTCACGCTGCAGCCTTTTGGCGTCCTCCTCACAGCTCACACCGCCACCCAGCTTAGTGTCATTTGCAAACTTGGAGATATTACACTCCATTCCCTCATCTAACTCATGAATGTATATTGTAAATAGCTGGAGTCCCAGCACTGAGCCCTGCGGCACCCCACTAGTCACTGCCTACAATTCTGAAAAGGACCTGTTTATCCCGACTCTCTGCTTCCTGTCTGCCAACCAATTCTCTATCCGCGTCAGTACATTACCCCCAATACCATGTGCTTTAATTTTGCACATCAATCTCCTGTGTGGGATCTTGTCAAAAGCCTTTTGAAAGTCCAAATTCACCACATCCACTGGTTCTCCCTTGTCCACTCTACCAGTTACATCCTCAAAAAATTCTGGAAGATTTGTTGAGCAGGATGTCCCTTTCATAAATCCATGCTGACTTGGACCGATCCGGTCACTGCTTTCCAAATGTGCTGCTATTTCATCTTTAATAATTGATTCCAACATTTTCCCCACTACTGACGTCAGGCTAACCAGTCTATAATTACCCGTTTTCTCTCGACCTCCTTTTTTAAAAAGTGGTGTTACATTAGCTACCCGCCAGTCCATAGGAACTGATCCAGAGTCGATAGACTGTTGGAAAATGATCACCAATGCATTCACTATTTCTAGGGCCACTTCCTTAAGTACTCTGGGATGCAGCCTATCAGGCCCCTGGGATTTATCGGCCTCCAATCCCATCAATTTCCCTAACACAATTTCCCGCCTAATAAATATTTCCTTCAGTTCCTCCTTCTCACTAGACCCTCGGTCCCCTAGTATTTCCGGAAGGTTATTTGTGTCTTTTTTCGTGAAGACAGAACCAAAGTATTTGTTTAACTGGTCCGCCATTTCTTTATTCCCCATTATAAATTCACCTGAATCTGACTACAAGGGACCTACTTTTGTTTTCACTAATCTTTTTCTCTTCACATATTTATAGAAACTTTATAGAACAGTTTTTATGTTCCCAGCAAGCTTCCTCTCATACTCTATTTCCCCCCTCCTAATTAAACCCTTTGTCCTCCTGCTATATTACAAAATTCTCCCAGTCCTCAAGTTTGCTGCTTTTTCTGGCCAATTTATATGCCTCTTCCTTGGATTTAACACTATCCTTAATTTCCCTTGTTAGCACGGTTGAACCACCTTCCCTGTTTATTTTTACTCCAGACAGGGATGTACAATTGTTGAAGTTCATCCATGTGATCTTTAAACGTTTGCCATTGCCTATCCACCGTCAGCCCTGTAAGTATCACTCGCAAGTCTATTCTAGCCAATTCACGTCTCATACCATCGAAGTTACCTTTCCTTAAGTTCAGGACCCTAGTCTCTGAATTAACTGTGTCACTCTCCATCTTAATAAAGAATTCTACCATATTATGGTCACACTTCCCCAAGGGGCCTCACACAACAAGATTGTTAATTAGTTCTTTCGCATTACACATCACCCAGTCTAGGATGGCTAGCCCTCTAGTTGGTTCCTTGACATATTGGTCTAGAAAACCATCCCTAATACACTCCAGGAAATCTTCCTCCACCGCATTGCTATCAGTTTGGTTAGCCCAATCAATATGTAGATTAAAGTTGACCATGATAACTGCTTTACCTTTATTGCATGCATCCCTGATTTCTTGTTTGATGCTGTCCCCAACCTCACTACTACTGTTTGGTGGTCTGTACACAACTCCCACTAGCGTTTTCTGCCCTTTGGTATTCCGTAGCTTCACCCATATAGATTTTTAGCTGATATTTTGAGGAGAATACATAGCAAAATGGTATGTAAAATGTACCAGTTGGAGTTAGATGTTTGGTATTTAGCAAGACTGGGTTTAATCATACTGGGACGGTCATGCACTTTGAGTAGCACTGGGGACATTCCTGGGCTTTAGTAGCACTGGGGGATGGTTGTGGACTTTTTCTGGAACGGGGTGGAGGTCCTGGAGTTTGTCAGTGTTGTTGTGGGACTGTTGAGGTTTGGCAGCATGTGGGATCGTTTTGTCAGGCATCACTAGAAGGGCATCTTGGGGTTTGGCAAAACACAAGAACATAAGAAATAGGAGCAAGAGTAGGCCATCTGGCCCCTCGAGCCTGCTCCGCCATTTAATAAGATCATGGCTGATCTGATCATGGACTCAGCTCCACTTCCCTGCCCGCTCCCCATAACCCTTTACTCCCTTATCGCTCAAAAATCTGTCTATCTCCGTCGTAAATATATTCAATGACCCAGGATCCATAGCTCTCTGGGACAGAGAATTCCACAGATTTACAACCCTCAGAGAAGAAATTCCTCCTTATTTCAGTTTTAAATGGGCGACCCCTTATTCTGGGACTATGCCCCCGAGTTTTAGTTTCCCCTATGAGTGGAAATATCCTCTCTGCATCCGCATTGTTGAGCCCCCTCATTATCTTATAAGTTTCGATAAGATCACCTCTCATTTTTCTGAAGTCCAATGAGTCTCGGCCCAACCAACTCAACCTATCTTCATACATCAACCCCCTCACTGGGAAGTATTTTCCAGCATATAAAAAGACAAAATGCTGGAAATCTCAGCGGGTCAGGCAGCATCTGTGGAGCGAAACAGAATTAACGTTTCAGGTTGATGACCCTTTGTCAGAACCCTGCAGTTGGGTTGAGGGCCAGGGCCTTACAACACTGGGTGAGGGTTGAGGTCAGGGTACTCTAGGTCTGGCAGCACTGGTTTATAATATTCTAAGAGATCTCTACAAACATTACATTTGGTGCTTTGTCACAGGTTCTTGGGATAAATGCTGACCCACTTCACATGAATGAAATAAAAAAAATGTAAACAAGTAAAAGTGTGGATAATGTGTATCAATGGTGATTGTAATTGGCAAAGCCATCCTGTCTGCTGAGGATGTGGTTGCTAATGGACTGGTTTGAAAATTTAGGGAATGGAAAGAAACAATAAACTTGGGAAGCTTGTCTGTTATTGTGGTGGCTTAGTTCTGTATTGTAATTGTAAGCATAAGAAAGAAGTGCGTTCGCATTTCTGTCACACTGGTTATAACCGCAAAAAGTCCAAAAGCCCTTCAGTCAGTGGATTTGCTTTTGAAATGTAGTCATTGTTGTCTAAAAAATTTACAGGGATTTTTTTTTAACATGGCTGGGATTAATTGGATAGCACAGGCACGATGTGTTGTATTGTTCTATGATTCTAAATGCAGCAGCCAGTTTGTGTAGTCCTACATTGAGCAAATGAAGGAACGGTTAAATAATTTGCTTTTGGTGGCCTTGGTTGTGGAAAGAATGTTGGCCAGGGAAGTTGGAAAAACTCCATGCTGCTCTTCGAATAGTGCTGCCCTTTGACTCTATCCCGCAGCATGCTACCCACAAAACCCCAACACTGCACGAGGTAGAAAAGGCCATCCGTCATAGAAACATAGAAACATAGAAAATAGGTGCAGGAGTAGGCCATTCAGCCCTTCTAGCCTGCACCGCCATTCAATGAGTTCATGGCTGAACATGCACTTCAGTACCCCCTTCCTGCTTTCTCGCCATACCCCTTGATCCCCAGAGTAGTAAGGACTTCATCTAACTCCCTTTTGAATATATTTAGTGAATTGGCCTCAACTACTTTCTGTGGTAGAGAATTCCACAGGTTCACCACTCTCTGGGTGAAGAAGTTTCTCCTCATCTCGGTCCTAAATGGCTTCCCCCTTATCCTTAGACTGTGACCCCTGGTTCTGGACTTCCCCAACATTGGGAACATTCTTCCTGCATCTAACCTGTCTAAACCCGTCAGAATTTTAAACGTTTCTATGAGGTCCCTTCTCATTCTTCTGAACTCCAGTGAATACAAGCCCAGTTGATCCAATCTTTCTTGATAGGTCAGTCCCACCATCCCGGGAATCAGTCTGGTGAATCTTCGCTGCACTCCCTCAATAGAAAGAATGTCCTTCCTCAAGTTAGGAGACCAAAACTGTACACAATACTCCAGGTGTGGCCTCACTAAGGCCCTGTACAACTGTAGCAACACCTCCCTGCCCCTGTACTCAAATCCCCTCGCTATGAAGGCCAACATGCCATTTGCTTTCTTAACCGCCTGCTGTACCTGCATGCCAACCTTCAATGACTGATGTACCATGACACCCAGGTCTCGTTGCACCTCCCCTTTTCCTAATCTGTCACCATTCAGATAATAGTCTGTCTCTCTGTTTTTACCACCAAAGTGGATAACCTCACATTTATCCACATTATACTTCATCTGCCATGCATTTGCCCACTCACCTAACCTATCCAAGTCGCTCTGCAGCCTCATAGCATCCTCCTCGCAGCTCACACTGCCACCCAACTTAGTGTCATCCGCAAATTTGGAGATACTACATTTAATCCCCTCGTCTAAATCATTAATGTACAATGTAAACAGCTGGGGCCCCAGCACAGAACCTTGCGATACCCCACTAGTCACTGCTTGCCATTCTGAAAAGTACCCATTTACTCCTACTTTTTGCTTCCTGTCTGACAACCAGTTCTCAATCCACGTCAGCACACTACCCCCAATCCCATGTGCTTTAACTTTGCACATTAATCTCTTGTGTGGGACCTTGTCGAAAGCCTTCTGAAAGTCCAAATATACCACATCAACTGGTTCTCCCTTGTCCACTTTACTGGAAACATCCTCAAAAAATTCCAGAAGGTTTGTCAAGCATGGTTTCCCTTTCACAAATCCATGCTGACTTGGACCTATCATGTCACCATTTTCCAAATACACTGCTATGACATCCTTAATAATTGATTCCATCATTTTACCCACTACTGAGGTCAGGCTGACCGGTCTATAATTCCCTGTTTTCTCTCCCTCCTTTTTTAAAAAGTGGGGTTACATTGGCTACCCTCCACTCGATAGGAACTGATCCAGAGTCAATGGAATGTTGGAAAATGAATGTCAATGCATCCACTATTTCCAAGGCCACCTCCTTAAGTACTCTGGGATGCAGTCCATCAGGCCCTGGGGATTTATCGGCCTTCAATCCCATCAATTTCCCCAACACAATTTCCCGACTAATAAAGATTTCCCTCAGTTCCTCCTCCTTACTAGACCCTCTGACCCCTTTTATATCCGGAAGGTTGTTGGTGTCCTCCTTAGTGAATACCGAACCAAAGTACTTGTTCAATTGGTCTGCCATTTCTTTGTTCCCAGTTATGACTTCCACTGATTCTGTGTGCAGGGGACCTACGTTTGTCTTTACTAACCTTTTTCTCTTTACATACCTATAGAAACTTTTGCAATCCGCCTTAATGTTCCCTGCAAGCTTCTTCTCGTACTCCATTTTCCCTGCCCTCATCAAACCCTTTGTCCTCCTCTGCTGAGTTCTAAATTTCTCCCAGTCCCCGGGTTCACTGCTATTTCTGGCCAATTTGTATGCCACTTCCTTGGCATTAATACTATCCCTGATTTCCCTTGATAGCCACGGTTGAGCCACCTTCCCTTTTTTATTTTTACGCCAGACAGGAATGTATAATTGTTGTAGTTCATCCATGCGGTCTCTAAATATCTGCCATTGCCCATCCACCGTCAACCCCTTAAGTATCATTCGCCAATCTATCCTAGCCAATTCACGCCTCATACCTTCAAAGTTACCCTTCTTTAAGTTCTGGACCATGGTCTCTGAATTAACTGTTTCATTCTCCATCCTAATGCAGAACTCCACCATATTATGGTCACTCTTCCCCAAGGGGCCTCGCACAATGAGATTGCTAATTAATCCTCTCTCATTACACAACACCCAGTCTAAGATGGCCTCCCCCCTCGTTGGTTCCTCGACATATTGGTCTAGAAAACCATCCCTTATGCACTCCAGGAAATCCTCCTCCACCGTATTGCTTCCAGTTTGGCTCGCCCAATCTATGTGCATATTAAAGTCACCCATTATAACTGCTGCACCTTTATTGCATGCACCCCTAATTTCCTGTTTGATGCCCTCCCCAACATCACTACTACTGTTTGGACGTCTGTACACAACTCCCACTAACGTTTTTTGCCCTTTGGTGTTCTGCAGCTCTACCCATATAGATTCCACATCATCCAAGCTAACGTCCTTCCTAACTATTACATTAATCTCCTCTTTAACCAGCAATGCTACCCCACCTCCTTTTCCTTTTATTCTATCCTTCCTGAATGTTGAATACCCCTGGATGTTGAGTTCCCAGCCCTGATCATCCTGGAGCCACGTCTCCGTAATCCCAATCACATCATATTTGTTAACATCTGTTTGCACAGTTAATTCATCCACCTTATTGCGGATACTCCTTGCATTAAGACACAAAGCCTTCAGGCTTGTTTTTTTAACACCCTTTGTCCTTTTAAAATTTTGCTGTACAGTGGCCCTTTTTGTTCTTTGCCTTGGGTTTCTCTGCCCTCCACTTTTCCTCATCTCCTTTCTGTCTTTTGCTTTTGCCTCCTTTTTGTCTCCCTCTGTCTCCCTGCATTGGTTCCCATCCCCCTGCCATATTTGTTTAACTCCTCCCCAACAGCACTAGCAAACACTCCCCCTAGGACATTGGTTCCGGTCCTGCCCAGGTGCAGACCATCCGATTTGTACTGGTCCCACCTCCCCCAGAACCGGTTCCAATGCCCCAGGAATTTGAATCCCTCCCTGCTGCACCACTGCTCAGGAACAACAAGGCATTGGGAGCAGATGGAATCCCCGCTAAAGCACTAAAGTATGGCGGAGAGGCACTATTGGTGCGAATGCATGACCTCATCTCTCACTGGAAGGAGGAGTGCACGCCTGCCGATCTCAGAGATGCCGTAATCGTGACCATCTTTAAAAAAAGGGACAAGTCTGACTGCGGCAATTACAGAGGAATCTCCCTGTTGTCGGCCACTGGGAAAATCATCGCTAGAATCCTCCTCAACTGTCTTCTCCCTTTGTCTGAAGAGCTCCTCCCAGAGTCACAATGTGGATTCCTTACGGGGTACAACGGACATGATCTTCACGGCGCGACAACTGCAAGAGAAATGCAGGGAACAGCACCAACCCTTGCACATGGCTTTCTTTGACCTCACAAAGACCTTTGACACAGTTAATCGCGAGGAACTATGGAGCGTCCTCCTCCGATTTTGCTGCCCCCAAAAGTTTGTCGCCATCCTCCGCCTGCTCCACAACGACATGCAAACCGTGATCCTGACCAACGGATCCACCACAGACCCAATCCATATCCGGACCGGGGTCAAGCAGGGCTGCGTCATCGTGCCAACCCTCTTCTCAATCTTCCTCGCTGCAATGCTCCATCTCATGCTCAACAAGCTCCTCACTGGAGTGGAACGAAACTATAGAACCAGTGGGAACCTGTTCAACCTTCGTCACCTCCAGGCTAGATCCAGGACCATCCCATCCTCTGTCATCATACTACAGTAGGCGGACGACGCTTGCATCTCTGCACATTCTCTGAATTCCAAGCCATCGTCAACACCTTCACGAGGTGTACGACAGCATAGGCCTTACACTAAACATCCGTAAGACAAAGGTCCTCCACCAACCTGACCCCGTCACACAACACTCACCACCCCCCGGTCATCAAAATCCGTGGCCTTGGACAACATGGATAATTTTCCATACCTCGGGAGCCTACTGTCAGCAAGGGCAGACATCGACAATGAGGTCTAATACCGCCCTCAGTGTGCCAGCGCAGCCTTCGGTCACCTGAGGAAGAGAGTGTTCAAAGACCAGGACCTCAAATCTGGCACCAAGCTTATGGTCTACGGGGCTGTAGTGATACCCGCCTTCCTATATGGCTCAGATGTGGACCATATAGAGTAGACACCTCAAATCGCTAGAGAAATATCACCAACGCTGTCTCGACAAGATCCTGCAAATCCTCTGGGAGGATAGACGCACCATCAGTATTCTCGAACAGGCCAACATCCCCAGCATCGAAGCACTGGCTACATCGTCTGCTTGCTCGACACAAGACTCCCAAAGCAATCGTTCTACTTGGAACTTCTACACAGCAAGCGATCTCCAGGTGGGCAGAGGAAACGTTTCAAGGACCCCCTCAATGCCTCCTTGATAAAGTGCAACATCTGGGACACCTGGGAATCTCTGGCCAAAGACCGCCCTAAGTGGAGGAAGAGCATCAGGGAGGGCGTTGATCACCTCGAGTCTCGTCACCGAGAGCATGCAGAAACCAAGCGCAGACAATAGGAGCAGCATGCGGCAAACCAGACTCCCCACCCACCCTTTCCTTCAACAGAGGCTGTAATTCCCGTATTGGACTGTTCAGTCACCTGAGAACTCACTTTTAGAGTGGAAGCAAGTCTTCCTCGATTTCGAGGGACTGCTTATGATGATGAGTGCCATGGCCTCTTTTACACGCATTTGAACAGGAAAATGGAGCCTCTGGTTAAACCCCATCTTAATGTTAAAATTTCGCTCAGTACTATATTGGAGTGTTGCCCTAAATTGCATGCTTAAGTCCAGGGGTGGGGCTTGAAAGTACAAATTTCTGACTGAGGTGAGAATGCTACCAACTGAGCTAAGCTGACATCGGCAACAAAAGGTCTTTTTGTAAGACAATGATGTTCAATTGTATAGTACTGTCTAAAAAGGAGCGGTGAGCAGCGGCCTGGGAGCAGCATGGAGGCCCCGACCTGCGAGAGAACACCAGTGGCAGGCCGGGGCCAAAAAAGGAGCGGTGAGCAGCGTGGAGGCCACGACCTGTGTGAGAACACCAGCGGCAGGTTGGGGCCATAAAAGGAGTAGCGTGGAGGCATACTACTCCAGGGAGCAGCACGAGCTGCGACAGCAGCGAAGAGTGACATCATCAAGGCCCAGGTTGGTGATTGGAGCATGGGCAAATACAGCAGGAGCGGCGAGGTCGGGGCGCAAGAGTGTCGAGAGATTGTGGAGGGATGTGATTGGGGCCCAGGGGAGGCGTGAGTTCGGGGCCAGGGGCCCAGGGGCAGCACGAGCCAGCCCATGCTGCAAAATGTGTGCACACTAGGACCGTGTAGCAGAGCTGCTCTCCAGTCGTCTTGGGTAATCTATGCCACTGGACCAAGACCTAACTCTGTCAAGCCTGTGTGGTGGCTGGTGTGCAACGTCCACCACACGTTAAAAAAAAAATCCACGCACAGGTATCTTCCACCCTTCAGGATGTAGTTCAGGACCTGGAATTTTCGGTCCTTCGTTGGAATACCTGTGAACTTATCCTTTTTTGGCATGGAAGCAAGTCATCCTTGTTTCGAGGGACTGCCTATGACTGTCTAATATCTGCTGTGTGTGAAATGAGAACTTGGGCAAATCTTTTGTGCCTACATTAAAGTTAAAAGGGAAGACCATTTGATTAGGAAGTCATCCAGATAAATCTTGTAATGTTCCTCTTAATGCTGGGTGTGTTAGCAGCTAAGATTGAATCTGTTGTGTTATGTTGATTTTAAACTAGTTCCTTTGTAGGAAGCCAGCAAAGATCAATTAAGTGCCCTTTTAGCTCCAGGAAGTAGTGTTCCAGCATCAAAGGATTTGTTTATAGAAAAACAATCTTGAGCTTGTTTTTGGTGTGCAATGTGCTAGTTTTGGTCTTGTGATTGTTGACATTCAAACAAGGCCATAGCTTCTCTTTTTTTTGCCAATTTGGTGATCGACTTGGGCAGAATATTGCTGTGATATCTGAAGAACCAGAATCATTGATCTTATAAACACCGTCTGTTCACTTAGGAATCAGTCTGTTTACTGTTAGCTACAAAATTAGAACATTTCACAGAGCACAATAGGTTCTAATATGTTCAGGCGACATTCTGTTTATGTTAAGTACTGAAGAGAAAATTGAAAAAAAAAAACAAGTTTTAAAAGAAAATGAACACGCCTCATACTTTTGCATATGTTTTCAGTTAAAAGTACATTGAGCTGCATGTTTAGCTAGGCACAGTGGCACAGATCCATGAAAATGACTTTAAACCTGCATCAAAATGTAAAGATACAGTAATATAACTAACATAAATGTTCAAGCTCAAATGAGTTGGGGTTGATAAAGTTTCAAACCAAAATTGTACAAAGTAAATATATATGGAGCTGTATTATTAATCGGTCTGCTTTGCTGGAAGCAGCAGTCATGTTTTGGTACTTTTGTCCCTCGAACACTCTAAACTTATCACCTTAATTATCTAGCATCATCTTGCCAGACTTTAAACAAACCCCGATGATTCAGTACGTAAATACACCACATGATATAGTACTGAAAAATACAAAACCAGGAAGGTTCCACGTTTGATTTCCAGGCTCTGCTGAGTTTGCATGATTTCAGCTTGGGATGTTAAGAGAGGAAGCACAATTGGCTGCATTGTCCTTGGATTAGGAGTGGGAAAGTCAGCCAAGGTTCCTACTTGTGATCACAGTTCAGTCATCTCTGCTGTAAGATGCACATTTACGTAACGGGGAAGAAAAGAACAAGATTGCCATTTGAACAGCTTGCAGATCCTCATTCTCTACGTTCACAAATGAAACTTTTGCAGATCCTCATTCTCTGTTCACAAATGAAATATTTACTACTACTACTCCTACTAATTTCCTCCTACTCCAATGGGAGCTTGGTGTGCGATGTTTCTTGGCTTCTCTGCTGTGTACATTATACCATGCAGTGCGGAAGCCAAAGTTGAGGTTTTTCAGGTCCTGCATGACTCCATGGGTCCAAGTGGCTCTTGGTCAACCTCAAGGTCTGTGCCAAGGTCTGGATCGGGATACCTGCAGGCCGCCCTTCACATCAAAAAACTCTCTTCACCAGGCGATATACCTGAATAGTTATAATCGTCGGATACTGATGGCTTCAGAGACAGTGAGTTGTGCTGTGCGCCTTCCATGTTGTACAAGCGGACTCCAAAAGAGATAGTCTAACCATGTCCCCTTGACATTCAATGGAATTACCATCGGCAAATCCACCACCATCAGAAGCAACATAAGAAATAGGAGCAGGAGTAGGCCAACTGGCCCCTCGAGCCTGCTCTGCCATTTAATAAGATCAGGGCTGATCTGATCATGGACTCGGCTCCACTTCCCTGCCCGCTCCCCAGAACCCTTTACTCCCTTATCACTAAAAAATCTGTCTATCTCTGCCTTAAATATATTCAATGACCCAGCCTCCACAGCTCTCTGGGGCAGAGAATGCCATAGATTTACAATCCTCAGAGAAGAAATTTCTCCTCATCTCAGTTTTAAATGGGTGGCCCCTTATTCTGAGACTATGGGCCCAACATTGCCCGAGGCGTTTTTTCGGTACACTGACCAGAAGCGCGCCGACTTTGCGCGCTGGAAAGGGTGGCAGAAAAAAGGGGCCCCATCCTGGCCGCTCTTCGGAGTCCCCGGAGTCGTGGCGTGGCGTGCAGATTGAAGTGGGGGGCGGAGCAACAGGCCAGCGCAGAAAGTACTGCCGGCACCTGCGCGCGCATGCTCAGTGAAGTCTGCGCACATGCTCAGTGAAGTCTGCACGCATGCTCAGTGAAATCTGCGTGCATGCTCCTGCCCTCCCAGCGCGTCCTGTGGGCTGTGAGCAGGACCCGATGCTTGCAGCCCCTATCCCCGGCCGAAGGGACACCCGATCTTGCCACACCCTATCCCTGGCCGAGAGGCCTCCCACACCGGCCGGCCGGCTGAGTTCCCGGGCGAGGTAGGACTTCGGTTCTATTTTTATTTAGTGGTTGTGTGAGCTTGAGAGTTTTGATTGGCTGGGGGTTGGTGGGGGGGGGGAGGAGGAGGAGGAGGAGGAGAGTATTGGGGTGGGGTGGGGGGAGAGAGAGTGTGTATTGGGGGGGGGGTAGGAGGAGGAGAGTTTTGGGGGGGTGAAGAAAGAGTGCTTTGGGGGGGTCGGGGGAGAGAAAGAGTGTTTTGTATACCAGCATATCTCTCTCTCTCTCTCTCTCTCTCTCTCCCCACCCCATAACATCGCGGCCAGCAGCTCTCATTTCTCCGGTAGGGTTTACATCATTTTTATTAGTATTTTAATTGTTTGAGCAGTGTTTTGTAGTTGAGGTCCTCCCCTATCCCTGTCCTAATGTCTGCTGAATGTGCGCTGCTTTTTCTTCACTGCCCGCAAGGTTTTTCAGAGCTGGCCACATACGCTGACCCAAGTCGATTTAGAGTAAGTTTCTGCTGGCCAAAGTGGTATAAATGGCCAAAACTGGCGTAAGTGTCTGGGAAAGCCCCCTTTTGGGGAAAAAAAACTGACCTAAAAAAAATCGTACCTAACTGACTTACTCTGGAGCAAATTCTTTGGGGAAAATGGTATTTCTTAACTTATGCCAGAAAAAACAACTTACTCCAAAAAAAATTGATGCAAGTCATGGCCAAAATTGGGTCCTATGTCCCCTAGTTTTAGTTTCCCCTATGAGTGAAAACATCCTCTCTGCATCCACCTTGTCGAGCCGCCTCATTATCTTACATGTTTCGATAAGATCACCTCTCATTCTTCTGAGCTCCACTGAGTGAGTATAGGCCCAACCTACTCAATCTATGTTCATAAGTCAACCCACTCATCTCTAGAATCAACCTAGTGAACCTTCTCTGAACAGCCTCCAATGCAAGTATATCCTTCCTTTAAATATGGAGACAAAACTGTATGCAGTAGTCTAGGTGTGGCCTCGCCAATACTTTGTACAGTTGTAGCAGGACTTCTCTGCTTTTATACTTTTTCCCCCTTGCAATAAAGGCCAACATTCCATATGCCTTCCTGATTACTTGCTGTACCTGCATACTAACTTTTTGTGTTTCATGCACAAGGACCCCCAGGTCCATCTGTACTGCAGCACTTTGCAATTTTTCTCCATTTAAATTATAATTTGCTTTTCTATTTTTTCTGCCAAAGTGGATAACCTCACATTTTCCCACATTATACTTCATCTGCCAAAATTTTGTCCACTTACTTAGCCTGTCTATATCTCTTTGCAGATTTTTTGTGTCCTCCTCACAATTTGCTTTCCCACCCATTTTTGTACCATCAGCAAACTTGGCTCCATTATACTCGGTCCCTTCATCCAAGTCATTAATATCGATTGTAAATAGTTGAGGACCCAACACCAATCCCTGCGGCACCCCACTAGTCCTTGTTTGCCAAATCGGAAAATGACCCATTTATCCCAACTCTCTTGGGGGGGTGGGGGGGGGGTGGGTATCCCGACTCTCTCGGGGCGGGGGTGGGGGGGCGGTGTCACCCTGGACCAGCCACATAAATACTGTAGCTACAAGAGCAGGTCAGAGATTGGTATTCTGCGGCAAGTGACTCCCCAAAGCCTTTCCACCATTTACAAGGCACAAGTCAGGTGTCTGATGGAACTCTCTCCATTTGCCTGGATGAGTGCAGTTCCAACAACACTCAACAAGTTTGACACCATCCAGGACAAAGCAACCCGCGTGATTGGCACCCTTCCACCATCTTAACCATTCACTCCCTCCACCACTGGCACAATGTGGCTGCAGTGTGTACCATCTACAAGGCTTCTTCGACAGCACCTCACAAACCTGTGACCTCGCCCACCTAGCAGGAAAAGGGCACATGGGAACATCACCACCTCTAAGTTCCCTTCAAAGTCACACACCACCGTAACTTGGAAATATATCGCTATTCCTTCATCATCGCTGGGTCAAAATCCTGAAACTCCCTACTTAATAGCACTGTGGAAGTACCTTCACCACAAGGACTGCAGCGGTTCAAAAAGGTGGCTCATCACCACCACCGCAAGGGAAATTAGGGATGGACAATAAATGCTGCCCTTGCCAGTGACACCCCCATCCCATGAGTGAATAATAAAAAATAAACTTAAGTATTCATTGACGGCACCATTGGTCAAAGTCATCCATTGTAAAGGTCAGTGTGTCAGCTCCATATGTCAGGACTGCGATAACAAGATAGTTGTATCATCTGAGCTTGGTTGCTAATATGGAACTGTGGGCATGGGGAAATAACTTTATAAACATCCTCGCTCAATCAGATATTGGGTTCTTTTCTGGATTTTAGCACGCTTGGAACCTTCCATGTGTACCTGTGCAAAGTGATAGTCATCTTAATAAGATGATAATGCTCTATCAGGTTTCTTAAGTCTTTATTCTCATCAGACACTGCGTACCTTTTCAAAAACAGACTCACTCAGAACCAGGCTGTACATCTGAAATATTTTCACCTCAACTGCAAAGCTTCTTGAAGATTTTAACAACATTTCACATTATTTCTTCTCATCATCCACAGATGGGTATGGTTGGCACATCTGTCAGTAATTATTGTGTGTCAGGTTAATAGGGAATATGCCTCTTATGGTTAAGTGTTATCAATATGTAGCTGCAGGGTAGAATTCTGGTTTTCCATTTTGAATGCAAAAGTTTTGCTTTTATATTTTGAATGCAAAAGTTTTGGTGTTTGGGCACTAAAAAGACCAACAACTGTAATTTCAATTCTTTTGGAATTGAGCTGACTTTGCAATCTTGTATTCTCAAGTCCTCTAGAGAACTCAATATGCAAAATTCAAGGAATAATTGAACAAAAATAAGGAATATATTTTATTCATCATGCTATCCCTTTTAGTCAAACATGTTTTTAAATTGATTTATGTTGCAAAAAAAGTATTATTTGGAACTTGATTCCTGGGGTTGGGGAAAAAAGCCTATTTGGACATTATGTTGATATGTGGCACAGGATAGAATATTGTACAGATTTCTGGTCTGAAACATTACAGTCATAACCTGCAGAAATATTCTCAAAGTCTCAGACACTGTCGATACATTGAAATGCTGAACTATGCATTCCCTAACACTAGAGGGAGCTCCACTATTGGGTGCTAATACAAAAGCAAAATACAGGGTACTGCGGATGCTGGAATCTGGAATAAAAACAGAAAATACTGGAAATCTCAGCAGGCAGGCAGCATCTGTGGAGAGAAAGCAGAGATAACATTTTGGGTTGATGACCCTTCGCCAGAACTGGTGAGTGTTCGGAAAGAACAGATTCTTAATAAGCACTGAAAGGGGGAGGGGAAGAAAGAACAAAAGAGAAAGGTCTGTGATAGGTTGGAAGACAGGAGAGATTAGAGAGACAAAAGGAATGTGGCCCAAATTCAAATGATGATGACAGGAATTAGAAAAACATTAGTCAAGGTAGCGTGTGAATGCCCCGCCCCCACGAGCCTGTTTATTTCTTTTTTTTCTCCTTGTCTCTCATGGCAGCTGGTCATTATCCCACCATTCACACCCTATCTTGACTAATGTTTTTCTAATTCCTGGCATTACCATTTGAATTTGGGCCATCATCCCTTTTGTCTGTCTAATCTCTCCTGTCTTCCAACCTATCATAGACCTTCCGTTTTGTTGGTTCTTTCCCTCCCCCTTTCAATGCTTGTTAAGAATCCGTTCTTTCCGAACACTCTCCAGTTCTGATGAGCGGTCATCGACCCGAAACGTCATCTGTTTTTCTCTCCACAGATGCTGCCTGACCCGCTTAGATTTCCAGCATTTTCTGTTTTTATTCTACTATTGGTTGGCTTGGCAATGCACTCTAGTGGTGGAACATCAGTAATGCAGATTGTAGGACCAGAGGGGATCCTTTACAGGGATTTCTTTAATCTCCCCTTAGTCCTTTTAAGCTCACTGCTAATAAGTTTGCGAATGTTTTAGTTATTTTTCTGATTCTGCAATAATGTGTTTGTGAACTCATGCTGATTTGAGTAATTGGATTTCTGAAATTTTGAAAAGATTCAGAACTGGAAAGAAGAATGTCTCTGTAGAGGGTGAGAGGAAAGGAGTGTTTCTGTAGCGGGTTAGGGGAAAGGAGTGTTTCTGTAGGGGGTTAGGGGAAAGGACTGTTGCTGTGTAGGTGGTTCGTGGAAAGGAATGTTTCTGTAGGGGGTTAGAGGAAAGTAGTGTTTCTGGATGGGGTTAGGGGAAAGGACTGTTTCTGTAGGGGGTTAGGGGAAAGGAATGTTTCTATTGGGGGTTAGGGGAAAGGAGGGTTTCTGTTGGGGGTGAGAGGAAAGGAGTGTTTCTGTAGGGGGTTAGGGGAAAGGAATGTTTCTGTTGGGGTTTAGGGGAAAGGAGTGTTTCTGTAGGGGGTGAGGGGAAAGGAGTGTTTCTGTAGGGGGATAGGGGAAAGGAATGTTTCTGTAGGGGGTTCGGGGAAAGGAGTGTTTCTGTAGGGGGTTAGGGGAAAAGAGTGTTTCTGTAGGGGGTTAGGGGAAAGGAGGGTTTCTGTCGGTGGTTCGGGGAAAGGAATGTTTCTGTTGGGGGTTAGGGGAAAGGAGGGTTTCTGTTGGGGGTGAGAGGAAAGGAGTGTTTCTGTAGGGGGTTAGGGGAAAGGAATGTTTCTGTAGGGGGTTAGGGGAAAGGAATGTTTCTGTAGGGGGTTAGAGGAAAGGAGTGTTTCTGTAGGGGGTTAGGGGAAAGGAATGTTTCTGTAGGCGGTTAGGGGAAAGGACTGTTTCTGTGTAGGGGGTTAGCGGAAAGGAATGTTTTTGTAGGGGGTTAGGGGAAAGGAGAGTTTCTGTCGGGGGTGAGGGGAATGGAGTGTTTCTGTAGAGGGTTCGGGGAAAGTAGGGGCTGAGGGGAAAGGAGTGTCGATGTAGGGGGTTAGAGGAAAGGAGTGTTTCTGTAGAGTGTTAGGGGAAAGCAGTGTCGATGTAGGGGGTTAGGATAAAGGAGTGTCTTTGTCGGGGGTTCGGGGAAAGGAGTGTCTCTGTCGGGGGTTAGGGGAAAGGAGTGTTTCTGTGGGGGGTGAGGGTAAAGTGGGGAGTTAGGGGAAAGGAGTGTCTATGTAGGGGGTTAGAGGAAAGGAGTGTTTCTGCAGAGGGTTAGGGGAAAGGAATGTTTCTGTAGGGGATTAGGGGAAAGGAATGTTTCTGTTGGGGATTAGGGGAAAGGAGGGATTCTGTTGGGGTTAGAGGAAAGTAGTGTTTCTGTAGGGGGTGAGGGGAAAGGAATGTTTCTGTAGGGGGTTAGAGGAAAGGAGTGTTTCTGCAGGGGGTTAGGGGAAAGGAATGTTTCTGTAGGGGATTAGGGGAAAGGAATGTTTCTGTGTCGGGGGTTAGGAGAAAGGAGTGTTTCTGTAGGGGGTTAGGGGAAAGGAGGGATTCTGTAGGGGGTTAGGGGAAAGGAATGTTTCTGTAGGGGATTAGGGGAAAGGAATGTTTCTGTGTCGGGGGTTAGGAGAAAGGAGTGTTTCTGTAGGGGGTTAGAGGAAAGGAGGGTTTCTGTAGGGGGTTAGAGGAAAGGAGTGTTTCTGCAGGGGGTTACGGGAAAGGAATGTTTCTGTAGGGGATTAGGGGAAAGGAATGTTTCTGTGTCGGGGGTTAGGAGAAAGGAGTGTTTCTGTAGGGGGTTAGGGGAAAGGAGTGTTTCTGTGCAGGGGGTTAGGGGAAAGGAGGGTTTCTGTAGGGGGTTAGGGGAAAGGAGTGTTTCTGTAGAGGGTTAGGGGAAAGGAATGTTTCTATAGGGGGTTAGGGGAAAGGAGTGTCTCTGTAGGGGGTTAGGGGAAAGGAATGTTTCTGTGTAGGGGGTTAGGGGAAAGGAGGGTTACTGTAGGGGGTGAGGGGAAAGGAGTGTTTCTGTAGGGGGTGAGGGGAAAGGAGTGTTTCTGTAGGGGGTGAGGGGAAAGGAGTGTTTCTGTAGGGGGTTAGGGGAAAGGACTGTTTCTGTCGGTGGTTAGGGGAAAGGAATGTTTCTGTTGGGGGTTAGGGGAAAGGAGTGTTTCTGTAGGGGGTGAGGGGAAAGGAATGTTTCTGTCGGGGGTTCGGGGAAAGGAATGTTTCTGTCGGGGTTTAGGGGAAAAGAGTGTTTCTGTAGGGGGTGAGGGGAAAGGAATGTTTCTGTAGGGGGTTCGGGGAAAGGACTGTTTCTGTCGGTGGTTAGGGGAAAGGAATATTTCTGTTGGGGGTTAGGGGAAAGGAGGGTTTCTGTTGGGGGTGAGAGGAAAGGAGTGTTTCTGTAGGCGGTTAGGTGAAAGGACTGTTTCTGTCGGGGGTGAGGGGAATGGAGTGTTTCTGTCGAGGGTTCGGGGAAAGGAATGTTTGTGTAGAGGGTTAGGGGAATGGAATGTTTCTGTAGCGGGTTAGGGGAAAGTAGGGGCTTAGGGGAAAGGAGTGTCGATGTAGGGGGTTAGAGGAAAGGAGTGTTTCTGTAGAGGGTTAGGGGAAAGGAGTGTTTATGTAGGGGATTCGGGGAAAGGAATGTTTCTGTAGGCGGTTAGGGGAAAGAACGGTTTCTGTCGGGGGTTAGGGTAAAGGAGTGTTTCTGTTGGGGGTTAGGGTAAAGGAGTGTCTTTGTCGGGGGTTAGGGTAAAGGAGTGTCTTTGTCGGGGGTTAGGGGAAAGGAGTGTTTCTGTGGGGGGTTAGGATAAAGTAGGGAGTTAGGGGAAAGGAGTGTCTATGTAGGGGGTTAGAGGAAAGGAGTGTTTCTGCAGAGGGTTAGGGGAAAGGAATGTTTCTGTGTAGGGGGTTAGGGGAAAGGAGTGTTTCTGTAGGG
Organism: Pristiophorus japonicus; assembly: GCF_044704955.1. NCBI lineage: Eukaryota > Metazoa > Chordata > Chondrichthyes > Pristiophoridae > Pristiophorus > Pristiophorus japonicus. The sequence goes on from NC_091977.1 coordinate 196,424,924, forward strand.
GGTTAGGGGAAAGGAATGTTTCTGTAGGGAATTAGGGGAAAGGAATGTTTCTGTTGGGGGTTAGGGGAAAGGAGGAATTCTGTTGGGGTTAGAGGAAAGTAATGTTTCTGTAGGGGGTGAGGGGAAAGGAATATTTCTGTAGGGGGTTAGAGGAAAGGAGTGTTTCTGCAGGGGGTTAGGGGAAAGGAATGTTTCTGTGTCGGGGGTTAGGAGAAAGGAGTGTTTCTGTAGGGGGTTAGGGGAAAGGAGTGTTTCTGTGTAGGGGATTAGGGGAAAGGAGGGTTTCTGTAGGGGGTTAGGGGAAAGGAATGTTTCCGTCGGGAGTTAGGGGAAAGGAATGTTTCTGTGCAGGGGGTTAGGGGAAAGGAGGGTTTCTGTAGGGGGTTAGGGGAAAGGAGTGTTTCTGTAGAGGGTTAGGGGAAAGGAATGTTTCTATAGGGGGTTAGGGGAAAGGAGTGTCTCTGTAGGGGGTTAGGGGAAAGGAGTGTCTCTGTAGGGGGGTGGGGAAAGGAATGTTTCTGTAGAGGGTTAGGGGAAAGGAGTGTTTCTGCAGATGGTTAGGGGAAAGGAATGTTTCTGTGGAGGGGGTTAGGGGAAAGGAGGGTTTCTGTAGGGGGTTAGGGGAAAGGAGTGTCTCTGTAGGGGGTTAGGGGAAAGCAGTGTCTCTGTAGGGGGTTAGGGGAAAGGAGTGTTTCTGTCGGCGGTTCGGAGAAAGGAGTGTTTCTGTTGGGGGTTAGGATAAAGGAGTGTCTTTGTCGGGGATTCGGGGAAAGGAGTGTCTCTGTCGGGGGTTAGGGGAAAGGAGTGTTTCTGTGGGGGGTTAGGGGAAAGGAGTGTCTCTGTAGGGGGTTAGGGTAAAGGAGTGTTTTTGTCGGGGGTTCGGGGAAAGGAGTGTCTCTGTCGGGGGTTAGGGGAAAGGAGGGTTTCTGTGGGGGGTTAGGGTAAAGTAGGGAGTTAGGAGAAAGGAGTGTCTATGTAGGGGGTTAGAGGAAAGGAGTGTTTCTGCAGAGGGTTAGGGGAAAGGAATGTTTCTGTGTAGGGGGTTAGGGGAAAGGAATGTTTCTGTAGGGGATTAGGGGAAAGGAATGTTTCTGTTGGGGGTTAGGGGCAAGGAGGGATTCTGTTGGGGTTAGAGGAAAGTAGTGTTTCTGTAGGGGATGAGGGGAAAGGAATGTTTCTGTAGGGGGTTAGAGGAAAGGAGTGTTTCTGCAGGGGGTTAGGGGAAAGGAATGTTTCTGTAGGGGATTAGGGGAAAGGAATGTTTCTGTGTCGGGGGTTAGGAGAAAGGAGTGTTTCTGTCGGGGGTTAGGGGAAAGGTGTGTTTCTGTGTAGGGGATTAGGGGAAAGGAGGGATTCTGTAGGGGGTTAGGGGAAAGGAATGTTTCTGTAGGGGGTTAGGGGAAAGGAATGTTTCTGTGGGGGGGTTAGGGGAAAGGAGTGTTTCTGTAAGGGGTTAGGGGAAAGGACTGTTTCTGTAGGTGGTTAGGGGAAAGGAATGTTTCTGTTGGGGGTTAGGGGAAAGGAGTGCTTCTGTAGGGGGTGAGGGGAAAGGAGTGTTTCTGTAGGGGGTTAGGGGAAAGGAATGTTTCTGTAGGGGGTTCGGGGAAAGGAGTGTTTCTGTAGGGGGTTAGGGGAAAAGAGTGTTTCTGTAGGGGGTTAGGGGAAAGGATTGTTTCTGTGTAGGGGATTAGGGGAAAGGAGGGATTCTGTAGGGGGTTAGGGGAAAGGAATGTTTCTGTAGGGGGTTAGGGGAAAGGAATGTTTCTGTGGGGGGGTTAGGGGAAAGGAGTGTTTCTGTAAGGGGTTTGGGGAAAGGACTGTTTCTGTAGGTGGTTAGGGGAAAGGAATGTTTCTGTTGGGGGTTAGGGGAAAGGAGTGCTTCTGTAGGGGGTGAGGGGAAAGGAGTGTTTCTGTAGGGGGTTAGGGGAAAGGAATGTTTCTGTAGGGGGTTCGGGGAAAGGAGTGTTTCTGTAGGGGGTTAGGGGAAAAGAGTGTTTCTGTAGGGGGTTAGGGGAAAGGAATGTTTCTGTTGGGGGTTAGGGGAAAGGAATGTTTCTGTTGGGGGTTAGGGGAAAGGAGTGTTTCTGTAGGGGGTTAGGGGAAAGGAATGTTTCTGTGTAGGGGGTTAGCGGAAAGGAATGTTTCTGTAGGGGGTGAGGGGAATGGAGTGTTTCTGTAGAGGGTTCGGGGAAAGGAATGTTTGTGTAGGGGGTTAGGGGAAAGGAGGGTTTCTGTTGGGGGTGAGAGGAAAGGAGTGTTTCTGTAGGGGGTTAGGGGAAAGGAATGTTTCTGTAGGGGGTTAGGGGAAAGGAGTGTTTCTGTAGGGGGTTAGGGGAAAGGAATGTTTCTGTGTAGGGGGTTAGCGGAAAGGAATGTTTCTGTAGGGGGTGAGGGGAATGGAGTGTTTCTGTAGAGGGTTCGGGGAAAGGAATGTTTGTGTAGAGGGTTAGGGGAAAGGAATGTTTCTGTAGCGGGTTAGGGGAAAGTAGGGGCTTAGGGGAAAGGAGTGTCGATGTAGGGGGTTAGAGGAAAGGAGTGTTTCTGTAGAGGGTTAGGGGAAAGGAGTGTTTATGTAGGGGATTCGGGGAAAGGAATGTTTCTGTAGGCGGTTAGGGGAAAGAACGGTTTCTGTCGGGGGTTAGAGGAAAGGAGTGTTTCTGTAGGGGGTTAGGGGAAAGGAGTGTTTCTGTCGGGGGTTAGGGGAAAGGAGTGTTTCTGTGGGGGGTTAGGATAAAGTAGGGAGTTAGGGGAAAGGAGTGTCTATGTTGGGGGTTAGAGGAAAGGAGTGTTTCTGCAGAGGGTTAGGGGAAAGGAATGTTTCTGTGTAGGGGGTTAGGGGAAAGGAGTGTTTCTGTAGGGGGTTAGGGGAAAGGAATGTTTCTGTAGGGGATTAGGGGAAAGGAATGTTTCTGTTGGGGGTTAGGGGAAAGGAGGGATTCTGTTGGGGTTAGAGGAAAGTAGTGTTTCTGTAGGGGGTGAGGGGAAAGGAATAGTTCTGTAGGGGGTTCGGGGAAAGGAGTGTCTCTGTAGGGGGTTCGGGAAAAGGAATGTTTCTGTAGGGGGTTAGGGGAAAGGAATGTTTCTGTAGGGGGTTAGGGGAAAGGAGTGTTTCTGTAGATGGTTAGAGGAAAGGAGTGTTTCTGCAGAAGGTTAGGGGAAAGGAATGTTTCTGTGTCGGGGTTTAGGGGAAAGGAATGTTTCTGTAGAGTGTTAGGGGAAAGGAGTGTTTCTGTAGGGGGTTTGGGGAAAGTAGGGGGTTAGGGGAAAGGAGTGTTTCTGTCGGGGGTTAGGGGAAAGGAGTGTTTCTGTAGGGGGTTTGGGGAAAGTAGGGGGTTAAGGGAAAGGAGTGTCTCTGTAGGGGGTTAGGGGAAAGGAGTGTTTCTGCAGAGGGTTAGGGGAAAGGAATGTTTCTGTGTAGGGGGTTAGGGGAAAGGAGGGTTTCTGTAGGGGGTTAGGGGAAAGGAGTGTTTCTGTAGGGGGTTAGGGGAAAGGAGTGTTTCTGTGGGGGGTTAGGGGAAAGGAATGTTTCTGTGCAGGGGGTTAGGGGAAAGGAGTGTTTCTGTAGGGGGTTAGGGGAAAGGAGTGTTTCGGTAGGGGGTTAGGGGAAAGTTATGTTTCTGTAGGGGGTTAGCAGAAAGGAATGTTTCTGTCGGGGGTTAGGGGAAAGGAGTGTTTCTGTCGGCGGTTAGGGGAAAGGAGTGTTTCTATAGGGGGTTCGGGGAAAGGACTGTTTCTGTGTAGGGGGTTAGGGGAAAGGAATGTTTCTGTAGGCGGTTAGGGGAAAGGAGAGTTTCTGTCGGGGGTTAGGGGAATGGAGTGTTTCTGTAGAGTGTTCGGGGAAAGGAGTGTTTCTGTAGGGGGTTAGGGGAAAGGAGTGTTTCTGTAGGGGGTTAGGGGAAAGGAGTGTTTCTGTAGGGGGTTATGGGAAAGGAGTGTTTCTGTAGGGGGCTAGGGAAAAGGAGTGTTTCTGTAGGGGGTTAGGGGAAAGTAGGGGGTTAGGGGAAAGGAGTGTCGATGCAGGGGGTTAGAGGAGAGAAGTGTTTCTGCAGAGGGTTAGGGGAAAGGAATGTTTCTGTGTAGGGGGTTAGGGGAAAGGAGTGTTTCTGTGGGGGGTTAGGGGAAAGGAGTGTTTCTGTGGGGGGTTAGGGGAAAGGAGTGTTTCTGTGGGGGGTTAGGGGAAAGGAGTGTTTCTGTGGGGGGTCAGGGGAAAGGAGTGTTTCTGTCGGGGGTTAGGGGAAAGGAGTGTTTCTGTAGAGGATTAGGGGAAAGGAGTGTTTCTGTGGGGGGTGAGGGGAAAGGAGTGTTTCTGTCGGGGGCTAGGGGAAAGGAGTGTTTCTGTGGGGGGTTAGGGGAAAGGAGTGTTTCTGTGGGGGGTTAGGGGAAAGGAGTGTTTCTGTGGGGGGTTAGGGGAAAGGAGTGTTTCTGTGGGGGGTTAGGGGAAAGGAATGTTTCTGTGGGGGGTTAGGGGAAAGGAGTGTTTCTGTGGGGGGTTAGGGCAAAGGAGTGTTTCTGTGGGGGGTTAGGGGAAAGGAGTGTTTCTGTCGGGGTTTAGGGGAAAGGAGTGTTTCTGTAGAGGATTAGGGGAAAGGAGTGTTTCTGTGGGGGGTTAGGGGAAAGGAGTGTTTCTGTCGGGGGCTAGGGGAAAGGAGTGTTTCTGTGGGGGGTTAGGGGAAAGGAGTGTTTCTGTGGGGGGTTAGGGCAAAGGAGTGTTTCTGTGGGGGGTTAGGGGAAAGGAGTGTTTCTGTGGGGGGTTAGGGGAAAGGAGTGTTTCTGTCGGGGGTTAGGGGAAAGGAGTGTTTCTGTAGAGGATTAGGGGAAAGGAGTGTTTCTGTAGGGGGTGAGAGGAAAGGAGTGTTTCTGTAGGGGGTGAGGGGAAAGGAGGGTTTCTGTTGGGGGTGAGAGGAAAGGAGTGTTTCTGTAGGGGTTTAAGGGAAAGGAATGTTTCTGTCGGGGGTTAGAGGAAAGGAGTGTTTCTGTCGGGGGTTAGGGGAAAGGAATGTTTCTGTAGGGGGTTAGGGGAAAGGAGTGTTTCTGTCGGGGTTCGGGGAAAGGAATGTTTCTGTTGGGGGTTAGGGGAAAGGAGGGTTTCTGTTGGGGGTGAGAGGAAAGGAGTGTTTCTGTAGGGGGTTAGGGGAAAGGAGTGTTTCTGTCGGTGGTTCGGGGAAAGGAATGTTTCTGTTGGGGGTTAGGGGAAAGGAGTGTTTCTGTAGGGGGTTAGAGGAAAGGAGTGTTTCTGTCGGGGGTTAGGGGAAAGGAATGTTTCTGTAGGGGGTTCGGGGAAAGGAGTGTTTCTGTAGGGGGTTAGGGGAAAAGAGTGTTTCTGTCGGTGGTTCGGGGAAAGGAATGTTTCTGTTGGGGGTTAGGGGAAAGGAGTGTTTCTGTCGGGTGTTAGGGGAAAGGAATGTTTCTGTCGGGGGTTAGGGGAAAGGAATGTTTCTGTAGGGGGTTCGGGGAAAGGAGTGTTTCTGTAGGGGGTTAGGGGAAAAGAGTGTTTCTGTCGGTGGTTCGGGGAAAGGAATGTTTCTGTTGGGGGTTAGGGGAAAGGAGGGTTTCTGTTGGGGGTGAGAGGAAAGGAGTGTTTCTGTAGTGGGTTAGGGGAAAGGAATGTTTCTGTAGGGGGTTAGAGGAAAGGAGTGCTTCTGTAGGGGGTTAGGGGAAAGGAGTGTTTCTGTAGGCGGTGAGGGGAAAGGAATGTTTCTGTAGGGGGTTAGGGGAAAGGAGAGTTTCTGTCGGGGGTGAGGGGAATGGAGTGTTTCTGCAGAGGGTTCGGGGAAAGGAATGTTTGTGTAGAGGGTTAGGGGAAAGGACTGTTTCTGTAGCGGGTTAGGGGAAAGTAGGGTCTGAGGGGAAAGGAGTGTCGATGTCGGGGGTTAGAGGAAAGGAGTGTTTCTGTAGAGGGTTAGGGGAAAGGAGTGTTTCTGTTGGGGGTTAGGGGAAAGGAGTGTCTCTGTCGGGGGTTAGGGGAAAGGAGTGTTTCTGTGGGGGGTTAGGGTAAAGTGGGGAGTTAGGGGAAAGGAGTGTCTATGTAGGGGGTTAGAGGAAAGGAGTGTTTCTGCAGAGGGTTAGGGGAAAGGAGTGTTTATGTAGGGGATTCGGGGAAAGGAATGTTTCTGTAGGCGGTTAGGGGAAAGGAATGTTTCTGTAGGGGATTAGGGGAAAGGAATGTTTCTGTTGGGGGTTAGGGGAAAGGAGGGATTCTGTTGGGGTTAGGGGAAAGGAATGTTTCTGTAGGGGATTAGGGGAAAGGAATGTTTATGTAGGGGATTCGGGGAAAGGAATGTTCCTGTAGGCGGTTAGGGGAAAGAACGGTTTCTGTCGGGGGTTAGAGGAAAGGAGTGTTTCTGTCGGGGGTGAGGGGAAAGGAGTGTTTCTGTCGGGGGTTAGGGGAAAGGAGTGTCTCTGTAGGGGGTAAGGGGAAAGGAGTGTTTCTGTCGGGGGTTAGGGGAAAGGAGTGTCTCTGTAGGGGGTTAGGGGAAAGGAGTGTTTCTGTAGGGGGTTAGGGTAAAGGAGTGTCTTTGTCGGGGGTTCGGGGAAAGGAGTGTCTCTGTCGGGAGTTAGGGGAAAGGAGTGTTTCTGTGGGGGGTTAGGATAAAGTAGGGAGTTCGGGGAACGGAGTGTCTATGCAGGGGGTTAGGGGAAAGGAATGTTTTTGTAGGGGATTAGGGGAAAGGAATGTTTTTGTTGGGGGTTAGGGGAAAGGAGTGTTTCTGTAGGGGGTGAGGGGAAAGGAATATTTCTGTAGGGGGTTAGAGGAAAGTAGTGTTTCTGCAGGGGGTTCGGGAAAAGGAATGTTTCTGTAGGGGATTACGGGAAAGGAATGTTTCTGTCGGGAGTTAGGGGAAAGGAATGTTTCTGTAGGGGATTAGGGGAAAGGAATGTTTCTGTGTCGGGGGTTAGGAGAAAGGAGTGTTTCTGTAGTAGGTTAGGGGAAAGGAGTGTTTCTGTGTAGGGGATTAGGGGAAAGGAGGGTTTATGTCGGGGGTTAGGGGAAAGGAATGTTTCTGTCGGGAGTTAGGGGAAAGGAGTGTTTCTGTCGGGGGTTAGGGGAAAGGAGTGTTTCTGTAGGGGGTTAGGGGAAAGCAGGGTCTCTGTAGGGGGTTAGGGGAAAGGAGTGTCTCTGTAGGGGGTTAGGGTAAAGGAGTGTCTTTGTCGGGGGTTTGGGGAAAGGAGTGTCTCTGTCGGGGGTTAGGGAAAAGGAGTGTTTCTGTCGGGGGTTAGGGGAAAGGAGTGTTTCTGTAGGGGGTTAGGGGAAAGGAGTGTTTCTGTCGGCGGTTCGGGGAAAGGAGTGTCTCTGTAGGGGGTTAGGGTAAAGGAGTGTCTTTGTCGGGGGTTCGGGGAAAGGAGTGTCTCTGTCGGGGGTTAGGGGAAAGCAGTGTCTCTGTAGGGGGTTAGGGGAAAGGAGTGTTTCTGTCGGGGGTTAGGGGAAAGGAGTGTCTCTGTAGGGGATTAGGGGAAAGGAATGACTTTGTCGGGGGTTCGGGGAAAGGAGTGTCTCTGTCGGGGGTTAGGGGAAAGGAGTGTTTCTGTGGGGGGTTAGGGTAAAGTAGGGAGTTAGGGGAAAGGAGTGTCTATGTAGGGGGTTAGAGGAAAGGAGTGTTTCTGCAGAGGGTTAGGGGAAAGGAATGTTTCTGTGTAGGGGGTTAGGGGAAAGGAGTGTTTCTGTAGGGGGTTAGGGGAAAGGAATGTTTCTGTAGGGGATTAGGGGAAAGGAATGTTTCTGTTGGGGGTTAGGGGAAAGGAGGGATTCTGTTGGGGTTAGAGGAAAGTAGTGTTTCTGTAGGGGATGAGGGGAAAGGAATGTTTCTGTAGGGGGTTAGAGGAAAGGAGTGTTTCTGCAGGGGGTTAGGGGAAAGGAATGTTTCTGTAGGGGATTAGGGGAAAGGAATGTTTCTGTGTCGGGGGTTTGGAGAAAGGAGTGTTTCTGTCGGGAGTTCGGGGAAAGGAGTGTTTCTGTGTAGGGGATTAGGGGAAAGGAGGGATTCTGTAGGGGGTTAGGGGAAAGGAATGTTTCTGCAGGGGGTTAGGGGAAAGGAATGTTTCTGTGGGGGGGTTAGGGGAAAGGAGTGTTTCTGTAAGGGGTTAGGGGAAAGGACTGTTTCTGTAGGTGGTTAGGGGAAAGGAATGTTTCTGTTGGGTTTTAGGGGAAAGGAATGTTTCTGTAGGGGGTTCGGGGAAAGGAGTGTTTCTGTAGGGCGTTAGGGGAAAGGAATGTTTCTGTGTAGGGGGTTAGCGGAAAGGAATGTTTCTGTAGGGGGTGAGGGGAATGGAGTGTTTCTGTCGAGGGTTCGGGGAAAGGAATGTTTGTGTAGAGGGTTAGGGGAAAGGAATGTTTCTGTGGCGGGTTAGGGGAAAGTAGGGGCTTAGGGGAAAGGAGTGTCGATGTAGGGGGTTAGAGGAAAGGAGTGTTTCTGTAGAGGGTTAGGGGAAAGGAGTGTTTATGTAGGGGATTCGGGGAAAGGAATGTTTCTGTAGGCGGTTAGGGGAAAGAACGGTTTCTGTCGGGGGTTAGAGGAAAGGAGTGTTTCTGTCGGGGGTTAGGGGAAAGGAGTGTTTCTGTAGGGGGTTAGGGGAAAGGAATGTTTCTGTAGGGGATTAGGGGAAAGGAATGTTTCTGTTGGGGGTTTGGGGAAAGGAGGGATTCTGTTGGGGTTAGAGGAAAGTAGTGTTTCTGTAGGGGGTGAGGGGAAAGGAATAGTTCTGTAGGGGGTTCGGGGAAAGGAGTGTCTCTGTAGGGGGTTCGGGAAAAGGAATGTTTCTGTAGGGGGTTAGGGGAAAGGAATGTTTCTGTAGGGGGTTAGGGGAAAGGAGTGTTTCTGTAGATGGTTAGAGGAAAGGAGTGTTTCTGCAGAAGGTTAGGGGAAAGGAATGTTTCTGTGTCGGGGGTTAGGGGAAAGGAGTGTTTCTGTAGAGTGTTAGGGGAAAGGAGTGTTTCTGTAGGGGGTTCGGGGAAAGGAGTGTTTCTGTGGAGGGTTAGGGGAAAGGAGTGTTTCTGTCGGGGGTTAGGGGAAAGGAGTGTTTCTGTAGGGGGTTTGGGGAAAGTAGGGGGTTAAGGGAAAGGAGTGTCTCTGTAGGGGGTTAGGGGAAAGGAGTGTTTCTGCAGAGGGTTAGGGGAAAGGAATGTTTCTGTGTAGGGGGTTAGGGGAAAGGAGGGTTTCTGTAGGGGGTTAGGGGAAAGGAGTGTTTCTGTAGGGGGTTAGGGGAAAGGAGTGTTTCTGTGGGGGGTTAGGGGAAAGGAATGTTTCTGTGCAGGGGGTTTGGGGAAAGGAGTGTTTCTGTAGGGGGTTAGGGGAAAGGTGTGTTTCGGTAGGGGGTTAGGGGAAAGTTATGTTTCTGTAGGGGGTTAGGGGAAAGGAGAGTTTCTGTTGGCGGTTAGGGGAAAGGATTGTTTCTGCAGAGGGTTAGGGGAAAGGAGTGTTTCTATAGGGGGTTCGGGGAAAGGACTGTTTCTGTAGGGGGTTAGGGGAAAGGACTGTTTCTGTGTAGGGGGTTAGCGGAAAGGAATGTTTCTGTAGGGGGTTAGGGGAAAGGAGAGTTTCTGTAGGGGGTTATGGGAAAGGAGTGTTTCTGTAGGGGGCTAGGGAAAAGGAGTGTTTCTGTAGGGGGCTAGGGAAAAGGAGTGTTTCTGTGGGGGGTTAGGGGAAAGTAGGGGGTTAGGGGAAAGGAGTGTCGATGTAGGGAGTTAGAGGAAAGAAGTGTTTCTGCAGAGGGTTAGGGGAAAGGAATGTTTCTGTGGGGGGTGAGGGGAAAGGAGTGTTTCTGTCGGGGGCTAGGGGAAAGGAGTGTTTCTGTGGGGGGTTAGGGGAAAGGAGTGTTTCTGTGGGGGGTTAGGGCAAAGGAGTGTTTCTGTGGGGGGTTAGGGGAAAGGAGTGTTTCTGTGGGGGGTTTGGGGAAAGGAGTGTTTCTGTCGGGGGTTAGGGGAAAGGAGTGTTTCTGTCGGGGGTTAGGGGAAAGGAGTGTTTCTGTAGAGGATTAGGGGAAAGGAGTGTTTCTGTGGGGGGTTAGGGGAAAGGAGTGTTTCTGTGGGGGGTTAGGGGAAAGGAATGTTTCTGTGGGGGGTTAGGGGAAAGGAGTGTTTCTATGGGGGGTTAGGGCAAAGGAGTGTTTCTGTGGGGGGTTAGGGGAAAGGAGTGTTTCTGTGGGGGGTTAGGGGAAAGGAGTGTTTCTGTCGGGGGTTAGGGGAAAGGAGTGTTTCTGTAGAGGATTAGGGGAAAGGAGTGTTTCTGTAGGGGGTGAGGGGAAAGGAGGGTTTCTGTTGGGGGTGAGGGGAAAGGAGTGTTTCTGTAGGGGGTTGGGGGAAAGGAGTGTTTCTGTCGGGGTTCGGGGAAAGGAATGTTTCTGTTGGGGGTTAGGGGAAAGGAGGGTTTCTGTTGGGGGTGAGAGGAAAGGAGTGTTTCTGTAGGGGGTTAGGGGAAAGGAGTGTTTCTGTCGGTGGTTCGGGGAAAGGAATGTTTCTGTTGGGGGTTAGGGGAAAGGAGTGTTTCTGTAGGGGGTTAGGGGAAAGGAGTGTTTCTGTCGGTGGTTCGGGGAAAGGAATGTTTCTGTTGGGGGTTAGGGGAAAGGAGGGTTTCTGTTGGGGGTGAGAGGAAAGGAGTGTTTCTGTAGGGGGTTAGGGGAAAGGAATGTTTCTGTAGGGGGTTAGAGGAAAGGAGTGCTTCTGTAGAGGGTTCGGGGAAAGGAATGTTTCTGTAGCGGGTTAGGGGAAAGTAGGGTCTGAGGGGAAAGGAGTGTCGATGTCGGGGGTTAGAGGAAAGGAGTGTTTCTGTAGAGGGTTAGGGGAAAGGAGTGTTTCTGTTGGGGGTTAGGGGAAAGGAGTGTCTCTGTCGGGGGTTAGGGGAAAGGAGTGTTTCTGTGGGGGGTTAGGGTAAAGTGGGGAGTTAGGGGAAAGGAGTGTCTATGTAGGGGGTTAGAGGAAAGGAGTGTTTCTGCAGAGGGTTAGGGGAAAGGAATGTTTCTGTGTCGGGGGTTCGGGGAAATGAGTGTTTCTGTAGGGGGTTAGGGGAAAGGAATGTTTCTGTAGGGGATTAGGGGAAAGGAATGTTTCTGTTGGGGGTTAGGGGAAAGGAGGGATTCTGTTGGGGTTAGGGGAAAGGAATGTTTCTGTAGGGGATTAGGGGAAAGGAATGTTTATGTAGGGGATTCGGGGAAAGGAATGTTCCTGTAGGCGGTTAGGGGAAAGAACGGTTTCTGTCGGGGGTTAGAGGAAAGGAGTGTTTCTGTCGGGGGTGAGGGGAAAGGAGTGTTTCTGTCGGGGGTTAGGGGAAAGGAGTGTCTCTGTAGGGTGTTAGGTGAATGGAGTGTTTCTGTCGGGGGTTAGGGGAAAGGAGTGTCTCTGTAGGGGGTTAGGGGAAAGGAGTGTCTTTGTCGGGGGTTCGGGGAAAGGAGTGTCTCTGTCGGGAGTTAGGGGAAAGGAGTGTTTCTGTGGGGGGTTAGGATAAAGTAGGGAGTTAGGGGAACGGAGTGTCTATGCAGGGGGTTAGGGGAAAGGAATGTTTTTGTAGGGGATTAGGGGAAAGGAATGTTTCTGTTGGGGGTTAGGGGAAAGGAGTGTTTCTGTAGGGGGTGAGGGGAAAGGAATATTTCTGTAGGGGGTTAGAGGAAAGTAGTGTTCCTGCAGGGGGTTCGGGAAAAGGAATGTTTCTGTAGGGGATTACGGGAAAGGAATGTTTCTGTCGGGAGTTAGGGGAAAGGAATGTTTCAGTAGGGGATTAGGGGAAAGGAATGTTTCTGTGTCGGGGGTTAGGAGAAAGGAGTGTTTCTGTGGTAGGTTAGGGGAAAGGAGTGTTTCTGTGTAGGGGATTAGGGGAAAGGAGGGTTTCTGTCGGGGGTTAGGGGAAAGGAATGTTTCTGTCGGGAGTTAGGGGAAAGGAATGTTTCTGTGCAGGGGGTTAGGGGAAAGGAGTGTCTCTGTAGGGGGTTAGGGGAAAGCAGGGTCTCTGTAGGGGGTTAGGGGAAAGGAGTGTCTCTGTAGGGGGTTAGGGTAAAGGAGTGTCTTTGTCGGGGGTTTGGGGAAAGGAGTGTCTCTGTCGGGGGTTAGGGGAAAGGAGTGTTTCTGTGGGGGGTTAGGGGAAAGGATTGTTTCTGTATCGGGTTAGGGGAAAGGAGTGTTTCTGTCGGCGGTTCGGGGAAAGAAGTGTCTCTGTAGGGGGTTAGGGGAAAGGAGTGTTTCTGTCGGGGGTTAGGGGAAAGGAGTGTCTCTGTAGGGGATTAGGGGAAAGGAATGACTTTGTCGGGGGTTCGGGGAAAGGAGTGTCTATGTAGGGGGTTAGAGGAAAGGAGTGTTTCTGCAGAGGGTTAGGGGAAAGGAATGTTTCTGTGTCGGGGGTTCGGGGAAAGGAGTGTTTCTGTAGGGGGTTAGGGGAAAGGAATGTTTCTGTTGGGGGTTAGGGGAAAGGAGGGATTCTGTTGGGGTTAGGGGAAAGGAATGTTTCTGTAGGGGATTAGGGGAAAGAAATGTTTCTGTTGGGGGTTAGGGGAAAGGAGGGATTCTGTTGGGGTTAGAGGAAAGGACTGTTTCTGTAGGGGGTTAGTGGAAAGGAATGTTTCTGTAGGGGGTTCGGGGAAAGAAATGTTTCTGTTGGGGGTTAGGGGAAAGGAGTGTTTCTGTAGGGGGTTAGAGGAAAGGAATGTTTCTGTAGGGGGTTAGAGGAAAGGAGTGTTTCTGTAGGGGGTTAGGGGAAAGGACTGTTTCTGTGTAGGGGGTTAGCGGAAAGGAATGTTTCTGTAGGGGGTTAGGGGAAAGGAGAGTTTCTGTCGGGGGTGAGGGGAATGGAGTGTTTCTGTAGAGGCTTCGGGGAAAGGAATGTTTGTGTAGAGGGTTAGGGGAAAGAACTGTTTCTGTAGCGGGTTAGGGGAAAGTAGGGGCTTAGGGGAAAGGAGTGCCGATGTAGGGGGTTAGAGGAAAGGAGTGTTTCTGTAGAGGGTTAGGGGAAAGGAGTGTTTATGTAGGGGATTCGGGGAAAGGAATGTTTCTGTAGGCGGTTAGGGGAAAGAACGGTTTCTGTCGGGGGTTAGAGGAAAGGAGTGTTTCTGTAGGGGGTTAGGGTAAAGGAGTGTCTTTGTCGGGGGTTCGGGGAAAGGAGTGTCTCTGTCGGGGGTTAGGGGAAAGGAGTGTCTTTGTCGGGGATTAGAGGAAATGAGTGTTTCTGTCGGTGGTTAGGGGAAAGGAGTGTCTCTGTAGGGGGTTAGGGTAAAGGAGTGTCTTTGTCGGGGGTTCGGGGAAAGGAGTGTCTCTGTCGGGAGTTAGGGGAAAGGAGTGTTTCTGTGGGGGGTTAGGATAAAGTAGGGAGTTAGGGGAACGGAGTGTCTATGTAGGGGGTTAGAGGAAAGGAGTGTTTCTGCAGAGGGTTAGGGGAAAGGAATGTTTCTGTGTAGGGGGTTGGGGGAAAGGAGTGTTTCTGTAGGGGGTTAGGGGAAAGGAATGTTTTTGTAGGGGATTAGGGGAAAGGAATGTTTCTGTGTCGGGGGTTAGGAGAAAGGAGTGTTTCTGTCGGGGGTTAGGGGAAAGGAATGTTTCTGTAGGGGGTTGGGGGAAAGGAGTGTTTCTGTCGGAGTTCGGGGAAAGGAATGTTTCTGTTGGGGGTTAGGGGAAAGGAGTGTTTCTGTAGGGGGTTAGGGGAAAGGAATGTTTCTGTCGGGGGTTAGAGGAAAGGAGTGTTTCTGTCGGGGGTTAGGGGAAAGGAATGTTTCTGTAGGGGGTTGGGGGAAAGGAGTGTTTCTGTCGGAGTTCGGGGAAAGGAATGTTTCTGTTGGGGGTTAGGGGAAAGGAGGGTTTCTGTCGGTGGTTCTGGGAAAGGAATGTTTCTGTTGGGGGTTAGGGGAAAGGAGTGTTTCTGTAGGGGGTTAGAGGAAAGGAGTGTTTCTGTCGGGGGTTAGGGGAAAGGAATGTTTCTGTAGGGGGTTCGGGGAAAGGAGTGTTTCTGTAGGGGGTTAGGGGAAAAGAGTGTTTCTGTCGGTGGTTCGGGGAAAGGAATGTTTCTGTTGGGGGTTAGGGGAAAGGAGTGTTTCTGTCGGTGGTTCGGGGAAAGGAATGTTTCTGTCGGGGGTTAGGGGAAAGGAATGTTTCTGTAGGGGGTTCGGGGAAAGGAGTGTTTCTGTAGGGGGTTAGGGGAAAAGAGTGTTTCTGTCGGTGGTTCGGGGAAAGGAATGTTTCTGTTGGGGGTTAGGGGAAAGGAGGGTTTCTGTTGGGGGTGAGAGGAAAGGAGTGTTTCTGTAGGGGGTTAGGGGAAAGGAATGTTTCTGTAGGGGGTTAGAGGAAAGGAGTGCTTCTGTAGGGGGTTAGGGGAAAGGAGTGTTTCTGTAGGCGGTGAGGGGAAAGGAATGTTTCTGTAGGGGGTTAGGGGAAAGGAGAGTTTCTGTCGGGGGTGAGGGGAATGGAGTGTTTCTGTAGAGGGTTCGGGGAAAGGAATGTTTGTGTAGAGGGTTAGGGGAAAGGAATGTTTCTGTAGCGGGTTAGGGGAAAGTAGGGTCTGAGGGGAAAGGAGTGTCGATGTCGGGGGTTAGAGGAAAGGAGTGTTTCTGTAGAGGGTTAGGGGAAAGGAGTGTTTCTGTTGGGGGTTAGGGGAAAGGAGTGTCTCTGTCGGGGGTTAGGGGAAAGGAGTGTTTCTGTGGGGGGTTAGGGTAAAGTGGGGAGTTAGGGGAAAGGAGTGTCTATGTAGGGGGTTAGAGGAAAGGAGTGTTTCTGCAGAGGGTTAGGGGAAAGGAATGTTTCTGTGTCGGGGGTTCGGGGAAATGAGTGTTTCTGTAGGGGGTTAGGGGAAAGGAATGTTTCTGTAGGGGATTAGGGGAAAGGAATGTTTCTGTTGGGGGTTAGGGTAAAGGAGGGATTCTGTTGGGGTTAGGGGAAAGGAATGTTTCTGTAGGGGATTAGGGGAAAGGAATGTTTATGTAGGGGATTCGGGGAAAGGAATGTTCCTGTAGGCGGTTAGGGGAAAGAACGGCTTCTGTCGGGGGTTAGAGGAAAGGAGTGTTTCTGTCGGGGGTGAGGGGAAAGGAGTGTTTCTGTCGGGGGTTAGGGGAAAGGAGTGTCTCTGTAGGGGGTTAGGGGAAAGGAGTGTTTCTGTCGGGGGTTAGGGGAAAGGAGTGTCTCTGTCGGGGGTTAGGGGAAAGGAGTGTTTCTGTCGGGGGTTAGGGTAAAGGAGTGTCTTTGTCGGGGGTTCGGGGAAAGGAGTGTCTCTGTCGGGAGTTGGGGGAAAGGAGTGTTTCTGTGGGGGGTTAGGATAAAGTAGGGAGTTAGGGGAACAGAGTGTCTATGCAGGGGGTTAGGGGAAAGGAATGTTTTTGTAGGGGATTAGGGGAAAGGAATGTTTCTGTTGGGGGTTAGGGGAAAGGAGTGTTTCTGTAGGGGGTGAGGGGAAAGGAATATTTCTGTAGGGGGTTAGAGGAAAGTAGTGTTTCTGCAGGGGGTTCGGGAAAAGGAATGTTTCTGTAGGGGATTACGGGAAAGGAATGTTTCTGTAGGGGATTAGGGGAAAGGAATGTTTCTGTGTCGGGGGTTAGGAGAAAGGAGTGTTTCTGTAGTAGGTTAGGGGAAAGGAGTGTTTCTGTGTAGGGGATTAGGGGAAAGGAGGGTTTCTGTCGGGGGTTAGGGAAAAGGAATGTTTCTGTCGGGAGTTAGGGGAAAGGAATGTTTCTGTGCAGGGGGTTAGGGGAAAGGAGGGTTTCTGTAGGGGGTTCGGGGAAAGGAGTGTTTGTGTAGAGGGTTAGGGGAAAGAAATGTTTCTATAGGGGGTTAGGGGAAAGGAGTGTCTCTGTAGGGGGTTAGGGGAAAGGAGTGTTTCTGTGGGGGGTTAGGGGAAAGGAATGTTTCTAGAGGGGGTTAGGGGAAAGGAGTGTTTCTGTAGAGGGTTAGGGGAAAGGAGTGTTTCTGCAGATGGTTAGGGGAAAGGAATGTTTCTGTGGAGGGGGTTAGGGGTAAGGAGGGTTTCTGTAGGGGGTTAGGGGAAAGGAGTGTCTCTGTAGGGGGTTAGGGGAAAGCAGGTTCTCTGTAGGGGGTTAGGGGAAAGGAGTGTCTCTGTAGGGGGTTAGGGTAAAGGAGTGTCTTTGTCGGGGGTTTGGGGAAAGGAGTGTCTCTGTCGGGGGTTAGGGGAAAGGAGTGTTTCTGTGGGGGGTTAGGGGAAAGGAGTGTTTCTGTAGGGGGTTAGGGGAAAGGAGTGTTTCTGTCGGCGGTTCGGGGAAAGGAGTGTCTCTGTAGGGGGTTAGGGTAAAGGAGTGTCTTTGTCGGGGGTTCGGGGAAAGGAGTGTCTCTGTCGGGGGTTAGGGGAAAGCAGTGTCTCTGTCGGGGGTTAGGGGAAAGGAGTGTTTCTGTCGGGGGTTAGGGGAAAGGAGTGTCTCTGTAGGGGATTAGGGGAAAGGAATGACTTTGTCGGGGGTTCGGGGAAAGGAGTGTCTCTGTCGGGGGTTAGGGGAAAGGAGTGTTTCTGTGGGGGGTTAGGGTAAAGTAGGGAGTTAGGGGAAAGGAGTGTCTATGTAGGGGGTTAGAGGAAAGGAGTGTTCCTGCAGAGGGTTAGGGGAAAGGAATGTTTCTGTGTCGGGGGTTAGGGGAAAGGAGTGTTTCTGTGTAGGGGATTAGGGGAAAGGAGGGTTTCTGTAGGGGGTTAGGGGAAAGGAATGTTTCTGTAGGGGATTAGGGGAAAGGAATGTTTCTGTGTCGGAGGTTAGGAGAAAGGAGGGTTTCTGTAGGGGGTTAGGGGAAAGGAGTGTTTCTGTAGAGGGTTAGGGGAAAGGAGTGTTTCGATAGGGGGTTAGGGGAAAGGAGTGTTTCTGTAGGGGGTTAGGGGAAAGGAATGTTTCTGTGCAGGGGGTTAGGGGAAAGGAATGTTTATATAGGGGGTTAGGGGAAAGGAATGTTTCTGTGCAGGGGGTTAGGGGAAAGGAATGTTTCTATCGGGGGTTCGGGGAAAGGAATGTTTCTGTGCAGGGGGTTAGGGGAAAGGAGGGTTTCTGTAGGGGGTTAGGGGAAAGGAATGTTTCTGTCGGGAGTTAGGGGAAAGGAATGTTTCTGTGCAGGGGGTTGGGGAAAGGAGGGTTTCTGTAGGGGGTTAGGGGAAAGGAGTGTTTCTGTAGAGGGTTAGGGGAAAGGAATGTTTCTATAGGGGGTTAGGGGAAAGGAGGGTTACTGTAGGGGGTTAGGGGAAAGGAGTGTTTCTGTAGAGGGTTAGGGGAAAGGAATGTTTCTGTAGGGGGTTAGAGGAAAGGAGTGTTTCTGTAGGGGGTTAGGGGAAAGGAGTGTTTCTGTAGGGGGTTAGGGGAATGGAGTGTTTCTGTAGAGGGTTCGGGGAAAGGAATGTTTCTGTAGGCGGGTAGGGGAAAGGACGGTTTCTGTTGGGGGTAAGAGGAAAGGAGTGTTTCTGTAGGGGGTTAGAGGAAAGGAGTGTTTCTGTAGGGGGTTAGGGGAAAGGAATGTTTCTGTAGGGGGTTAGGGGAAAGGAGTTTTTCTGTAGGGGGTTAGGGGAAAGGAGTGTCTCTGTCGGGGGTTCGGGGAAAGGAGTGTTTCTGTAGGGGGTTAGGGG
Organism: Pristiophorus japonicus; assembly: GCF_044704955.1. Classification (NCBI taxonomy): domain Eukaryota; kingdom Metazoa; phylum Chordata; class Chondrichthyes; family Pristiophoridae; genus Pristiophorus; species Pristiophorus japonicus. Next base: position 196,442,431 of record NC_091977.1, read on the forward strand.
AAAGTAAGGGGTTAGGGGAAAGGAGTGTCGATGTAGGGGGTTAGAGGAAAGGAGTGTTTCTGCAGAAGGTTAGGGGAAAGGAATGTTTCTGTGTCGGGGGTTAGGGGAAAGGAGTGTTTCTGTGGGGGGTTAGGGTAAAGTAGGGAGTTAGGGGAAAGGAGTGTCGATGTAGGGGGTTAGAGGAAAGGAGTGTTTCTGTAGAGGGTTAGGGGAAAGGAGTGTTTATGTAGGGGATTCGGGGAAAGGAATGTTTCTGTAGGCGGTTAGGGGAAAGAACGGTTTCTGTCGGGGGTTAGAGGAAAGGAGTGTTTCTGTCGGGGGTTAGGGGAAAGGAGTGTTTCTGTAGGGGGTTAGGGGAAAGGAATGTTTCTGTGGGGGATTAGGGGAAAGGAATGTTTCTGTTGGGGGTTTGGGGAAAGGAGGGATTCTGTTGGGGTTAGAGGAAAGTAGTGTTTCTGTAGGGGGTGAGGGGAAAGGAATAGTTCTGTAGGGGGTTCGGGGAAAGGAGTGTCTCTGTCGGGGGTTAGAGGAAAGGAGTGTTTCTGTCGGGGGTTAGGGGAAAGGAGTGTTTCTGTAGATGGTTAGAGGAAAGGAGTGTTTCTGCAGAAGGTTAGGGGAAAGGAATGTTTCTGTGTCGGGGGTTAGGGGAAAGGAGTGTTTCTGTAGAGTGTTAGGGGAAAGGAGTGTTTCTGTAGGGGGTTCGGGGAAAGGAGTGTTTCTGTAGGGGGTTCGGGGAAAGTAGGGGGTTAGGGGAAAGGAGTGTCGATGTAGGGGGTTAGAGGAAAGGAGTGTTTCTGCAGAAGGTTAGGGGAAAGGAATATTTCTGTGTAGGGGGTTAGGGGAAAGGAGTGTTTCTGTAGAGTGTTAGGGGAAAGGAGTGTTTCTGTAGGGGGTTCGGGGAAAGGAGTGTTTCTGTGGAGGGTTAGGGGAAAGGAGTGTTTCTGTCGGGGGTTAGGGGAAAGGAGTGTTTCTGTAGGGGGTTTGGGGAAAGTAGGGGGTTAAGGGAAAGGAGTGTCTCTGTAGGGGGTTAGGGGAAAGGAGTGTTTCTGCAGAGGGTTAGGGGAAAGGAATGTTTCTGTGTAGGGGGTTAGGGGAAAGGAGGGTTTCTGTAGGGGGTTAGGGGAAAGGAGTGTTTCTGTAGGGGGTTAGGGGAAAGGAGTGTTTCTGTGGGGGGTTAGGGGAAAGGAATGTTTCTGTGCAGGGGGTTCGGGGAAAGGAGTGTTTCTGTAGGGGGTTAGGGGAAAGGTGTGTTTCGGTAGGGGGTTAGGGGAAAGTTATGTTTCTGTAGGGGGTTAGGGGAAAGGAGAGTTTCTGTCGGCGGTTAGGGGAAAGGATTGTTTCTGCAGAGGGTTAGGGGAAAGGAGTGTTTCTATAGGGGGTTCGGGGAAAGGACTGTTTCTGTAGGGGGTTAGGGGAAAGGACTGTTTCTGTGTAGGGGGTTAGCGGAAAGGAATGTTTCTGTAGGGGGTTAGGGGAAAGGAGAGTTTCTGTCGGGGGTTAGGGGAAAGGAGTGTTTCTGTAGGGGGTTAGGGGAAAGGAGTGTTTCTGTAGGGGGTTAGGGGAAAGGAGTGTTTCTGTAGGGGGTTATGGGAAAGGAGTGTTTCTGTAGGGGGCTAGGGAAAAGGAGTGTTTCTGTAGGGGGCTAGGGAAAAGGAGTGTTTCTGTGGGGGGTTAGGGTAAAGTAGGGGGTTAGGGGAAAGGAGTGTCGATGTAGGGAGTTAGAGGAAAGAAGTGTTTCTGCAGAGGGTTAGGGGAAAGGAATGTTTCTGTGTAGGGGGTTAGGGGAAAGGAGTGTTTCTGTGGGGGGTTAGGGGAAAGGATTGTTTCTGTGGGGGGTTAGGGGAAAGGAGTGTTTCTGTGGGGGGTTAGGGGAAAGGAGTGTTTCTGTCGGGGGTTAGGGGAAAGGAGTGTTTCTGTAGAGGATTAGGGGAAAGGAGTGTTTCTGTGGGGGGTGAGGGGAAAGGAGTGTTTCTGTCGGGGGCTAGGGGAAAGGAGTGTTTCTGTGGGGGGTTAGGGGAAAGGAGTGTTTCTGTGGGGGGTTAGGGCAAAGGAGTGTTTCTGTGGGGGGTTAGGGGAAAGGAGTGTTTCTGTGGGGGGTTAGGGGAAAGGAGTGTTTCTGTCGGGGGTTAGGGGAAAGGAGTGTTTCTGTCGGGGGTTAGGGGAAAGGAGTGTTTCTGTAGAGGATTAGGGGAAAGGAGTGTTTCTGTGGGGGGTTAGGGGAAAGGAGTGTTTCTGTGGGGGGTTAGGGGAAAGGAATGTTTCTGTGGGGGGTTAGGGGAAAGGAGTGTTTCTGTGGGGGGTTAGGGCAAAGGAGTGTTTCTGTGGGGGGTTAGGGGAAAGGAGTGTTTCTGTGGGGGGTTAGGGGAAAGGAGTGTTTCTGTGGGGGGTTAGGGGAAAGGAGTGTTTCTGTAGAGGATTAGGGGAAAGGAGTGTTTCTGTAGGGGGTGAGGGGAAAGGAGGGTTTCTGTTGGGGGTGAGGGGAAAGGAGTGTTTCTGTAGGGGGTTGGGGGAAAGGAGTGTTTCTGTCGGGGTTCGGGGAAAGGAATGTTTCTGTTGGGGGTTAGGGGAAAGGAGGGTTTCTGTTGGGGGTGAGTAGAAAGGAGTGTTTCTGTAGGGGGTTAGGGGAAAGGAGTGTTTCTGTCGGTGGTTCGGGGAAAGGAATGTTTCTGTTGGGGGTTAGGGGAAAGGAGTGTTTCTGTAGGGGGTTAGGGGAAAGGAGTGTTTCTGTCGGTGGTTCGGGGAAAGGAATGTTTCTGTTGGGGGTTAGGGGAAAGGAGTGTTTCTGTAGGGGGTTAGGGGAAAGGAGTGTTTCTGTAGGGGGTTAGGGGAAAAGAGTGTTTCTGTTGGGGGTTAGGGGAAAGGAGGGTTTCTGTTGGGGGTGAGAGGAAAGGAGTGTTTCTGTAGGGGGTTAGGGGAAAGGAATGTTTCTGTAGGGGGTTAGAGGAAAGGAGTGTTTCTGTAGGGGGTTAGGGGAAAGGAATGTTTCTGTAGGCGGTTAGGGGAAAGGACTGTTTCTGTGTAGGGGGTTAGCGGAAAGGAATGTTTTTGTAGGGGGTTAGGGGAAAGGAGAGTTTCTGTCGGGGGTGAGGGGAATGGAGTGTTTCTGTAGAGGGTTCGGGGAAAGTAGGGGCTGAGGGGAAAGGAGTGTCGATGTAGGGGGTTAGAGGAAAGGAGTGTTTCTGTAGAGTGTTAGGGGAAAGCAGTGTCGATGTAGGGGGTTAGGATAAAGGAGTGTCTTTGTCGGGGGTTCGGGGAAAGGAGTGTCTCTGTCGGGGGTTAGGGGAAAGGAGTGTTTCTGTGGGGGGTGAGGGTAAAGTGGGGAGTTAGGGGAAAGGAGTGTCTATGTAGGGGGTTAGAGGAAAGGAGTGTTTCTGCAGAGGGTTAGGGGAAAGGAATGTTTCTGTAGGGGATTAGGGGAAAGGAATGTTTCTGTGTCGGGGGTTAGGGGAAAGGAGGGTTACTGTAGGGGGTGAGGGGAAAGGAGGGATTCTGTTGGGGTTAGAGGAAAGTAGTGTTTCTGTAGGGGGTGAGGGGAAAGGAATGTTTCTGTAGGGGGTTAGAGGAAAGGAGTGTTTCTGCAGGGGGTTAGGGGAAAGGAATGTTTCTGTAGGGGATTAGGGGAAAGGAATGTTTCTGTGTCGGGGGTTAGGAGAAAGGAGTGTTTCTGTAGGGGGTTAGGGGAAAGGAGTGTTTCTGTGTAGGGGATTAGGGGAAAGGAGGGATTCTGTAGGGGGTTAGGGGAAAGGAATGTTTCTGTAGGGGATTAGGGGAAAGGAATGTTTCTGTGTCGGGGGTTAGGAGAAAGGAGTGTTTCTGTAGGGGGTTAGAGGAAAGGAGTGTTTCTGCAGGGGGTTACGGGAAAGGAATGTTTCTGTATGGGATTAGGGGAAAGGAATGTTTCTGTGTCGGGGGTTAGGAGAAAGGAGTGTTTCTGTAGGGGGTTAGGGGAAAGGAGTGTTTCTGTGCAGGGGGTTAGGGGAAAGGAGGGTTTCTGTAGGGGGTTAGGGGAAAGGAGTGTTTCTGTGGAGGGTTAGGGGAAAGGAATGTTTCTATAGGGGGTTAGGGGAAAGGAGTGTCTCTGTAGGGGGTTAGGGGAAAGGAATGTTTCTGTGTAGGGGGTTAGGGGAAAGGAGGGTTACTGTAGGGGGTTAGGGGAAAGGAATGTTTCTGTAGGGAATTAGGGGAAAGGAATGTTTCTGTTGGGGGTTAGGGGAAAGGAGGAATTCTGTTGGGGTTAGAGGAAAGTAGTGTTTCTGTAGGGGGTGAGGGGAAAGGAATATTTCTGTAGGGGGTTAGAGGAAAGGAGTGTTTCTGCAGGGGGTTAGGGGAAAGGAATGTTTCTGTGTCGGGGGTTAGGAGAAAGGAGTGTTTCTGTAGGGGGTTAGGGGAAAGGAGTGTTTCTGTGTAGGGGATTAGGGGAAAGGAGGGTTTCTGTAGGGGGTTAGGGGAAAGGAATGTTTCCGTCGGGAGTTAGGGGAAAGGAATGTTTCTGTGCAGGGGGTTAGGGGAAAGGAGGGTTTCTGTAGGGGGTTAGGGGAAAGGAGTGTTTCTGTAGAGGGTTAGGGGAAAGGAATGTTTCTATAGGGGGTTAGGGGAAAGGAGTGTCTCTGTAGGGGGTTAGGGGAAAGGAGTGTCTCTGTAGGGGGGTGGGGAAAGGAATGTTTCTGTAGAGGGTTAGGGGAAAGGAGTGTTTCTGCAGATGGTTAGGGGAAAGGAATGTTTCTGTGGAGGGGGTTAGGGGAAAGGAGGGTTTCTGTAGGGGGTTAGGGGAAAGGAGTGTCTCTGTAGGGGGTTAGGGGAAAGCAGTGTCTCTGTAGGGGGTTAGGGGAAAGGAGTGTTTCTGTCGGCGGTTCGGAGAAAGGAGTGTTTCTGTTGGGGGTTAGGATAAAGGAGTGTCTTTGTCGGGGATTCGGGGAAAGGAGTGTCTCTGTCGGGGGTTAGGGGAAAGGAGTGTTTCTGTGGGGGGTTAGGGGAAAGGAGTGTCTCTGTAGGGGGTTAGGGTAAAGGAGTGTTTTTGTCGGGGGTTCGGGGAAAGGAGTGTCTCTGTCGGGGGTTAGGGGAAAGGAGGGTTTCTGTGGGGGGTTAGGGTAAAGTAGGGAGTTAGGAGAAAGGAGTGTCTATGTAGGGGGTTAGAGGAAAGGAGTGTTTCTGCAGAGGGTTAGGGGAAAGGAATGTTTCTGTGTAGGGGGTTAGGGGAAAGGAATGTTTCTGTAGGGGATTAGGGGAAAGGAATGTTTCTGTTGGGGGTTAGGGGCAAGGAGGGATTCTGTTGGGGTTAGAGGAAAGTAGTGTTTCTGTAGGGGATGAGGGGAAAGGAATGTTTCTGTAGGGGGTTAGAGGAAAGGAGTGTTTCTGCAGGGGGTTAGGGGAAAGGAATGTTTCTGTAGGGGATTAGGGGAAAGGAATGTTTCTGTGTCGGGGGTTAGGAGAAAGGAGTGTTTCTGTCGGGGGTTAGGGGAAAGGTGTGTTTCTGTGTAGGGGATTAGGGGAAAGGAGGGATTCTGTCGGGGGTTAGGGGAAAGGAATGTTTCTGTAGGGGGTTAGGGGAAAGGAATGTTTCTGTGGGGGGGTTAGGGGAAAGGAGTGTTTCTGTAAGGGGTTAGGGGAAAGGACTGTTTCTGTAGGTGGTTCGGGGAAAGGAATGTTTCTGTTGGGGGTTAGGGGAAAGGAGTGCTTCTGTAGGGGGTGAGGGGAAAGGAGTGTTTCTGTAGGGGGTTAGGGGAAAGGAATGTTTCTGTAGGGGGTTCGGGGAAAGGAGTGTTTCTGTAGGGGGTTAGGGGAAAAGAGTGTTTCTGTAGGGGGTTAGGGGAAAGGAGTGTTTCTGTGTAGGGGATTAGGGGAAAGGAGGGATTCTGTAGGGGGTTAGGGGAAAGGAATGTTTCTGTAGGGGGTTAGGGGAAAGGAATGTTTCTGTGGGGGGGTTAGGGGAAAGGAGTGTTTCTGTAAGGGGTTAGGGGAAAGGACTGTTTCTGTAGGTGGTTAGGGGAAAGGAATGTTTCTGTTGGGGGTTAGGGGAAAGGAGTGCTTCTGTAGGGGGTGAGGGGAAAGGAGTGTTTCTGTAGGGGGTTAGGGGAAAGGAATGTTTCTGTAGGGGGTTCGGGGAAAGGAGTGTTTCTGTAGGGGGTTAGGGGAAAAGAGTGTTTCTGTAGGGGGTTAGGGGAAAGGAATGTTTCTGTTGGGGGTTAGGGGAAAGGAATGTTTCTGTTGGGGGTTAGGGGAAAGGAGTGTTTCTGTAGGGGGTTAGGGGAAAGGAATGTTTCTGTGTAGGGGGTTAGCGGAAAGGAATGTTTCTGTAGGGGGTGAGGGGAATGGAGTGTTTCTGTAGAGGGTTCGGGGAAAGGAATGTTTGTGTAGAGGGTTAGGGGAAAGGAGTGTTTCTGTAGGGGGTTAGGGGAAAGGAGTGTTTCTGTGGAGGGTTAGGGGAAAGGAATGTTTCTATAGGGGGTTAGGGGAAAGGAGTGTCTCTGTAGGGGGTTAGGGGAAAGGAATGTTTCTGTGTAGGGGGTTAGGGGAAAGGAGGGTTACTGTCGGGGGTTAGGGGAAAGGAATGTTTCTGTAGGGAATTAGGGGAAAGGAATGTTTCTGTTGGGGGTTAGGGGAAAGGAGGAATTCTGTTGGGGTTAGAGGAAAGTAGTGTTTCTGTAGGGGGTGAGGGGAAAGGAATATTTCTGTAGGGGGTTAGAGGAAAGGAGTGTTTCTGCAGGGGGTTAGGGGAAAGGAATGTTTCTGTGTCGGGGGTTAGGAGAAAGGAGTGTTTCTGTAGGGGGTTAGGGGAAAGGAGTGTTTCTGTGTAGGGGATTAGGGGAAAGGAGGGTTTCTGTAGGGGGTTAGGGGAAAGGAATGTTTCCGTCGGGAGTTAGGGGAAAGGAATGTTTCTGTGCAGGGGGTTAGGGGAAAGGAGGGTTTCTGTAGGGGGTTAGGGGAAAGGAGTGTTTCTGTAGAGGGTTAGGGGAAAGGAATGTTTCTATAGGGGGTTAGGGGAAAGGAGTGTCTCTGTAGGGGGTTAGGGGAAAGGAGTGTCTCTGTAGGGGGGTGGGGAAAGGAATGTTTCTGTAGAGGGTTAGGGGAAAGGAGTGTTTCTGCAGATGGTTAGGGGAAAGGAATGTTTCTGTGGAGGGGGTTAGGGGAAAGGAGGGTTTCTGTAGGGGGTTAGGGGAAAGGAGTGTCTCTGTAGGGGGTTAGGGGAAAGCAGTGTCTCTGTAGGGGGTTAGGGGAAAGGAGTGTTTCTGTCGGCGGTTCGGAGAAAGGAGTGTTTCTGTTGGGGGTTAGGATAAAGGAGTGTCTTTGTCGGGGATTCGGGGAAAGGAGTGTCTCTGTCGGGGGTTAGGGGAAAGGAGTGTTTCTGTGGGGGGTTAGGGTAAAGTAGGGAGTTAGGGGAAAGGAGTGTCTATGTAGGGGGTTAGAGGAAAGGAGTGTTTCTGTGGGGGGTTAGGGGAAAGGAGTGTCTCTGTAGGGGGTTAGGGTAAAGGAGTGTTTTTGTCGGGGGTTCGGGGAAAGGAGTGTCTCTGTCGGGGGTTAGGGGAAAGGAGGGTTTCTGTGGGGGGTTAGGGTAAAGTAGGGAGTTAGGAGAAAGGAGTGTCTATGTAGGGGGTTAGAGGAAAGGAGTGTTTCTGCAGAGGGTTAGGGGAAAGGAATGTTTCTGTGTAGGGGGTTAGGGGAAAGGAATGTTTCTGTAGGGGATTAGGGGAAAGGAATGTTTCTGTTGGGGGTTAGGGGCAAGGAGGGATTCTGTTGGGGTTAGAGGAAAGTAGTGTTTCTGTAGGGGATGAGGGGAAAGGAATGTTTCTGTAGGGGGTTAGAGGAAAGGAGTGTTTCTGCAGGGGGTTAGGGGAAAGGAATGTTTCTGTAGGGGATTAGGGGAAAGGAATGTTTCTGTGTCGGGGGTTAGGAGAAAGGAGTGTTTCTGTCGGGGGTTAGGGGAAAGGTGTGTTTCTGTGTAGGGGATTAGGGGAAAGGAGGGATTCTGTCGGGGGTTAGGGGAAAGGAATGTTTCTGTAGGGGGTTAGGGGAAAGGAATGTTTCTGTGGGGGGGTTAGGGGAAAGGAGTGTTTCTGTAAGGGGTTAGGGGAAAGGACTGTTTCTGTAGGTGGTTAGGGGAAAGGAATGTTTCTGTTGGGGGTTAGGGGAAAGGAGTGCTTCTGTAGGGGGTGAGGGGAAAGGAGTGTTTCTGTAGGGGGTTAGGGGAAAGGAATGTTTCTGTAGGGGGTTCGGGGAAAGGAGTGTTTCTGTAGGGGGTTAGGGGAAAAGAGTGTTTCTGTAGGGGGTTAGGGGAAAGGAGTGTTTCTGTGTAGGGGATTAGGGGAAAGGAGGGATTCTGTAGGGGGTTAGGGGAAAGGAATGTTTCTGTAGGGGGTTAGGGGAAAGGAATGTTTCTGTGGGGGGGTTAGGGGAAAGGAGTGTTTCTGTAAGGGGTTAGGGGAAAGGACTGTTTCTGTAGGTGGTTAGGGGAAAGGAATGTTTCTGTTGGGGGTTAGGGGAAAGGAGTGCTTCTGTAGGGGGTGAGGGGAAAGGAGTGTTTCTGTAGGGGGTTAGGGGAAAGGAATGTTTCTGTAGGGGGTTCGGGGAAAGGAGTGTTTCTGTAGGGGGTTAGGGGAAAAGAGTGTTTCTGTAGGGGGTTAGGGGAAAGGAATGTTTCTGTTGGGGGTTAGGGGAAAGGAATGTTTCTGTTGGGGGTTAGGGGAAAGGAGTGTTTCTGTAGGGGGTTAGGGGAAAGGAATGTTTCTGTGTAGGGGGTTAGCGGAAAGGAATGTTTCTGTAGGGGGTGAGGGGAATGGAGTGTTTCTGTAGAGGGTTCGGGGAAAGGAATGTTTGTGTAGAGGGTTAGGGGAAAGGAGTGTTTCTGTAGGGGGTTAGGGGAAAGGAGGGTTTCTGTTGGGGGTGAGAGGAAAGGAGTGTTTCTGTAGGGGGTTAGGGGAAAGGAATGTTTCTGTAGGGGGTTAGGGGAAAGGAGTGTTTCTGTAGGGGGTTAGGGGAAAGGAATGTTTCTGTGTAGGGGGTTAGCGGAAAGGAATGTTTCTGTAGGGGGTGAGGGGAATGGAGTGTTTCTGTAGAGGGTTCGGGGAAAGGACTGTTTGTGTAGAGGGTTAGGGGAAAGGAATGTTTCTGTAGCGGGTTAGGGGAAAGTAGGGGCTTAGGGGAAAGGAGTGTCGATGTAGGGGGTTAGAGGAAAGGAGTGTTTCTGTAGAGGGTTAGGGGAAAGGAGTGTTTATGTAGGGGATTCGGGGAAAGGAATGTTTCTGTAGGCGGTTAGGGGAAAGAACGGTTTCTGTCGGGGGTTAGAGGAAAGGAGTGTTTCTGTAGGGGGTTAGGGGAAAGGAGTGTTTCTGTCGGGGGTTAGGGGAAAGGAGTGTTTCTGTGGGGGGTTAGGATAAAGTAGGGAGTTAGGGGAAAGGAGTGTCTATGTTGGGGGTTAGAGGAAAGGAGTGTTTCTGCAGAGGGTTAGGGGAAAGGAATGTTTCTGTGTAGGGGGTTAGGGGAAAGGAGTGTTTCTGTAGGGGGTTAGGGGAAAGGAATGTTTCTGTAGGGGATTAGGGGAAAGGAATGTTTCTGTTGGGGGTTAGGGGAAAGGAGGGATTCTGTTGGGGTTAGAGGAAAGTAGTGTTTCTGTCGGGGGTGAGGGGAAAGGAATAGTTCTGTAGGGGGTTCGGGGAAAGGAGTGTCTCTGTAGGGGGTTCGGGAAAAGGAATGTTTCTGTAGGGGGTTAGGGGAAAGGAATGTTTCTGTAGGGGGTTAAGGGAAAGGAGTGTTTCTGTAGATGGTTAGAGGAAAGGAGTGTTTCTGCAGAAGGTTAGGGGAAAGGAATGTTTCTGTGTCGGGGTTTAGGGGAAAGGAATGTTTCTGTAGAGTGTTAGGGGAAAGGAGTGTTTCTGTAGGGGGTTTGGGGAAAGTAGGGGGTTAGGGGAAAGGAGTGTTTCTGTCGGGGGTTAGGGGAAAGGAGTGTTTCTGTAGGGGGTTTGGGGAAAGTAGGGGGTTAAGGGAAAGGAGTGTCTCTGTAGGGGGTTAGGGGAAAGGAGTGTTTCTGCAGAGGGTTAGGGGAAAGGAATGTTTCTGTGTAGGGGGTTAGGGGAAAGGAGGGTTTCTGTAGGGGGTTAGGGGAAAGGAGTGTTTCTGTAGGGGGTTAGGGGAAAGGAGTGTTTCTGTGGGGTGTTAGGGGAAAGGAATGTTTCTGTGCAGGGGGTTAGGGGAAAGGAGTGTTTCTGTAGGGGGTTAGGGGAAAGGAGTGTTTCGGTAGGGGGTTAGGGGAAAGTTATGTTTCTGTAGGGGGTTAGCAGAAAGGAATGTTTCTGTCGGGGGTTAGGGGAGAGGAGTGTTTCTGTCGGCGGTTAGGGGAAAGGAGTGTTTCTATAGGGGGTTCGGGGAAAGGACTGTTTCTGTGTAGGGGGTTAGGGGAAAGGAATGTTTCTGTAGGCGGTTAGGGGAAAGGAGAGTTTCTGTCGGGGGTTAGGGGAATGGAGTGTTTCTGTAGAGTGTTCGGGGAAAGGAGTGTTTCTGTAGGGGGTTAGGGGAAAGGAGTGTTTCTGTAGGGGGTTAGGGGAAAGGAGTGTTTCTGTAGGGGGTTATGGGAAAGGAGTGTTTCTGTAGGGGGCTAGGGAAAAGGAGTGTTTCTGTAGGGGGTTAGGGGAAAGTAGGGGGTTAGGGGAAAGGAGTGTCGATGCAGGGGATTAGAGGAGAGAAGTGTTTCTGCAGAGGGTTAGGGGAAAGGAATGTTTCTGTGTAGGGGGTTAGGGGAAAGGAGTGTTTCTGTGGGGGGTTAGGGGAAAGGAGTGTTTCTGTGGGGGGTTAGGGGAAAGGAGTGTTTCTGTGGGGGGTTAGGGGAAAGGAGTGTTTCTGTGGGGGGTCAGGGGAAAGGAGTGTTTCTGTCGGGGGTTAGGGGAAAGGAGTGTTTCTGTAGAGGATTAGGGGAAAGGAGTGTTTCTGTGGGGGGTGAGGGGAAAGGAGTGTTTCTGTCGGGGGCTAGGGGAAAGGAGTGTTTCTGTGGGGGGTTAGGGGAAAGGAGTGTTTCTGTGGGGGGTTAGGGGAAAGGAGTGTTTCTGTTGGGGGTTAGGGGAAAGGAGTGTTTCTGTGGGGGGTTAGGGGAAAGGAATGTTTCTGTGGGGGGTAAGGGGAAAGGAGTGTTTCTGTGGGGGGTTAGGGCAAAGGAGTGTTTCTGTGGGGGGTTAGGGGAAAGGAGTGTTTCTGTCGGGGGTTAGGGGAAAGGAGTGTTTCTGTAGAGGATTAGGGGAAAGGAGTGTTTCTGTGGGGGGTTAGGGGAAAGGAGTGTTTCTGTCGGGGGCTAGGGGAAAGGAGTGTTTCTGTGGGGGGTTAGGGGAAAGGAGTGTTTCTGTGGGGGGTTAGGGCAAAGGAGTGTTTCTGTGGGGGGTTAGGGGAAAGGAGTGTTTCTGTGGGGGGTTAGGGGAAAGGAGTGTTTCTGTCGGGGGTTAGGGGAAAGGAGTGTTTCTGTAGAGGATTAGGGGAAAGGAGTGTTTCTGTAGGGGGTGAGAGGAAAGGAGTGTTTCTGTAGGGGGTGAGGGGAAAGGAGGGTTTCTGTTGGGGGTGAGAGGAAAGGAGTGTTTCTGTAGGGGTTTAAGGGAAAGGAATGTTTCTGTCGGGGGTTAGAGGAAAGGAGTGTTTCTGTCGGGGGTTAGGGGAAAGGAATGTTTCTGTAGGGGGTTAGGGGAAAGGAGTGTTTCTGTCGGGGTTCGGGGAAAGGAATGTTTCTGTTGGGGGTTAGGGGAAAGGAGGGTTTCTGTTGGGGGTGAGAGGAAAGGAGTGTTTCTGTAGGGGGTTAGGGGAAAGGAGTGTTTCTGTCGGTGGTTCGGGGAAAGGAATGTTTCTGTTGGGGGTTAGGGGAAAGGAGTGTTTCTGTAGGGGGTTAGAGGAAAGGAGTGTTTCTGTCGGGGGTTAGGGGAAAGGAATGTTTCTGTAGGGGGTTCGGGGAAAGGAGTGTTTCTGTAGGGGGTTAGGGGAAAAGAGTGTTTCTGTCGGTGGTTCGGGGAAAGGAATGTTTCTGTTGGGGGTTAGGGGAAAGGAGTGTTTCTGTCGGGTGTTAGGGGAAAGGAATGTTTCTGTCGGGGGTTAGGGGAAAGGAATGTTTCTGTAGGGGGTTCGGGGAAAGGAGTGTTTCTGTAGGGGGTTAGGGGAAAAGAGTGTTTCTGTCGGTGGTTCGGGGAAAGGAATGTTTCTGTTGGGGGTTAGGGGAAAGGAGGGTTTCTGTTGGGGGTGAGAGGAAAGGAGTGTTTCTGTAGTGGGTTAGGGGAAAGGAATGTTTCTGTAGGGGGTTAGAGGAAAGGAGTGCTTCTGTAGGGGGTTAGGGGAAAGGAGTGTTTCTGTAGGCGGTGAGGGGAAAGGAATGTTTCTGTAGGGGGTTAGGGGAAAGGAGAGTTTCTGTCGGGGGTGAGGGGAATGGAGTGTTTCTGTAGAGGGTTCGGGGAAAGGAATGTTTGTGTAGAGGGTTAGGGGAAAGGAATGTTTCTGTCGGGGGTGAGGGGAATGGAGTGTTTCTGCAGAGGGTTCGGGGAAAGGAATGTTTGTGTAGAGGGTTAGGGGAAAGGAATGTTTCTGTAGCGGGTTAGGGGAAAGTACGGTCTGAGGGGAAAGGAGTGTCGATGTCGGGGGTTAGAGGAAAGGAGTGTTTCTGTAGAGGGTTAGAGGAAAGGAGTGTTTCTGTTGGGGGTTAGGGGAAAGGAGTGTCTCTGTCGGGGGTTAGGGGAAAGGAGTGTTTCTGTGGGGGGTTAGGGTAAAGTGGGGAGTTAGGGGAAAGGAGTGTCTATGTAGGGGGTTAGAGGAAAGGAGTGTTTCTGCAGAGGGTTAGGGGAAAGGAATGTTTCTGTGTCGGGGGTTCGGGGAAATGAGTGTTCCTGTAGGGGGTTAGGGGAAAGGAATGTTTCTGTAGGGGATTAGGGGAAAGGAATGTTTCTGTTGGGGGTTAGGGGAAAGGAGGGATTCTGTTGGGGTTAGGGGAAAGGAATGTTTCTGTAGGGGATTAGGGGAAAGGAATGTTTATGTAGGGGATTCGGGGAAAGGAATGTTCCTGTAGGCGGTTAGGGGAAAGAACGGTTTCTGTCGGGGGTTAGAGGAAAGGAGTGTTTCTGTCGGGGGTGAGGGGAAAGGAGTGTTTCTGTCGGGGGTTAGGGGAAAGGAGTGTCTCTGTAGGGGGTTAGGGGAAAGGAGTGTTTCTGTAGGGGGTTAGGGTAAAGGAGTGTCTTTGTCGGGGGTTCGGGGAAAGGAGTGTCTCTGTCGGGAGTTAGGGGAAAGGAGTGTTTCTGTGGGGGGTTAGGATAAAGTAGGGAGTTCGGGGAACGGAGTGTCTATGCAGGGGGTTAGGGGAAAGGAATGTTTTTGTAGGGGATTAGGGGAAAGGAATGTTTCTGTTGGGGGTTAGGGGAAAGGAGTGTTTCTGTAGGGGGTGAGGGGAAAGGAATATTTCTGTAGGGGGTTAGAGGAAAGTAGTGTTTCTGCAGGGGGTTCGGGAAAAGGAATGTTTCTGTAGGGGATTACGGGAAAGGAATGTTTCTGTCGGGAGTTAGGGGAAAGGAATGTTTCTGTAGGGGATTAGGGGAAAGGAATGTTTCTGTGTCGGGGGTTAGGAGAAAGGAGTGTTTCTGTAGTAGGTTAGGGGAAAGGAGTGTTTCTGTGTAGGGGATTAGGGGAAAGGAGGGTTTATGTCGGGGGTTAGGGGAAAGGAATGTTTCTGTCGGGAGTTAGGGGAAAGGAGTGTCTCTGTAGGGGGTTAGGGGAAAGCAGGGTCTCTGTAGGGGGTTAGGGGAAAGGAGTGTCTCTGTAGGGGGTTAGGGTAAAGGAGTGTCTCTGTCGGGGGTTAGGGAAAAGGAGTGTTTCTGTCGGGGGTTAGGGGAAAGGAGTGTTTCTGTAGGGGGTTAGGGGAAAGGAGTGTTTCTGTCGGCGGTTCGGGGAAAGGAGTGTCTCTGTAGGGGGTTAGGGTAAAGGAGTGTCTTTGTCGGGGGTTCGGGGAAAGGAGTGTCTCTGTCGGGGGTTAGGGGAAAGGAGTGTTTCTGTCGGGGGTTAGGGGAAAGGAGTGTCTCTGTAGGGGATTAGGGGAAAGGAATGACTTTGTCAGGGGTTCGGGGAAAGGAGTGTCTCTGTCGGGGGTTAGGGGAAAGGAGTGTTTCTGTGGGGGGTTAGGGTAAAGTAGGGAGTTAGGGGAAAGGAGTGTCTATGTAGGGGGTTAGAGGAAAGGAGTGTTTCTGCAGAGGGTTAGGGGAAAGGAATGTTTCTGTGTAGGGGGTTAGGGGAAAGGAGTGTTTCTGTAGGGGGTTAGGGGAAAGGAATGTTTCTGTAGGGGATTAGGGGAAAGGAATGTTTCTGTTGGGGGTTAGGGGAAAGGAGGGATTCTGTTGGGGTTAGAGGAAAGTAGTGTTTCTGTAGGGGATGAGGGGAAAGGAATGTTTCTGTAGGGGGTTAGAGGAAAGGAGTGTTTCTGCAGGGGGTTAGGGGAAAGGAATGTTTCTGTAGGGGATTAGGGGAAAGGAATGTTTCTGTGTCGGGGGTTTGGAGAAAGGAGTGTTTCTGTCGGGAGTTCGGGGAAAGGAGTGTTTCTGTGTAGGGGATTAGGGGAAAGGAGGGATTCTGTAGGGGGTTAGGGGAAAGGAATGTTTCTGTAGGGGGTTAGGGGAAAGGAATGTTTCTGTGGGGGGGTTAGGGGAAAGGAGTGTTTCTGTAAGGGGTTAGGGGAAAGGACTGTTTCTGTAGGTGGTTAGGGGAAAGGAATGTTTCTGTTGGGGGTTAGGGGAAAGGAATGTTTCTGTAGGGGGTTCGGGGAAAGGAGTGTTTCTGTAGGGCGTTAGGGGAAAGGAATGTTTCTGTGTAGGGGGTTAGCGGAAAGGAATGTTTCTGTAGGGGGTGAGGGGAATGGAGTGTTTCTGTAGAGGGTTCGGGGAAAGGAATGTTTGTGTAGAGGGTTAGGGGAAAGGAATGTTTCTGTGGCGGGTTAGGGGAAAGTAGGGGCTTAGGGGAAAGGAGTGTCGATGTAGGGGGTTAGAGGAAAGGAGTGTTTCTGTAGAGGGTTAGGGGAAAGGAGTGTTTATGTAGGGGATTCGGGGAAAGGAATGTTTCTGTAGGCGGTTAGGGGAAAGAACGGTTTCTGTCGGGGGTTAGAGGAAAGGAGTGTTTCTGTCGGGGGTTAGGGGAAAGGAGTGTTTCTGTAGGGGGTTAGGGGAAAGGAATGTTTCTGTAGGGGATTAGGGGAAAGGAATGTTTCTGTTGGGGGTTTGGGGAAAGGAGGGATTCTGTTGGGGTTAGAGGAAAGTAGTGTTTCTGTAGGGGGTGAGGGGAAAGGAATAGTTCTGTAGGGGGTTCGGGGAAAGGAGTGTCTCTGTAGGGGGTTCGGGAAAAGGAATGTTTCTGTAGGGGGTTAGGGGAAAGGAATGTTTCTGTAGGGGGTTAGGGGAAAGGAGTGTTTCTGTAGATGGTTAGAGGAAAGGAGTGTTTCTGCAGAAGGTTAGGGGAAAGGAATGTTTCTGTGTCGGGGGTTAGGGGAAAGGAGTGTTTCTGTAGAGTGTTAGGGGAAAGGAGTGTTTCTGTAGGGGGTTCGGGGAAAGGAGTGTTTCTGTAGGGGGTTCGGGGAAAGTAGGGGGTTAGGGGAAAGGAGTGTCGATGTAGGGGGTTAGAGGAAAGGAGTGTTTCTGCAGAAGGTTAGGGGAAAGGAATATTTCTGTGTAGGGGGTTAGGGGAAAGGAGTGTTTCTGTAGAGTGTTAGGGGAAAGGAGTGTTTCTGTAGGGGGTTCGGGGAAAGGAGTGTTTCTGTGGAGGGTTAGGGGAAAGGAGTGTTTCTGTCGGGGGTTAGGGGAAAGGAGTGTTTCTGCAGGGGGTTTGGGGAAAGTAGGGGGTTAAGGGAAAGGAGTGTCTCTGTAGGGGTTTAGGGGAAAGGAGTGTTTCTGCAGAGGGTTAGGGGAAAGGAATGTTTCTGTGTAGGGGGTTAGGGGAAAGGAGGGTTTCTGTAGGGGGTTAGGGGAAAGGAGTGTTTCTGTAGGGGGTTAGGGGAAAGGAGTGTTTCTGTGGGGGGTTAGGGGAAAGGAATGTTTCTGTGCAGGGGGTTTGGGGAAAGGAGTGTTTCTGTAGGGGGTTAGGGGAAAGGTGTGTTTCGGTAGGGGGTTAGGGGAAAGTTATGTTTCTGTAGGGGGTTAGGGGAAAGGAGAGTTTCTGTCGGCGGTTAGGGGAAAGGATTGTTTCTGCAGAGGGTTAGGGGAAAGGAGTGTTTCTATAGGGGGTTCGGGGAAAGGACTGTTTCTGTAGGGGGTTAGGGGAAAGGACTGTTTCTGTGTAGGGGGTTAGCGGAAAGGAATGTTTCTGTAGGGGGTTAGGGGAAAGGAGAGTTTCTGTCGGGGGTTAGGGGAAAGGAGTGTTTCTGTAGGGGGTTAGGGGAAAGGAGTGTTTCTGTAGGGGGTTAGGGGAAAGGAGTGTTTCTGTAGGGGGTTATGGGAAAGGAGTGTTTCTGTAGGGGGCTAGGGAAAAGGAGTGTTTCTGTAGGGGGCTAGGGAAAAGGAGTGTTTCTGTGGGGGGTTAGGGGAAAGTAGGGGGTTAGGGGAAAGGAGTGTCGATGTAGGGAGTTAGAGGAAAGAAGTGTTTCTGCAGAGGGTTAGGGGAAAGGAATGTTTCTGTGTAGGGGGTTAAGGGTATAAGGAGTGTTTCTGTGGGGGGTTAGGGGAAAGGATTGTTTCTGTGGGGGGTTAGGGGAAAGGAGTGTTTCTGTGGGGGGTTAGGGGAAAGGAGTGTTTCTGTCGGGGGTTAGGGGAAAGGAGTGTTTCTGTAGAGGATTAGGGGAAAGGAGTGTTTCTGTGGGGGGTGAGGGGAAAGGAGTGTTTCTGTCGGGGGCTAGGGGAAAGGAGTGTTTCTGTGGGGGGTTAGGGGAAAGGAGTGTTTCTGTGGGGGGTTAGGGCAAAGGAGTGTTTCTGTGGGGGGTTAGGGGAAAGGAGTGTTTCTGTGGGGGGTTAGGGGAAAGGAGTGTTTCTGTCGGGGGTTAGGGGAAAGGAGTGTTTCTGTCGGGGGTTAGGGGAAAGGAGTGTTTCTGTAGAGGATTAGGGGAAAGGAGTGTTTCTGTGGGGGGTTAGGGGAAAGGAGTGTTTCTGTGGGGGGTTAGGGGAAAGGAATGTTTCTGTGGGGGGTTAGGGGAAAGGAGTGTTTCTGTGGGGGGTTAGGGCAAAGGAGTGTTTCTGTGGGGGGTTAGGGGAAAGGAGTGTTTCTGTGGGGGGTTAGGGGAAAGGAGTGTTTCTGTCGGGGGTTAGGGGAAAGGAGTGTTTCTGTAGAGGATTAGGGGAAAGGAGTGTTTCTGTAGGGGGTGAGGGGAAAGGAGGGTTTCTGTTGGGGGTGAGGGGAAAGGAGTGTTTCTGTAGGGGGTTGGGGGAAAGGAGTGTTTCTGTCGGGGTTCGGGGAAAGGAATGTTTCTGTTGGGGGTTAGGGGAAAGGAGGGTTTCTGTTGGGGGTGAGAGGAAAGGAGTGTTTCTGTAGGGGGTTAGGGGAAAGGAGTGTTTCTGTCGGTGGTTCGGGGAAAGGAATGTTTCTGTTGGGGGTTAGGGGAAAGGAGTGTTTCTGTAGGGGGTTAGGGGAAAGGAGTGTTTCTGTCGGTGGTTCGGGGAAAGGAATGTTTCTGTTGGGGGTTAGGGGAAAGGAGGGTTTCTGTTGGGGGTGAGAGGAAAGGAGTGTTTCTGTAGGGGGTTAGGGGAAAGGAATGTTTCTGTAGGGGGTTAGAGGAAAGGAGTGCTTCTGTAGAGGGTTAGGGGAAAGGAGTGTTTCTGTAGGCGGTGAGGGGAAAGGAATGTTTCTGTAGGGGGTTAGGGGAAAGGAGAGTTTCTGTCGGGGGTGAGGGGAATGGAGTGTTTCTGTAGAGGGTTCGGGGAAAGGAATGTTTCTGTAGCGGGTTAGGGGAAAGTAGGGTCTGAGGGGAAAGGAGTGTCGATGTCGGGGGTTAGAGGAAAGGAGTGTTTCTGTAGAGGGTTAGGGGAAAGGAGTGTTTCTGTTGGGGGTTAGGGGAAAGGAGTGTCTCTGTCGGGGGTTAGGGGAAAGGAGTGTTTCTGTGGGGGGTTAGGGTAAAGTGGGGAGTTAGGGGAAAGGAGTGTCTATGTAGGGGGTTAGAGGAAAGGAGTGTTTCTGCAGAGGGTTAGGGGAAAGGAATGTTTCTGTGTCGGGGGTTCGGGGAAATGAGTGTTTCTGTAGGGGGTTAGGGGAAAGGAATGTTTCTGTAGGGGATTAGGGGAAAGGAATGTTTCTGTTGGGGGTTAGGGTAAAGGAGGGATTCTGTTGGGGTTAGGGGAAAGGAATGTTTCTGTAGGGGATTAGGGGAAAGGAATGTTTATGTAGGGGATTCGGGGAAAGGAATGTTCCTTTAGGCGGTTAGGGGAAAGAACGGTTTCTGTCGGGGGTTAGAGGAAAGGAGTGTTTCTGTCGGGGGTGAGGGGAAAGGAGTGTTTCTGTCGGGGGTTAGGGGAAAGGAGTGTCTCTGTAGGGTGTTAGGTGAAAGGAGTGTTTCTGTCGGGGGTTAGGGGAAAGGAGTGTCTCTGTAGGGGGTTAGGGGAAAGGAGTGTTTCTGTAGGGGGTTAGGGTAAAGGAGTGTCTTTGTCGGGGGTTCGGGGAAAGGAGTGTCTCTGTCGGGAGTTAGGGGAAAGGAGTGTTTCTGTGGGGGGTTAGGATAAAGTAGGGAGTTAGGGGAACGGAGTGTCTATGCAGGGGGTTAGGGGAAAGGAATGTTTTTGTAGGGGATTAGGGGAAAGGAATGTTTCTGTTGGGGGTTAGGGGAAAGGAGTGTTTCTGTAGGGGGTGAGGGGAAAGGAATATTTCTGTAGGGGGTTAGAGGAAAGTAGTGTTCCTGCAGGGGGTTCGGGAAAAGGAATGTTTCTGTAGGGGATTACGGGAAAGGAATGTTTCTGTCGGGAGTTAGGGGAAAGGAATGTTTCAGTAGGGGATTAGGGGAAAGGAATGTTTCTGTGTCGGGGGTTAGGAGAAAGGAGTGTTTCTGTAGTAGGTTAGGGGAAAGGAGTGTTTCTGTGTAGGGGATTAGGGGAAAGGAGGGTTTCTGTCGGGGGTTAGGGGAAAGGAATGTTTCTGTCGGGAGTTAGGGGAAAGGAATGTTTCTGTGCAGGGGGTTAGGGGAAAGGAGTGTCTCTGTAGGGGGTTAGGGGAAAGGAGTGTTTCTGTAGGGGGTTAGGGGAAAGGAATGTTTCTAGAGGGGGTTAGGGGAAAGGAGTGTTTCTGTAGAGGGTTAGGGGAAAGGAGTGTTTCTGCAGATGGTTAGGGGAAAGGAATGTTTCTGTGGAGGGGGTTAGGGGTAAGGAGGGTTTCTGTAGGGGGTTAGGGAAAAGGAGTGTCTCTGTAGGGGGTTAGGGGAAAGCAGGGTCTCTGTAGGGGGTTAGGGGAAAGGAGTGTCTCTGTAGGGGGTTAGGGTAAAGGAGTGTCTTTGTCGGGGTTTGGGGAAAGGAGTGTCTCTGTCGGGGGTTAGGGGAAAGGAGTGTTTCTGTGGGGGGTTAGGGGAAAGGATTGTTTCTGTAGGGGGTTAGGGGAAAGGAGTGTTTCTGTCGGCGGTTCGGGGAAAGGAGTGTCTCTGTAGGGGGTTAAGGTAAAGGAGTGTCTTTGTCGGGGGTTCGGGGAAAGGAATGTCTCTGTCGGGGGTTAGGGGAAAGCAGTGTCTCTGTAGGGGGTTAGGGGAAAGGAGTGTTTCTGTCGGGGGTTAGGGGAAAGGAGTGTCTCTGTAGGGGATTAGGGGAAAGGAATGACTTTGTCGGGGGTTCGGGGAAAGGAGTGTCTATGTAGGGGGTTAGAGGAAAGGAGTGTTTCCGCAGAGGGTTAGGGGAAAGGAATGTTTCTGTGTCGGGGGTTCGGGGAAAGGAGTGTTTCTGTAGGGGGTTAGGGGAAAGGAATGTTTCTGTCGGGTATTAGGGGAAAGGAATGTTTCTGTTGGGGGTTAGGGGAAAGGAGGGATTCTGTTGGGGTTAGGGGAAAGGAATGTTTCTGTAGGGGATTAGGGGAAAGAAATGTTTCTGTTGGGGGTTAGGGGAAAGGAGGGATTCTGTTGGGGTTAGAGGAAAGGACTGTTTCTGTAGGGGGTTAGTGGAAAGGAATGTTTCTGTAGGGGGTTCGGGGAAAGAAATGTTTCTGTTGGGGGTTAGGGGAAAGGAGTGTTTCTGTAGGGGGTTAGAGGAAAGGAATGTTTCTGTAGGGGGTTAGAGGAAAGGAGTGTTTCTGTAGGGGGTTAGGGGAAAGGACTGTTTCTGTGTAGGGGGTTAGCGGAAAGGAATGTTTCTGTAGGGGGTTAGGGGAAAGGAGAGTTTCTGTCGGGGGTGAGGGGAATGGAGTGTTTCTGTAGAGGCTTCGGGGAAAGGAATGTTTGTGTAGAGGGTTAGGGGAAAGAACTGTTTCTGTAGCGGGTTAGGGGAAAGTAGGGGCTTAGGGGAAAGGAGTGCCGATGTAGGGGGTTAGAGGAAAGGAGTGTTTCTGTAGAGGGTTAGGGGAAAGGAGTGTTTATGTAGGGGATTCGGGGAAAGGAATGTTTCTGTAGGCGGTTAGGGGAAAGAACGGTTTCTGTCGGGGGTTAGAGGAAAGGAGTGTTTCTGTAGGGGGTTAGGGGAAAGTAATGTTTCTGTCGGGGATTAGAGGAAATGAGTGTTTCTGTCGGTGGTTAGGGGAAAGGAGTGTCTCTGTAGGGGGTTAGGGTAAAGGAGTGTCTTTGTCGGGGGTTCGGGGAAAGGAGTGTCTCTGTCGGGAGTTAGGGGAAAGGAGTGTTTCTGTGGGGGGTTAGGATAAAGTAGGGAGTTAGGGGAACGGAGTGTCTATGTAGGGGGTTAGAGGAAAGGAGTGTTTCTGCAGAGGGTTAGGGGAAAGGAATGTTTCTGTGTAGGGGGTTAGGGGAAAGGAGTGTTTCTGTAGGGGGTTAGGGGAAAGGAATGTTTTTGTAGGGGATTAGGGGAAAGGAATGTTTCTGTGTCGGGGGTTAGGAGAAAGGAGTGTTTCTGTAGGGGGTTAGGGGAAAGGAGTGTTTCTGTAGGGGGTGAGAGGAAAGGAGGGTTTCTGTTGGGGGTGAGAGGAAAGGAGTGTTTCTGTAGGGGGTTAGGGGAAAGGAATGTTTCTGTCGGGGGTTAGAGGAAAGGAGTGTTTCTGTCGGGGGTTAGGGGAAAGGAATGTTTCTGTAGGGGGTTGGGGGAAAGGAGTGTTTCTGTCGGAGTTCGGGGAAAGGAATGTTTCTGTTGGGGGTTAGGGGAAAGGAGGGTTTCTGTCGGTGGTTCTGGGAAAGGAATGTTTCTGTTGGGGGTTAGGGGAAAGGAGTGTTTCTGTAGGGGGTTAGAGGAAAGGAGTGTTTCTGTCGGGGGTTAGGGGAAAGGAATGTTTCTGTAGGGGGTTCGGGGAAAGGAGTGTTTCTGTAGGGGGTTAGGGGAAAAGAGTGTTTCTGTCGGTGGTTCGGGGAAAGGAATGTTTCTGTTGGGGGTTAGGGGAAAGGAGTGTTTCTGTCGGTGGTTCGGGGAAAGGAATGTTTCTGTCGGGGGTTAGGGGAAAGGAATGTTTCTGTAGGGGGTTTGGGGAAAGGAGTGTTTCTGTAGGGGGTTAGGGGAAAAGAGTGTTTCTGTCGGTGGTTCGGGGAAAGGAATGTTTCTGTTGGGGGTTAGGGGAAAGGAGGGTTTCTGTTGGGGGTGAGAGGAAAGGAGTGTTTCTGTAGGGGGTTAGGGGAAAGGAATGTTTCTGTAGGGGGTTAGAGGAAAGGAGTGCTTCTGTAGGGGGTTAGGGGAAAGGAGTGTTTCTGTAGGCGGTGAGGGGAAAGGAATGTTTCTGTAGGGGGTTAGGGGAAAGGAGAGTTTCTGTCGGGGGTGAGGGGAATGGAGTGTTTCTGTAGAGGGTTCGGGGAAAGGAATGTTTGTGTAGAGGGTTAGGGGAAAGGAATGTTTCTGTAGCGGGTTAGGAGAAAGTAGGGTCTGAGGGGAAAGGAGTGTCGATGTCGGGGGTTAGAGGAAAGGAGTGTTTCTGTAGAGGGTTAGGGGAAAGGAGTGTTTCTGTTGGGGGTTAGGGGAAAGGAGTGTCTCTGTCGGGGGTTAGGGGAAAGGAGTGTTTCTGTGGGGGTTTAGGGTAAAGTGGGGAGTTAGGGGAAAGGAGTGTCTATGTAGGGGGTTAGAGGAAAGGAGTGTTTCTGCAGAGGGTTAGGGGAAAGGAATGTTTCTGTGTCGGGGGTTCGGGGAAATGAGTGTTTCTGTAGGGGGTTAGGGGAAAGGAATGTTTCTGTAGGGGATTAGGGGAAAGGAATGTTTCTGTTGGGGGTTAGGGTAAAGGAGGGATTCTGTTGGGGTTAGGGGAAAGGAATGTTTCTGTAGGGGATTAGGGGAAAGGAATGTTTATGTAGGGGATTCGGGGAAAGGAATGTTCCTGTAGGCGGTTAGGGGAAAGAACGGTTTCTGTCGGGGGTTAGAGGAAAGGAGTGTTTCTGTCGGGGGTGAGGGGAAAGGAGTGTTTCTGTCGGGGGTTAGGGGAAAGGAGTGTCTCTGTAGGGTGTTAGGTGAATGGAGTGTTTCTGTCGGGGGTTAGGGGAAAGGAGTGTCTCTGTAGGGGGTTAGGGGAAAGGAGTGTTTCTGTAGGGGGTTAGGGTAAAGGAGTGTCTTTGTCGGGGGTTCGGGGAAAGGAGTGTCTCTGTCGGGAGTTAGGGGAAAGGAGTGTTTCTGTGGGGGGTTAGGATAAAGTAGGGAGTTAGGGGAACGGAGTGTCTATGCAGGGGGTTAGGGGAAAGGAATGTTTTTGTAGGGGATTAGGGGAAAGGAATGTTTCTGTTGGGGGTTAGGGGAAAGGAGTGTTTCTGTAGGGGGTGAGGGGAAAGGAATATTTCTGTAGGGGGTTAGAGGAAAGTAGTGTTCCTGCAGGGGGTTCGGGAAAAGGAATGTTTCTGTAGGGGATTACGGGAAAGGAATGTTTCTGTCGGGAGTTAGGGGAAAGGAATGTTTCAGTAGGGGATTAGGGGAAAGGAATGTTTCTGTGTCGGGGGTTAGGAGAAAGGAGTGTTTCTGTAGTAGGTTAGGGGAAAGGAGTGTTTCTGTGTAGGGGATTAGGGGAAAGGAGGGTTTCTGTCGGGGGTTAGGGGAAAGGAATGTTTCTGTCGGGAGTTAGGGGAAAGGAATGTTTCTGTGCAGGGGGTTAGGGGAAAGGAGTGTCTCTGTAGGGGGTTAGGGGAAAGGAGTGTTTCTGTAGGGGGTTAGGGGAAAGGAATGTTTCTAGAGGGGGTTAGGGGAAAGGAGTGTTTCTGTAGAGGGTTAGGGGAAAGGAGTGTTTCTGCAGATGGTTAGGGGAAAGGAATGTTTCTGTGGAGGGGGTTAGGGGTAAGGAGGGTTTCTGTAGGGGGTTAGGGAAAAGGAGTGTCTCTGTAGGGGGTTAGGGGAAAGCAGGGTCTCTGTAGGGGGTTAGGGGAAAGGAGTGTCTCTGTAGGGGGTTAGGGTAAAGGAGTGTCTTTGTCGGGGTTTGGGGAAAGGAGTGTCTCTGTCGGGGGTTAGGGGAAAGGAGTGTTTCTGTGGGGGGTTAGGGGAAAGGATTGTTTCTGTAGGGGGTTAGGGGAAAGGAGTGTTTCTGTCGGCGGTTCGGGGAAAGGAGTGTCTCTGTAGGGGGTTAAGGTAAAGGAGTGTCTTTGTCGGGGGTTCGGGGAAAGGAATGTCTCTGTCGGGGGTTAGGGGAAAGCAGTGTCTCTGTAGGGGGTTAGGGGAAAGGAGTGTTTCTGTCGGGGGTTAGGGGAAAGGAGTGTCTCTGTAGGGGATTAGGGGAAAGGAATGACTTTGTCGGGGGTTCGGGGAAAGGAGTGTCTATGTAGGGGGTTAGAGGAAAGGAGTGTTTCTGCAGAGGGTTAGGGGAAAGGAATGTTTCTGTGTCGGGGGTTCGGGGAAAGGAGTGTTTCTGTAGGGGGTTAGGGGAAAGGAATGTTTCTGTCGGGTATTAGGGGAAAGGAATGTTTCTGTTGGGGGTTAGGGGAAAGGAGGGATTCTGTTGGGGTTAGGGGAAAGGAATGTTTCTGTAGGGGATTAGGGGAAAGAAATGTTTCTGTTGGGGGTTAGGGGAAAGGAGGGATTCTGTTGGGGTTAGAGGAAAGGACTGTTTCTGTAGGGGGTTAGTGGAAAGGAATGTTTCTGTAGGGGGTTCGGGGAAAGAAATGTTTCTGTTGGGGGTTAGGGGAAAGGAGTGTTTCTGTAGGGGGTTAGAGGAAAGGAATGTTTCTGTAGGGGGTTAGAGGAAAGGAGTGTTTCTGTAGGGGGTTAGGGGAAAGGACTGTTTCTGTGTAGGGGGTTAGCGGAAAGGAATGTTTCTGTAGGGGGTTAGGGGAAAGGAGAGTTTCTGTCGGGGGTGAGGGGAATGGAGTGTTTCTGTAGAGGCTTCGGGGAAAGGAATGTTTGTGTAGAGGGTTAGGGGAAAGAACTGTTTCTGTAGCGGGTTAGGGGAAAGTAGGGGCTTAGGGGAAAGGAGTGCCGATGTAGGGGGTTAGAGGAAAGGAGTGTTTCTGTAGAGGGTTAGGGGAAAGGAGTGTTTATGTAGGGGATTCGGGGAAAGGAATGTTTCTGTAGGCGGTTAGGGGAAAGAACGGTTTCTGTCGGGGGTTAGAGGAAAGGAGTGTTTCTGTAGGGGGTTAGGGGAAAGTAATGTTTCTGTCGGGGATTAGAGGAAATGAGTGTTTCTGTCGGTGGTTAGGGGAAAGGAGTGTCTCTGTAGGGGGTTAGGGTAAAGGAGTGTCTTTGTCGGGGGTTCGGGGAAAGGAGTGTCTCTGTCGGGAGTTAGGGGAAAGGAGTGTTTCTGTGGGGGGTTAGGATAAAGTAGGGAGTTAGGGGAACGGAGTGTCTATGTAGGGGGTTAGAGGAAAGGAGTGTTTCTGCAGAGGGTTAGGGGAAAGGAATGTTTCTGTGTAGGGGGTTAGGGGAAAGGAGTGTTTCTGTAGGGGGTTAGGGGAAAGGAATGTTTTTGTAGGGGATTAGGGGAAAGGAATGTTTCTGTGTCGGGGGTTAGGAGAAAGGAGTGTTTCTGTAGGGGGTTAGGGGAAAGGAGTGTTTCTGTAGGGGGTTAGGGGAAAGGAATGTTTCTGTCGGGGGTTAGAGGAAAGGAGTGTTTCTGTCGGGGGTTAGGGGAAAGGAATGTTTCTGTAGGGGGTTGGGGGAAAGGAGTGTTTCTGTCGGAGTTCGGGGAAAGGAATGTTTCTGTTGGGGGTTAGGGGAAAGGAGGGTTTCTGTCGGTGGTTCTGGGAAAGGAATGTTTCTGTTGGGGGTTAGGGGAAAGGAGTGTTTCTGTAGGGGGTTAGAGGAAAGGAGTGTTTCTGTCGGGGGTTAGGGGAAAGGAATGTTTCTGTAGGGGGTTCGGGGAAAGGAGTGTTTCTGTAGGGGGTTAGGGGAAAAGAGTGTTTCTGTCGGTGGTTCGGGGAAAGGAATGTTTCTGTTGGGGGTTAGGGGAAAGGAGTGTTTCTGTCGGTGGTTCGGGGAAAGGAATGTTTCTGTCGGGGGTTAGGGGAAAGGAATGTTTCTGTAGGGGGTTCGGGGAAAGGAGTGTTTCTGTAGGGGGTTAGGGGAAAAGAGTGTTTCTGTCGGTGGTTCGGGGAAAGGAATGTTTCTGTTGGGGGTTAGGGGAAAGGAGGGTTTCTGTTGGGGGTGAGAGGAAAGGAGTGTTTCTGTAGGGGGTTAGGGGAAAGGAATGTTTCTGTAGGGGGTTAGAGGAAAGGAGTGCTTCTGTAGGGGGTTAGGGGAAAGGAGTGTTTCTGTAGGCGGTGAGGGGAAAGGAATGTTTCTGTAGGGGGTTAGGGGAAAGGAGAGTTTCTGTCGGGGGTGAGGGGAATGGAGTGTTTCTGTAGAGGGTTCGGGGAAAGGAATGTTTGTGTAGAGGGTTAGGGGAAAGGAATGTTTCTGTAGCGGGTTAGGAGAAAGTAGGGTCTGAGGGGAAAGGAGTGTCGATGTCGGGGGTTAGAGGAAAGGAGTGTTTCTGTAGAGGGTTAGGGGAAAGGAGTGTTTCTGTTGGGGGTTAGGGGAAAGGAGTGTTTCTGTCGGGGGTTAGGGGAAAGGAGTGTTTCTGTGGGGGGTTAGGGTAAAGTGGGGAGTTAGGGGAAAGGAGTGTCTATGTAGGGGGTTAGAGGAAAGGAGTGTTTCTGCAGAGGGTTAGGGGAAAGGAATGTTTCTGTGTCGGGGGTTCGGGGAAATGAGTGTTTCTGTAGGGGGTTAGGGGAAAGGAATGTTTCTGTAGGGGATTAGGGGAAAGGAATGTTTCTGTTGGGGGTTAGGGGAAAGGAGGGATTCTGTTGGGGTTAGGGGAAAGGAATGTTTCTGTAGGGGATTAGGGGAAAGGAATGTTTATGTAGGGGATTCGGGGAAAGGAATGTTCCTGTAGGCGGTTAGGGGAAAGAACGGTTTCTGTCGGGGGTTAGAGGAAAGGAGTGTTTCTGTCGGGGGTGAGGGGAAAGGAGTGTTTCTGTCGGGGGTTAGGGGAAAGGAGTGTCTCTGTAGGGGGTTAGGGGAAAGGAGTGTTTCTGTCGGGGGTTAGGGGAAAGGAGTGTCTCTGTCGGGGGTTAGGGGAAAGGAGTGTTTCTGTCGGGGGTTAGGGTAAAGGAGTGTCTTTGTCGGGGGTTCGGGGAAAGGAGTGTCTCTGTCGGGAGTTGGGGGAAAGGAGTGTTTCTGTGGGGGGTTAGGATAAAGTAGGGAGTTAGGGGAACGGAGTGTCTATGCAGGGGGTTAGGGGAAAGGAATGTTTTTGTAGGGGATTAGGGGAAAGGAATGTTTCTGTTGGGGGTTAGGGGAAAGGAGTGTTTCTGTAGGGGGTGAGGGGAAAGGAATATTTCTGTAGGGGGTTAGAGGAAAGTAGTGTTTCTGCAGGGGGTTCGGGAAAAGGAATGTTTCTGTAGGGGATTACGGGAAAGGAATGTTTCTGTCGGGAGTTAGGGGAAAGGAATGTTTCTGTAGGGGATTAGGGGAAAGGAATGTTTCTGTGTCGGGGGTTAGGAGAAAGGAGTGTTTCTGTAGTAGGTTAGGGGAAAGGAGTGTTTCTGTGTAGGGGATTAGGGGAAAGGAGGGTTTCTGTCGGGGGTTAGGGGAAAGGAATGTTTCTGTCGGGAGTTAGGGGAAAGGAATGTTTCTGTGCAGGGGGTTAGGGGAAAGGAGGGTTTCTGTAGGGGGTTCGGGGAAAGGAGTGTTTGTGTAGAGGGTTCGGGGAAAGAAATGTTTCTATAGGGGGTTAGGGGAAAGGAGTGTCTCTGTAGGGGGTTAGGGGAAAGGAGTGTTTCTGTGGGGGGTTAGGGGAAAGGAATGTTTCTAGAGGGGGTTAGGGGAAAGGAGTGTTTCTGTAGAGGGTTAGGGGAAAGGAGTGTTTCTGCAGATGGTTAGGGGAAAGGAATGTTTCTGTGGAGGGGGTTAGGGGTAAGGAGGGTTTCTGTAGGGGGTTAGGGGAAAGGAGTGTCTCTGTAGGGGGTTAGGGGAAAGCAGGTTCTCTGTAGGGGGTTAGGGGAAAGGAGTGTCTCTGTAGGGGATTAGGGGAAAGGAGTGTTTCTGTGGGGGGTTAGGGGAAAGGAGTGTTTCTGTAGGGGGTTAGGGGAAAGGAGTGTTTCTGTCGGCGGTTCGGGGAAAGGAGTGTCTCTGTAGGGGGTTAGGGTAAAGGAGTGTCTTTGTCGGGGGTTCGGGGAAAGGAGTGTCTCTGTCGGGGGTTAGGGGAAAGCAGTGTCTCTGTCGGGGGTTAGGGGAAAGGAGTGTTTCTGTCGGGGGTTAGGGGAAAGGAGTGTCTCTGTAGGGGATTAGGGGAAAGGAATGACTTTGTCGGGGGTTCGGGGAAAGGAGTGTCTCTGTCGGGGGTTAGGGGAAAGGAGTGTTTCTGTGGGGGGTTAGGGTAAAGTAGGGAGTTAGGGGAAAGGAGTGTCTATGTAGGGGGTTAGAGGAAAGGAGTGTTCCTGCAGAGGGTTAGGGGAAAGGAATGTTTCTGTGTCGGGGGTTAGGGGAAAGGAGTGTTTCTGTGTAGGGGATTAGGGGAAAGGAGGGTTTCTGTAGGGGGTTAGGGGAAAGGAATGTTTCTGTAGGGGATTAGGGGAAAGGAATGTTTCTGTGTCGGAGGTTAGGAGAAAGGAGGGTTTCTGTAGGGGGTTAGGGGAAAGGAGTGTTTCTGTAGAGGGTTAGGGGAAAGGAGTGTTTCGATAGGGGGTTAGGGGAAAGGAGTGTTTCTGTAGGGGGTTAGGGGAAAGGAATGTTTCTGTGCAGGGGGTTAGGGGAAAGGAATGTTTATATAGGGGGTTAGGGGAAAGGAATGTTTCTGTGCAGGGGGTTAGGGGAAAGGAATGTTTCTATCGGGGGTTCGGGGAAAGGAATGTTTCTGTGCAGGGGGTTAGGGGAAAGGAGGGTTTCTGTAGGGGGTTAGGGGAAAGGAATGTTTCTGTCGGGAGTTAGGGGAAAGGAATGTTTCTGTGCAGGGGGTTAGGGGAAAGGAGGGTTTCTGTAGGGGGTTAGGGGAAAGGAGTGTTTCTGTAGAGGGTTAGGGGAAAGGAATGTTTCTATAGGGGGTTAGGGGAAAGGAGGGTTACTGTAGGGGGTTAGGGGAAAGGAGTGTTTCTGTAGAGGGTTAGGGGAAAGGAATGTTTCTGTAGGGGGTTAGAGGAAAGGAGTGTTTCTGTAGGGGGTTAGGGGAAAGGAGTGTTTCTGTAGGGGGTTAGGGGAATGGAGTGTTTCTGTAGGGGGTTAGGGGAAAGGAATGTTTCTGTAGGGGATTAGGGGAAAGGAATGTTTCTGTTGGGGGTTAGGGTAAAGTAGGGAGTTAGGGGAAAGGAGTGTCGATGTAGGGGGTTAGAGGAAAGGAGTGTTTCTGTAGAGGGTTAGGGGAAAGGAGTGTTTATGTAGGGGATTCGGGGAAAGGAATGTTTCTGTAGGCGGTTAGGGGAAAGAACGGTTTCTGTCGGGGGTTAGGGGAAAGGAATGTTTCTGTGTAGGGGGTTAGGGGAAAGGAGTGTTTCTGTAGGGGGTTAGGGGAAAGGAATGTTTCTGTAGGGGATTAGGGGAAAGGAATGTTTCTGTTGGGGGTTTGGGGAAAGGAGGGATTCTGTTGGGGTTAGAGGAAAGTAGTGTTTCTGTAGGGGGTGAGGGGAAAGGAATAGTTCTGTAGGGGGTTCGGGGAAAGGAGTGTCTCTGTAGGGGGTTCGGGAAAAGGAATGTTTCTGTAGGGGGTTAGGGGAAAGGAATGTTTCTGTAGGGGGTTAGGGGAAAGGAGTGTTTCTGTAGATGGTTAGAGGAAAGGAGTGTTTCTGCAGAAGGTTAGGGGAAAGGAATGTTTCTGTGTCGGGGGTTAGGGGAAAGGAGTGTTTCTGTAGAGTGTTAGGGGAAAGGAGTGTTTCTGTAGGGGGTTCGGGGAAAGGAGTGTTTCTGTAGGGGGTTCGGGGAAAGTAGGGGGTTAGGGGAAAGGAGTGTCGATGTAGGGGGTTAGAGGAAAGGAGTGTTTCTGCAGAAGGTTAGGGGAAAGGAATATTTCTGTGTCGGGGGTTAGGGGAAAGGAGTGTTTCTGTAGAGTGTTAGGGGAAAGGAGTGTTTCTGCAGGGGGTTCGGGGTAAGGAGTGTTTCTGTGGAGGGTTAGGGGAAAGGAGTGTTTCTGTCGGGGGTTAGGGGAAAGGAGTGTTTCTGTAGGGGGTTTGGGGAAAGTAGGGGGTTAAGGGAAAGGAGTGTCTCTGTAGGGGGTTAGGGGAAAGGAGTGTTTCTGCAGAGGGTTAGGGGAAAGGAATGTTTCTGTGTAGGGGTTAGGGGAAAGGAGGGTTTCTGTAGGGGGTTAGGGGAAAGGAGTGTTTCTGTAGGGGGTTAGGGGAAAGGAGTGTTTCTGTGGGGGGTTAGGGGAAAGGAATGTTTCTGTGCAGGGGGTTCGGGGAAAGGAGTGTTTCTGTAGGGGGTTAGGGGAAAGGTGTGTTTCGGTAGGGGGTTAGGGGAAAGTTATGTTTCTGTAGGGGGTTAGGGGAAAGGAGAGTTTCTGTCGGCGGTTAGGGGAAAGGATTGTTTCTGCAGAGGGTTAGGGGAAAGGAGTGTTTCTATAGGGGGTTCGGGGAAAGGACTGTTTCTGTAGGGGGTTAGGGGAAAGGACTGTTTCTGTGTAGGGGGTTAGCGGAAAGGAATGTTTCTGTAGGGGGTTAGGGGAAAGGAGAGTTTCTGTCGGGGGTTCGGGGAAAGGACTGTTTCTGTAGGGGGTTAGGGGAAAGGACTGTTTCTGTGTAGGGGGCTAGGGAAAAGGAGTGTTTCTGTGGGGGGTTAGGGGAAAGTAGGGGGTTAGGGGAAAGGAGTGTCGATGTAGGGAGTTAGAGGAAAGAAGTGTTTCTGCAGAGGGTTAGGGGAAAGGAATGTTTCTGTGTAGGGGGTTAGGGGAAAGGAGTGTTTCTGTGGGGGGTTAGGGGAAAGGATTGTTTCTGTGGGGGGTTAGGGGAAAGGAGTGTTTCTGTGGGGGGTTAGGGGAAAGGAGTGTTTCTGTCGGGGGTTAGGGGAAAGGAGTGTTTCTGTAGAGGATTAGGGGAAAGGAGTGTTTCTGTGGGGGGTGAGGGGAAAGGAGTGTTTCTGTCGGGGGCTAGGGGAAAGGAGTGTTTCTGTGGGGGGTTAGGGGAAAGGAGTGTTTCTGTGGGGGGTTAGGGCAAAGGAGTGTTTCTGTGGGGGGTTAGGGGAAAGGAGTGTTTCTGTGGGGGGTTAGGGGAAAGGAGTGTTTCTGTCGGGGGTTAGGGGAAAGGAGTGTTTCTGTCGGGGGTTAGGGGAAAGGAGTGTTTCTGTAGAGGATTAGGGGAAAGGAGTGTTTCTGTGGGGGGTTAGGGGAAAGGAGTGTTTCTGTGGGGGGTTAGGGGAAAGGAATGTTTCTGTGGGGGGTTAGGGGAAAGGAGTGTTTCTGTGGGGGGTTAGGGCAAAGGAGTGTTTCTGTGGGGGATTAGGGGAAAGGAGTGTTTCTGTGGGGGGTTAGGGGAAAGGAGTGTTTCTGTGGGGGGTTAGGGGAAAGGAGTGTTTCTGTAGAGGATTAGGGGAAAGGAGTGTTTCTGTAGGGGGTGAGGGGAAAGGAGGGTTTCTGTTGGGGGTGAGGGGAAAGGAGTGTTTCTGTAGGGGGTTGGGGGAAAGGAGTGTTTCTGTCGGGGTTCGGGGAAAGGAATGTTTCTGTTGGGGGTTAGGGGAAAGGAGGGTTTCTGTTGGGGGTGAGAGGAAAGGAGTGTTTCTGTAGGGGGTTAGGGGAAAGGAGTGTTTCTGTCGGTGGTTCGGGGAAAGGAATGTTTCTGTTGGGGGTTAGGGGAAAGGAGTGTTTCTGTAGGGGGTTAGGGGAAAGGAGTGTTTCTGTCGGTGGTTCGGGGAAAGGAATGTTTCTGTTGGGGGTTAGGGGAAAGGAATGTTTCTGTAGGGGGTTCGGGGAAAGGAGTGTTTCTGTAGGGGGTTAGGGGAAAAGAGTGTTTCTGTCGGTGGTTCGGGGAAAGGAATGTTTCTGTTGGGGGTTAGGGGAAAGGAGGGTTTCTGTTGGGGGTGAGAGGAAAGGAGTGTTTCTGTAGGGGGTTAGGGGAAAGGAATGTTTCTGTAGGGGGTTAGAGGAAAGGAGTGCTTCTGTAGGGGGTTAGGGGAAAGGAGTGTTTCTGTAGGCGGTGAGGGGAAAGGAATGTTTCTGTAGGGGGTTAGGGGAAAGGAGAGTTTCTGTCGGGGGTGAGGGGAATGGAGTGTTTCTGTAGAGGGTTCGGGGAAAGGAATGTTTGTGTAGAGGGTTAGGGGAAAGGAATGTTTCTGTAGCGGGTTAGGAGAAAGTAGGGTCTGAGGGGAAAGGAGTGTCGATGTCGGGGGTTAGAGGAAAGGAGTGTTTCTGTAGAGGGTTAGGGGAAAGGAGTGTTTCTGTTGGGGGTTAGGGGAAAGGAGTGTCTCTGTCGGGGGTTAGGGGAAAGGAGTGTTTCTGTGGGGGGTTAGGGTAAAGTGGGGAGTTAGGGGAAAGGAGTGTCTATGTAGGGGGTTAGAGGAAAGGAGTGTTTCTGCAGAGGGTTAGGGGAAAGGAATGTTTCTGTGTCGGGGGTTCGGGGAAATGAGTGTTTCTGTAGGGGGTTAGGGGAAAGGAATGTTTCTGTAGGGGATTAGGGGAAAGGAATGTTTCTGTTGGGGGTTAGGGGAAAGGAGGGATTCTGTTGGGGTTAGGGGAAAGGAATGTTTCTGTAGGGGATTAGGGGAAAGGAATGTTTATGTAGGGGATTCGGGGAAAGGAATGTTCCTGTAGGCGGTTAGGGGAAAGAACGGTTTCTGTCGGGGGTTAGAGGAAAGGAGTGTTTCTGTCGGGGGTGAGGGGAAAGGAGTGTTTCTGTCGGGGGTTAGGGGAAAGGAGTGTCTCTGTAGGGGGTTAGGGGAAAGGAGTGTTTCTGTCGGGGGTTAGGGGAAAGGAGTGTCTCTGTCGGGGGTTAGGGGAAAGGAGTGTTTCTGTCGGGGGTTAGGGTAAAGGAGTGTCTTTGTCGGGGGTTCGGGGAAAGGAGTGTCTCTGTCGGGAGTTGGGGGAAAGGAGTGTTTCTGTGGGGGGTTAGGATAAAGTAGGGAGTTAGGGGAACGGAGTGTCTATGCAGGGGGTTAGGGGAAAGGAATGTTTTTGTAGGGGATTAGGGGAAAGGAATGTTTCTGTTGGGGGTTAGGGGAAAGGAGTGTTTCTGTAGGGGGTGAGGGGAAAGGAATATTTCTGTAGGGGGTTAGAGGAAAGTAGTGTTTCTGCAGGGGGTTCGGGAAAAGGAATGTTTCTGTAGGGGATTACGGGAAAGGAATGTTTCTGTCGGGAGTTAGGGGAAAGGAATGTTTCTGTAGGGGATTAGGGGAAAGGAATGTTTCTGTGTCGGGGGTTAGGAGAAAGGAGTGTTTCTGTAGTAGGTTAGGGGAAAGGAGTGTTTCTGTGTAGGGGATTAGGGGAAAGGAGGGTTTCTGTCGGGGGTTAGGGGAAAGGAATGTTTCTGTCGGGAGTTAGGGGAAAGGAATGTTTCTGTGCAGGGGGTTAGGGGAAAGGAGGGTTTCTGTAGGGGGTTCGGGGAAAGGAGTGTTTGTGTAGAGGGTTCGGGGAAAGAAATGTTTCTATAGGGGGTTAGGGGAAAGGAGTGTCTCTGTAGGGGGTTAGGGGAAAGGAGTGTTTCTGTGGGGGGTTAGGGGAAAGGAATGTTTCTAGAGGGGGTTAGGGGAAAGGAGTGTTTCTGTAGAGGGTTAGGGGAAAGGAGTGTTT
Source organism: Pristiophorus japonicus (assembly GCF_044704955.1). Classification (NCBI taxonomy): domain Eukaryota; kingdom Metazoa; phylum Chordata; class Chondrichthyes; family Pristiophoridae; genus Pristiophorus; species Pristiophorus japonicus. The sequence goes on from NC_091977.1 coordinate 196,475,536, forward strand.
CTGCAGATGGTTAGGGGAAAGGAATGTTTCTGTGGAGGGGGTTAGGGGTAAGGAGGGTTTCTGTAGGGGGTTAGGGGAAAGGAGTGTCTCTGTAGGGGGTTAGGGGAAAGCAGGTTCTCTGTAGGGGGTTAGGGGAAAGGAGTGTCTCTGTAGGGGATTAGGGGAAAGGAGTGTTTCTGTGGGGGGTTAGGGGAAAGGAGTGTTTCTGTAGGGGGTTAGGGGAAAGGAGTGTTTCTGTCGGCGGTTCGGGGAAAGGAGTGTCTCTGTAGGGGGTTAGGGTAAAGGAGTGTCTTTGTCGGGGGTTCGGGGAAAGGAGTGTCTCTGTCGGGGGTTAGGGGAAAGCAGTGTCTCTGTCGGGGGTTAGGGGAAAGGAGTGTTTCTGTCGGGGGTTAGGGGAAAGGAGTGTCTCTGTAGGGGATTAGGGGAAAGGAATGACTTTGTCGGGGGTTCGGGGAAAGGAGTGTCTCTGTCGGGGGTTAGGGGAAAGGAGTGTTTCTGTGGGGGGTTAGGGTAAAGTAGGGAGTTAGGGGAAAGGAGTGTCTATGTAGGGGGTTAGAGGAAAGGAGTGTTCCTGCAGAGGGTTAGGGGAAAGGAATGTTTCTGTGTCGGGGGTTAGGGGAAAGGAGTGTTTCTGTGTAGGGGATTAGGGGAAAGGAGGGTTTCTGTAGGGGGTTAGGGGAAAGGAATGTTTCTGTAGGGGATTAGGGGAAAGGAATGTTTCTGTGTCGGAGGTTAGGAGAAAGGAGGGTTTCTGTAGGGGGTTAGGGGAAAGGAGTGTTTCTGTAGAGGGTTAGGGGAAAGGAGTGTTTCGATAGGGGGTTAGGGGAAAGGAGTGTTTCTGTAGGGGGTTAGGGGAAAGGAATGTTTCTGTGCAGGGGGTTAGGGGAAAGGAATGTTTATATAGGGGGTTAGGGGAAAGGAATGTTTCTGTGCAGGGGGTTAGGGGAAAGGAATGTTTCTATCGGGGGTTCGGGGAAAGGAATGTTTCTGTGCAGGGGGTTAGGGGAAAGGAGGGTTTCTGTAGGGGGTTAGGGGAAAGGAATGTTTCTGTCGGGAGTTAGGGGAAAGGAATGTTTCTGTGCAGGGGGTTAGGGGAAAGGAGGGTTTCTGTAGGGGGTTAGGGGAAAGGAGTGTTTCTGTAGAGGGTTAGGGGAAAGGAATGTTTCTATAGGGGGTTAGGGGAAAGGAGGGTTACTGTAGGGGGTTAGGGGAAAGGAGTGTTTCTGTAGAGGGTTAGGGGAAAGGAATGTTTCTGTAGGGGGTTAGAGGAAAGGAGTGTTTCTGTAGGGGGTTAGGGGAAAGGAGTGTTTCTGTAGGGGGTTAGGGGAATGGAGTGTTTCTGTAGAGGGTTCGGGGAAAGGAATGTTTCTGTAGGCGGGTAGGGGAAAGGACGGTTTCTGTTGGGGGTAAGAGGAAAGGAGTGTTTCTGTAGGGGGTTAGGGGAAAGGAATGTTTCTGTAGGGGGTTAGAGGAAAGGAGTGTTTCTGTAGGGGGTTAGGGGAAAGGAATGTTTCTGTAGGGGGTTAGGGGAAAGGAGTTTTTCTGTAGGGGGTTAGGGGAAAGGAGTGTCTCTGTCGGGGGTTCGGGGAAAGGAGTGTTTCTGTAGGGGGTTAGGGGAAAGTAAGGGGTTAGGGGAAAGGAGTGTCGATGTAGGGGGTTAGAGGAAAGGAGTGTTTCTGCAGAAGGTTAGGGGAAAGCAATGTTTCTGTGTCGGGGGTTAGGGGAAAGGAGTGTTTCTGTGGGGGGTTAGGGTAAAGTAGGGAGTTAGGGGAAAGGAGTGTCGATGTAGGGGGTTAGAGGAAAGGAGTGTTTCTGTAGAGGGTTAGGGGAAAGGAGTGTTTATGTAGGGGATTCGGGGAAAGGAATGTTTCTGTAGGCGGTTAGGGGAAAGAACGGTTTCTGTCGGGGGTTAGGGGAAAGGAATGTTTCTGTGTAGGGGGTTAGGGGAAAGGAGTGTTTCTGTAGGGGGTTAGGGGAAAGGAATGTTTCTGTAGGGGATTAGGGGAAAGGAATGTTTCTGTTGGGGGTTTGGGGAAAGGAGGGATTCTGTTGGGGTTAGAGGAAAGTAGTGTTTCTGTAGGGGGTGAGGGGAAAGGAATAGTTCTGTAGGGGGTTCGGGGAAAGGAGTGTCTCTGTAGGGGGTTCGGGAAAAGGAATGTTTCTGTAGGGGGTTAGGGGAAAGGAATGTTTCTGTAGGGGGTTAGGGGAAAGGAGTGTTTCTGTAGATGGTTAGAGGAAAGGAGTGTTTCTGCAGAAGGTTAGGGGAAAGGAATGTTTCTGTGTCGGGGGTTAGGGGAAAGGAGTGTTTCTGTAGAGTGTTAGGGGAAAGGAGTGTTTCTGTAGGGGGTTCGGGGAAAGGAGTGTTTCTGTAGGGGGTTCGGGGAAAGTAGGGGGTTAGGGGAAAGGAGTGTCGATGTAGGGGGTTAGAGGAAAGGAGTGTTTCTGCAGAAGGTTAGGGGAAAGGAATATTTCTGTGTCGGGGGTTAGGGGAAAGGAGTGTTTCTGTAGAGTGTTAGGGGAAAGGAGTGTTTCTGCAGGGGGTTCGGGGAAAGGAGTGTTTCTGTGGAGGGTTAGGGGAAAGGAGTGTTTCTGTCGGGGGTTAGGGGAAAGGAGTGTTTCTGTAGGGGGTTTGGGGAAAGTAGGGGGTTAAGGGAAAGGAGTGTCTCTGTAGGGGGTTAGGGGAAAGGAGTGTTTCTGCAGAGGGTTAGGGGAAAGGAATGTTTCTGTGTAGGGGTTAGGGGAAAGGAGGGTTTCTGTAGGGGGTTAGGGGAAAGGAGTGTTTCTGTAGGGGGTTAGGGGAAAGGAGTGTTTCTGTGGGGGGTTAGGGGAAAGGAATGTTTCTGTGCAGGGGGTTCGGGGAAAGGAGTGTTTCTGTAGGGGGTTAGGGGAAAGGTGTGTTTCGGTAGGGGGGTTAGGGGAAAGTTATGTTTCTGTAGGGGGTTAGGGGAAAGGAGAGTTTCTGTCGGCGGTTAGGGGAAAGGATTGTTTCTGCAGAGGGTTAGGGGAAAGGAGTGTTTCTATAGGGGGTTCGGGGAAAGGACTGTTTCTGTAGGGGGTTAGGGGAAAGGACTGTTTCTGTGTAGGGGGTTAGCGGAAAGGAATGTTTCTGTAGGGGGTTAGGGGAAAGGAGAGTTTCTGTCGGGGGTTAGGGGAAAGGAGTGTTTCTGTAGGGGGTTAGGGGAAAGGAGTGTTTCTGTAGGGGGTTAGGGGAAAGGAGTGTTTCTGTAGGGGGTTATGGGAAAGGAGTGTTTCTGTAGGGGGCTAGGGAAAAGGAGTGTTTCTGTAGGGGGCTAGGGAAAAGGAGTGTTTCTGTGGGGGGTTAGGGGAAAGTAGGGGGTTAGGGGAAAGGAGTGTCGATGTAGGGAGTTAGAGGAAAGAAGTGTTTCTGCAGAGGGTTAGGGGAAAGGAATGTTTCTGTGTAGGGGGTTAGGGGAAAGGAGTGTTTCTGTGGGGGGTTAGGGGAAAGGATTGTTTCTGTGGGGGGTTAGGGGAAAGGAGTGTTTCTGTGGGGGGTTAGGGGAAAGGAGTGTTTCTGTCGGGGGTTAGGGGAAAGGAGTGTTTCTGTAGAGGATTAGGGGAAAGGAGTGTTTCTGTGGGGGGTGAGGGGAAAGGAGTGTTTCTGTCGGGGGCTAGGGGAAAGGAGTGTTTCTGTGGGGGGTTAGGGGAAAGGAGTGTTTCTGTGGGGGGTTAGGGCAAAGGAGTGTTTCTGTGGGGGGTTAGGGGAAAGGAGTGTTTCTGTGGGGGGTTAGGGGAAAGGAGTGTTTCTGTCGGGGGTTAGGGGAAAGGAGTGTTTCTGTCGGGGGTTAGGGGAAAGGAGTGTTTCTGTAGAGGATTAGGGGAAAGGAGTGTTTCTGTGGGGGGTTAGGGGAAAGGAGTGTTTCTGTGGGGGGTTAGGGGAAAGGAATGTTTCTGTGGGGGGTTAGGGGAAAGGAGTGTTTCTGTGGGGGGTTAGGGCAAAGGAGTGTTTCTGTGGGGGATTAGGGGAAAGGAGTGTTTCTGTGGGGGGTTAGGGGAAAGGAGTGTTTCTGTGGGGGGTTAGGGGAAAGGAGTGTTTCTGTAGAGGATTAGGGGAAAGGAGTGTTTCTGTAGGGGGTGAGGGGAAAGGAGGGTTTCTGTTGGGGGTGAGGGGAAAGGAGTGTTTCTGTAGGGGGTTGGGGGAAAGGAGTGTTTCTGTCGGGGTTCGGGGAAAGGAATGTTTCTGTTGGGGGTTAGGGGAAAGGAGGGTTTCTGTTGGGGGTGAGAGGAAAGGAGTGTTTCTGTAGGGGGTTAGGGGAAAGGAGTGTTTCTGTCGGTGGTTCGGGGAAAGGAATGTTTCTGTTGGGGGTTAGGGGAAAGGAGTGTTTCTGTAGGGGGTTAGGGGAAAGGAGTGTTTCTGTCGGTGGTTCGGGGAAAGGAATGTTTCTGTTGGGGGTTAGGGGAAAGGAGGGTTTCTGTTGGGGGTGAGAGGAAAGGAGTGTTTCTGTAGGGGGTTAGGGGAAAGGAATGTTTCTGTAGGGGGTTAGAGGAAAGGAGTGCTTCTGTAGAGGGTTAGGGGAAAGGAGTGTTTCTGTAGGCGGTGAGGGGAAAGGAATGTTTCTGTAGGGGGTTAGGGGAAAGGAGAGTTTCTGTCGGGGGTGAGGGGAATGGAGTGTTTCTGTAGAGGGTTCGGGGAAAGGAATGTTTCTGTAGCGGGTTAGGGGAAAGTAGGGTCTGAGGGGAAAGGAGTGTCGATGTCGGGGGTTAGAGGAAAGGAGTGTTTCTGTAGAGGGTTAGGGGAAAGGAGTGTTTCTGTTGGGGGTTAGGGGAAAGGAGTGTCTCTGTCAGGGGTTAGGGGAAAGGAGTGTTTCTGTGGGGGGTTAGGGTAAAGTGGGGAGTTAGGGGAAAGGAGTGTCTATGTAGGGGGTTAGAGGAAAGGAGTGTTTCTGTAGGGGATTAGGGGAAAGGAATGTTTCTGTTGGGGGTTTGGGGAAAGGAGGGATTCTGTTGGGGTTAGAGGAAAGTAGTGTTTCTGTAGGGGGTGAGGGGAAAGGAATAGTTCTGTAGGGGGTTCGGGGAAAGGAGTGTCTCTGTAGGGGGTTCGGGAAAAGGAATGTTTCTGTAGGGGGTTAGGGGAAAGGAATGTTTCTGTAGGGGGTTAGGGGAAAGGAGTGTTTCTGTAGATGGTTAGAGGAAAGGAGTGTTTCTGCAGAAGGTTAGGGGAAAGGAATGTTTCTGTGTCGGGGGTTAGGGGAAAGGAGTGTTTCTGTAGAGTGTTAGGGGAAAGGAGTGTTTCTGTAGGGGGTTCGGGGAAAGGAGTGTTTCTGTAGGGGGTTCGGGGAAAGTAGGGGGTTAGGGGAAAGGAGTGTCGATGTAGGGGGTTAGAGGAAAGGAGTGTTTCTGCAGAAGGTTAGGGGAAAGGAATATTTCTGTGTCGGGGGTTAGGGGAAAGGAGTGTTTCTGTAGAGTGTTAGGGGAAAGGAGTGTTTCTGCAGGGGGTTCGGGGAAAGGAGTGTTTCTGTGGAGGGTTAGGGGAAAGGAGTGTTTCTGTCGGGGGTTAGGGGAAAGGAGTGTTTCTGTAGGGGGTTTGGGGAAAGTAGGGGGTTAAGGGAAAGGAGTGTCTCTGTAGGGGGTTAGGGGAAAGGAGTGTTTCTGCAGAGGGTTAGGGGAAAGGAATGTTTCTGTGTAGGGGTTAGGGGAAAGGAGGGTTTCTGTAGGGGGTTAGGGGAAAGGAGTGTTTCTGTAGGGGGTTAGGGGAAAGGAGTGTTTCTGTGGGGGGTTAGGGGAAAGGAATGTTTCTGTGCAGGGGGTTCGGGGAAAGGAGTGTTTCTGTAGGGGGTTAGGGGAAAGGTGTGTTTCGGTAGGGGGGTTAGGGGAAAGTTATGTTTCTGTAGGGGGTTAGGGGAAAGGAGAGTTTCTGTCGGCGGTTAGGGGAAAGGATTGTTTCTGCAGAGGGTTAGGGGAAAGGAGTGTTTCTATAGGGGGTTCGGGGAAAGGACTGTTTCTGTAGGGGGTTAGGGGAAAGGACTGTTTCTGTGTAGGGGGTTAGCGGAAAGGAATGTTTCTGTAGGGGGTTAGGGGAAAGGAGAGTTTCTGTCGGGGGTTAGGGGAAAGGAGTGTTTCTGTAGGGGGTTAGGGGAAAGGAGTGTTTCTGTAGGGGGTTAGGGGAAAGGAGTGTTTCTGTAGGGGGTTATGGGAAAGGAGTGTTTCTGTAGGGGGCTAGGGAAAAGGAGTGTTTCTGTAGGGGGCTAGGGAAAAGGAGTGTTTCTGTGGGGGGTTAGGGGAAAGTAGGGGGTTAGGGGAAAGGAGTGTCGATGTAGGGAGTTAGAGGAAAGAAGTGTTTCTGCAGAGGGTTAGGGGAAAGGAATGTTTCTGTGTAGGGGGTTAGGGGAAAGGAGTGTTTCTGTGGGGGGTTAGGGGAAAGGATTGTTTCTGTGGGGGGTTAGGGGAAAGGAGTGTTTCTGTGGGGGGTTAGGGGAAAGGAGTGTTTCTGTCGGGGGTTAGGGGAAAGGAGTGTTTCTGTAGAGGATTAGGGGAAAGGAGTGTTTCTGTGGGGGGTGAGGGGAAAGGAGTGTTTCTGTCGGGGGCTAGGGGAAAGGAGTGTTTCTGTGGGGGGTTAGGGGAAAGGAGTGTTTCTGTGGGGGGTTAGGGCAAAGGAGTGTTTCTGTGGGGGGTTAGGGGAAAGGAGTGTTTCTGTGGGGGGTTAGGGGAAAGGAGTGTTTCTGTCGGGGGTTAGGGGAAAGGAGTGTTTCTGTCGGGGGTTAGGGGAAAGGAGTGTTTCTGTAGAGGATTAGGGGAAAGGAGTGTTTCTGTGGGGGGTTAGGGGAAAGGAGTGTTTCTGTGGGGGGTTAGGGGAAAGGAATGTTTCTGTGGGGGGTTAGGGGAAAGGAGTGTTTCTGTGGGGGGTTAGGGCAAAGGAGTGTTTCTGTGGGGGATTAGGGGAAAGGAGTGTTTCTGTGGGGGGTTAGGGGAAAGGAGTGTTTCTGTGGGGGGTTAGGGGAAAGGAGTGTTTCTGTAGAGGATTAGGGGAAAGGAGTGTTTCTGTAGGGGGTGAGGGGAAAGGAGGGTTTCTGTTGGGGGTGAGGGGAAAGGAGTGTTTCTGTAGGGGGTTGGGGGAAAGGAGTGTTTCTGTCGGGGTTCGGGGAAAGGAATGTTTCTGTTGGGGGTTAGGGGAAAGGAGGGTTTCTGTTGGGGGTGAGAGGAAAGGAGTGTTTCTGTAGGGGGTTAGGGGAAAGGAGTGTTTCTGTCGGTGGTTCGGGGAAAGGAATGTTTCTGTTGGGGGTTAGGGGAAAGGAGTGTTTCTGTAGGGGGTTAGGGGAAAGGAGTGTTTCTGTCGGTGGTTCGGGGAAAGGAATGTTTCTGTTGGGGGTTAGGGGAAAGGAGGGTTTCTGTTGGGGGTGAGAGGAAAGGAGTGTTTCTGTAGGGGGTTAGGGGAAAGGAATGTTTCTGTAGGGGGTTAGAGGAAAGGAGTGCTTCTGTAGAGGGTTAGGGGAAAGGAGTGTTTCTGTAGGCGGTGAGGGGAAAGGAATGTTTCTGTAGGGGGTTAGGGGAAAGGAGAGTTTCTGTCGGGGGTGAGGGGAATGGAGTGTTTCTGTAGAGGGTTCGGGGAAAGGAATGTTTCTGTAGCGGGTTAGGGGAAAGTAGGGTCTGAGGGGAAAGGAGTGTCGATGTCGGGGGTTAGAGGAAAGGAGTGTTTCTGTAGAGGGTTAGGGGAAAGGAGTGTTTCTGTTGGGGGTTAGGGGAAAGGAGTGTCTCTGTCAGGGGTTAGGGGAAAGGAGTGTTTCTGTGGGGGGTTAGGGTAAAGTGGGGAGTTAGGGGAAAGGAGTGTCTATGTAGGGGGTTAGAGGAAAGGAGTGTTTCTGCAGAGGGTTAGGGGAAAGGAATGTTTCTGTGTCGGGGGTTCGGGGAAATGAGTGTTTCTGTAGGGGGTTAGGGGAAAGGAATGTTTCTGTAGGGGATTAGGGGAAAGGAATGTTTCTGTTGGGGGTTAGGGTAAAGGAGGGATTCTGTTGGGGTTAGGGGAAAGGAATGTTTCTGTAGGGGATTAGGGGAAAGGAATGTTTATGTAGGGGATTCGGGGAAAGGAATGTTCCTGTAGGCGGTTAGGGGAAAGAACGGTTTCTGTCGGGGGTTAGAGGAAAGGAGTGTTTCTGTCGGGGGTGAGGGGAAAGGAGTGTTTCTGTCGGGGGTTAGGGGAAAGGAGTGTCTCTGTAGGGTGTTAGGTGAATGGAGTGTTTCTGTCGGGGGTTAGGGGAAAGGAGTGTCTCTGTAGGGGGTTAGGGGAAAGGAGTGTTTCTGTAGGGGGTTAGGGGAAAGGAGTGTCTCTGTAGGGGGTTAGGGGAAAGGAGTGTTTCTGTAGGGGGTTAGGGTAAAGGAGTGTCTTTGTCGGGGGTTCGGGGAAAGGAGTGTCTCTGTCGGGAGTTAGGGGAAAGGAGTGTTTCTGTGGGGGGTTAGGATAAAGTAGGGAGTTAGGGGAACGGAGTGTCTATGCAGGGGGTTAGGGGAAAGGAATGTTTTTGTAGGGGATTAGGGGAAAGGAATGTTTCTGTTGGGGGTTAGGGGAAAGGAGTGTTTCTGTAGGGGGTGAGGGGAAAGGAATATTTCTGTAGGGGGTTAGAGGAAAGTAGTGTTCCTGCAGGGGGTTCGGGAAAAGGAATGTTTCTGTCGGGGATTACGGGAAAGGAATGTTTCTGTCGGGAGTTAGGGGAAAGGAATGTTTCAGTAGGGGATTAGGGGAAAGGAATGTTTCTGTGTCGGGGGTTAGGAGAAAGGAGGGTTTCTGTAGGGGGTTCGGGGAAAGGAGTGTTTCTGTAGGGGGTTAGGGGAAAGGAATGTTTCTGTCGGGAGTTAGGGGAAAGGAATGTTTCTGTGCAGGGGGTTAGGGGAAAGGAGTGTCTCTGTAGGGGGTTAGGGGAAAGGAGTGTTTCTGTAGGGGGTTAGGGGAAAGGAATGTTTCTAGAGGGGGTTAGGGGAAAGGAGTGTTTCTGTAGAGGGTTAGGGGAAAGGAGTGTTTCTGCAGATGGTTAGGGGAAAGGAATGTTTCTGTGGAGGGGGTTAGGGGTAAGGAGGGTTTCTGTAGGGGGTTAGGGAAAAGGAGTGTCTCTGTAGGGGGTTAGGGGAAAGCAGGGTCTCTGTAGGGCGTTAGGGGAAAGGAGTGTCTCTGTAGGGGGTTAGGGTAAAGGAGTGTCTTTGTCGGGGGTTTGGGGAAAGGAGTGTCTCTGTCGGGGGTTAGGGGAAAGGAGTGTTTCTGTGGGGGGTTAGGGGAAAGGATTGTTTCTGTAGGGGGTTAGGGGAAAGGAGTGTTTCTGTCGGGGGTTAGGGGAAAGGAGTGTTTCTGTGGGGGGTTAGGGGAAAGGAGTGTTTCTGTAGGGGGTTAGGGGAAAGGAGTGTTTCTGTCGGCGGTTCGGGGAAAGGAGTGTCTCTGTAGGGGGTTAGGGTAAAGGAGTGTCTTTGTCGGGGGTTCGGGGAAAGGAGTGTCTCTGTCGGGGGTTAGGGGAAAGCAGTGTCTCTGTAGGGGGTTAGGGGAAAGGAGTGTTTCTGTCGGGGGTTAGGGGAAAGGAGTGTCTCTGTAGGGGATTAGGGGAAAGGAATGACTTTGTCGGGGGTTCGGGGAAAGGAGTGTCTCTGTCGGGGGTTAGGGGAAAGGAGTGTTTCTGTGGGGGGTTAGGGTAAAGTAGGGAGTTAGGGGAAAGGAGTGTCTATGTAGGGGGTTAGAGGAAAGGAGTGTTTCTGCAGAGGGTTAGGGGAAAGGAATGTTTCTGTGTCGGGGGTTCGGGGAAAGGAGTGTTTCTGTAGGGGGTTAGGGGAAAGGAATGTTTCTGTCGGGGATTAGGGGAAAGGAATGTTTCTGTTGGGGGTTAGGGGAAAGGAGGGATTCTGTTGGGGTTAGAGGAAAGGACTGTTTCTGTAGGGGATTAGTGGAAAGGAATGTTTCTGTAGGGGGTTCGGGGAAAGAAATGTTTCTGTTGGGGGTTAGGGGAAAGGAGTGTTTCTGTAGGGGGTTAGAGGAAAGGAATGTTTCTGTAGGGGGTTAGAGGAAAGGAGTGTTTCTGTAGGGGGTTAGGGGAAAGGACTGTTTCTGTGTAGGGGGTTAGCGGAAAGGAATGTTTCTGTAGGGGGTTAGGGGAAAGGAGAGTTTCTGTCGGGGGTGAGGGGAATGGAGTGTTTCTGTAGAGGCTTCGGGGAAAGGAATGTTTGTGTAGAGGGTTAGGGGAAAGAACTGTTTCTGTAGCGGGTTAGGGGAAAGTAGGGGCTTAGGGGAAAGGAGTGCCGATGTAGGGGGTTAGAGGAAAGGAGTGTTTCTGTAGAGGGTTCGGGGAAAGGAGTGTTTATGTAGGGGATTCGGGGAAAGGAATGTTTCTGTAGGCGGTTAGGGGAAAGAACGGTTTCTGTCGGGGGTTAGAGGAAAGGAGTGTTTCTGTAGGGGGTTAGGGGAAAGTAATGTTTCTGTCGGGGATTAGAGGAAATGAGTGTTTCTGTCGGTGGTTAGGGGAAAGGAGTGTCTCTGTAGGGGGTTAGGGTAAAGGAGTGTCTTTGTCGGGGGTTCGGGGAAAGGAGTGTCTCTGTCGGGAGTTAGGGGAAAGGAGTGTTTCTGTGGGGGGTTAGGATAAAGTAGGGAGTTAGGGGAACGGAGTGTCTATGTAGGGGGTTAGAGGAAAGGAGTGTTTCTGCAGAGGGTTAGGGGAAAGGAATGTTTCTGTGTAGGGGGTTAGGGGAAAGGAGTGTTTCTGTAGGGGGTTCGGGGAAAGGAATGTTTTTGTAGGGGATTAGGGGAAAGGAATGTTTCTGTGTCGGGGGTTAGGAGAAAGGAGTGTTTCTGTAGGGGGTTAGGGGAAAGGAGTGTTTCTGTGTAGGGGATTAGGGGAAAGGAGTGTTTCTGTAGGGGGTGAGAGGAAAGGAGTGTTTCTGTAGGGGGTGAGGGGAAAGGAGGGTTTCTGTTGGGGGTGAGAGGAAAGGAGTGTTTCTGTAGGGGGTTAGGGGAAAGGAATGTTTCTGTCGGGGGTTAGAGGAAAGGAGTGTTTCTGTCGGGGGTTAGGGGAAAGGAATGTTTCTGTAGGGGGTTGGGGGAAAGGAGTGTTTCTGTCGGAGTTCGGGGAAAGGAATGTTTCTGTTGGGGGTTAGGGGAAAGGAGGGTTTCTGTCGGTGGTTCTGGGAAAGGAATGTTTCTGTTGGGGGTTAGGGGAAAGGAGTGTTTCTGTAGGGGGTTAGAGGAAAGGAGTGTTTCTGTCGGGGGTTAGGGGAAAGGAATGTTTCTGTAGGGGGTTCGGGGAAAGGAGTGTTTCTGTAGGGGGTTAGGGGAAAAGAGTGTTTCTGTCGGTGGTTCGGGGAAAGGAATGTTTCTGTTGGGGGTTAGGGGAAAGGAGTGTTTCTGTCGGTGGTTCGGGGAAAGGAATGTTTCTGTCGGGGGTTAGGGGAAAGGAATGTTTCTGTAGGGGGTTCGGGGAAAGGAGTGTTTCTGTAGGGGGTTAGGGGAAAAGAGTGTTTCTGTCGGTGGTTCGGGGAAAGGAATGTTTCTGTTGGGGGTTAGGGGAAAGGAGGGTTTCTGTTGGGGGTGAGAGGAAAGGAGTGTTTCTGTAGGGGGTTAGGGGAAAGGAATGTTTCTGTAGGGGGTTAGAGGAAAGGAGTGCTTCTGTAGGGGGTTAGGGGAAAGGAGTGTTTCTGTCGGCGGTGAGGGGAAAGGAATGTTTCTGTAGGGGGTTAGGGGAAAGGAGAGTTTCTGTCGGGGGTGAGGGGAATGGAGTGTTTCTGTAGAGGGTTCGGGGAAAGGAATGTTTGTGTAGAGGGTTAGGGGAAAGGAATGTTTCTGTAGAGGGTTCGGGGAAAGGAATGTTTCTGTAGCGGGTTAGGGGAAAGTAGGGTCTGAGGGGAAAGGAGTGTCGATGTCGGGGGTTAGAGGAAAGGAGTGTTTCTGTAGAGGGTTAGGGGAAAGGAGTGTTTCTGTTGGGGGTTAGGGGAAAGGAGTGTCTCTGTCGGGGGTTAGGGGAAAGGAGTGTTTCTGTGGGGGGTTAGGGTAAAGTGGGGAGTTAGGGGAAAGGAGTGTCTATGTAGGGGGTTAGAGGAAAGGAGTGTTTCTGCAGAGGGTTAGGGGAAAGGAATGTTTCTGTGTCGGGGGTTCGGGGAAATGAGTGTTTCTGTAGGGGGTTAGGGGAAAGGAATGTTTCTGTAGGGGATTAGGGGAAAGGAATGTTTCTGTTGGGGGTTAGGGGAAAGGAGTGTTTCTGTCGGGGGTTAGGGGAAAGGAGTGTCTCTGTCGGGGGTTAGGGGAAAGGAGTGTTTCTGTCGGGGGTTAGGGTAAAGGAGTGTCTTTGTCGGGGGTTCGGGGAAAGGAGTGTCTCTGTCGGGAGTTGGGGGAAAGGAGTGTTTCTGTGGGGGGTTAGGATAAAGTAGGGAGTTAGGGGAACGGAGTGTCTATGCAGGGGGTTAGGGGAAAGGAATGTTTTTGTAGGGGATTAGGGGAAAGGAATGTTTCTGTTGGGGGTTAGGGGAAAGGAGTGTTTCTGTAGGGGGTGAGGGGAAAGGAATATTTCTGTAGGGGGTTAGAGGAAAGTAGTGTTTCTGCAGGGGGTTCGGGAAAAGGAATGTTTCTGTAGGGGATTACGGGAAAGGAATGTTTCTGTCGGGAGTTAGGGGAAAGGAATGTTTCTGTAGGGGATTAGGGGAAAGGAATGTTTCTGTGTCGGGGGTTAGGAGAAAGGAGTGTTTCTGTAGTAGGTTAGGGGAAAGGAGTGTTTCTGTGTAGGGGATTAGGGGAAAGGAGGGTTTCTGTCGGGGGTTAGGGGAAAGGAATGTTTCTGTCGGGAGTTAGGGGAAAGGAATGTTTCTGTGCAGGGGGTTAGGGGAAAGGAGGGTTTCTGTAGGGGGTTCGGGGAAAGGAGTGTTTGTGTAGAGGGTTAGGGGAAAGGAATGTTTCTAGAGGGGGTTAGGGGAAAGGAGTGTTTCTGTAGAGGGTTAGGGGAAAGGAGTGTTTCTGCAGATGGTTAGGGGAAAGGAATGTTTCTGTGGAGGGGGTTAGGGGTAAGGAGGGTTTCTGTAGGGGGTTAGGGGAAAGGAGTGTCTCTGTAGGGGGTTAGGGGAAAGCAGGTTCTCTGTAGGGGGTTAGGGGAAAGGAGTGTCTCTGTAGGGGGTTAGGGTAAAGGAGTGTCTTTGTCGGGGGTTTGGGGAAAGGAGTGTCTCTGTCGGGGGTTAGGGGAAAGGAGTGTTTCTGTGGGGGGTTAGGGGAAAGGAGTGTTTCTGTAGGGGGTTAGGGGAAAGGAGTGTTTCTGTCGGCGGTTCGGGGAAAGGAGTGTCTCTGTAGGGGGTTAGGGTAAAGGAGTGTCTTTGTCGGGGGTTCGGGGAAAGGAGTGTCTCTGTCGGGGGTTAGGGGAAAGCAGTGTCTCTGTCGGGGGTTAGGGGAAAGGAGTGTTTCTGTCGGGGGTTAGGGGAAAGGAGTGTCTCTGTAGGGGATTAGGGGAAAGGAATGACTTTGTCGGGGGTTCGGGGAAAGGAGTGTCTCTGTCGGGGGTTAGGGGAAAGGAGTGTTTCTGTGTAGGGGATTAGGGGAAAGGAGGGTTTCTGTGGGGGGTTAGGGTAAAGTAGGGAGTTAGGGGAAAGGAGTGTCTATGTAGGGGGTTAGAGGAAAGGAGTGTTCCTGCAGAGGGTTAGGGGAAAGGAATGTTTCTGTGTCGGGGGTTAGGGGAAAGGAGTGTTTCTGTGTAGGGGATTAGGGGAAAGGAGGGTTTCTGTAGGGGGTTAGGGGAAAGGAATGTTTCTGTAGGGGATTAGGGGAAAGGAATGTTTCTGTGTCGGAGGTTAGGAGAAAGGAGGGTTTCTGTAGGGGGTTAGGGGAAAGGAGTGTTTCTGTAGAGGGTTAGGGGAAAGGAGTGTTTCGATAGGGGGTTAGGGGAAAGGAGTGTTTCTGTAGGGGGTTAGGGGAAAGGAATGTTTCTGTGCAGGGGGTTAGGGGAAAGGAATGTTTATATAGGGGGTTAGGGGAAAGGAATGTTTCTGTGCAGGGGGTTAGGGGAAAGGAATGTTTCTATCGGGGGTTCGGGGAAAGGAATGTTTCTGTGCAGGGGGTTAGGGGAAAGGAGGGTTTCTGTAGGGGGTTAGGGGAAAGGAATGTTTCTGTCGGGAGTTAGGGGAAAGGAATGTTTCTGTGCAGGGGGTTAGGGGAAAGGAGGGTTTCTGTAGGGGGTTAGGGGAAAGGAGTGTTTCTGTAGAGGGTTAGGGGAAAGGAATGTTTCTATAGGGGGTTAGGGGAAAGGAGGGTTACTGTAGGGGGTTAGGGGAAAGGAGTGTTTCTGTAGAGGGTTAGGGGAAAGGAATGTTTCTGTAGGGGGTTAGAGGAAAGTAGTGTTTCTGTAGGGGGTTAGGGGAAAGGAGTGTTTCTGTAGGGGGTTAGGGGAATGGAGTGTTTCTGTAGAGGGTTCGGGGAAAGGAATGTTTCTGTAGGCGGGTAGGGGAAAGGACGGTTTCTGTTGGGGGTAAGAGGAAAGGAGTGTTTCTGTAGGGGGTTAGGGGAAAGGAATGTTTCTGTAGGGGGTTAGAGGAAAGGAGTGTTTCTGTAGGGGGTTAGGGGAAAGGAATGTTTCTGTAGGGGGTTAGGGGAAAGGAGTTTTTCTGTAGGGGGTTAGGGGAAAGGAGTGTCTCTGTCGGGGGTTCGGGGAAAGGAGTGTTTCTGTAGGGGGTTAGGGGAAAGTAAGGGGTTAGGGGAAAGGAGTGTCGATGTAGGGGGTTAGAGGAAAGGAGTGTTTCTGCAGAAGGTTAGGGGAAAGGAATGTTTCTGTGTCGGGGGTTAGGGGAAAGGAGTGTTTCTGTGGGGGGTTAGGGTAAAGTAGGGAGTTAGGGGAAAGGAGTGTCGATGTAGGGGGTTAGAGGAAAGGAGTGTTTCTGTAGAGGGTTAGGGGAAAGGAGTGTTTATGTAGGGGATTCGGGGAAAGGAATGTTTCTGTAGGCGGTTAGGGGAAAGAACGGTTTCTGTCGGGGGTTAGGGGAAAGGAATGTTTCTGTAGGGGATTAGGGGAAAGGAATGTTTCTGTTGGGGGTTTGGGGAAAGGAGGGATTCTGTTGGGGTTAGAGGAAAGTAGTGTTTCTGTAGGGGGTGAGGGGAAAGGAATAGTTCTGTAGGGGGTTCGGGGAAAGGAGTGTCTCTGTAGGGGGTTCGGGAAAAGGAATGTTTCTGTAGGGGGTTAGGGGAAAGGAATGTTTCTGTAGGGGGTTAGGGGAAAGGAGTGTTTCTGTAGATGGTTAGAGGAAAGGAGTGTTTCTGCAGAAGGTTAGGGGAAAGGAATGTTTCTGTGTCGGGGGTTAGGGGAAAGGAGTGTTTCTGTAGAGTGTTAGGGGAAAGGAGTGTTTCTGTAGGGGGTTCGGGGAAAGGAGTGTTTCTGTAGGGGGTTCGGGGAAAGTAGGGGGTTAGGGGAAAGGAGTGTCGATGTAGGGGGTTAGAGGAAAGGAGTGTTTCTGCAGAAGGTTAGGGGAAAGGAATGTTTCTGTGTCGGGGGTTAGGGGAAAGGAGTGTTTCTGTGGGGGGTTAGGGTAAAGTAGGGAGTTAGGGGAAAGGAGTGTCTATGTAGGGGGTTAGAGGAAAGGAGTGTTTCTGCAGAGGGTTAGGGGAAAGGAATGTTTCTGTGTAGGGGGTTAGGGGAAAGGAGTGTTTCTGTAGGGGGTTAGGGGAAAGGAATGTTTCTGTTGTGGATTCGGGGAAAGGAATGTTTCTGTTGGGGGTTAGGGGAAAGGAGGGATTCTGTTGGGGTTAGAGGAAAGTAGTGTTTCTGTAGGGGGTGAGGGGAAAGCAATGTTTCTGTAGGGGGTTAGAGGAAAGGAGTGTTTCTGCAGGGGGTTAGGGGAAAGGAATGTTTCTGTAGGGGATTAGGGGAAAGGAATGTTTCTGTGTCGGGGGTTAGGGGAAAGGAGTGTTTCTGTAGAGGGTTAGGGGAAAGGAGTGTTTCTGTCGAGGGTTCGGGGAAAGGAGTGTTTCTGTAGAGGGTTAGGGGAAAGGAGTGTTTCTGTAGAGGGTTAGGGGAAAGGAATGTTTCTATAGGGGGTTAGGGGAAAGGAATGTTTCTGTGCAGGGGGTTAGGGGAAAGGAGTGTTTCTGTAGAGGGTTAGGGGAAAGGAATGTTTCTGTGCAGGGGGTTAGGGGAAAGGAATGTTTCTATAGGGGGTTAGGGGAAAGGAATGTTTCTGTGCAGGGGGTTAGGGGAAAGGAATGTTTCTATAGGGGGTTAGGGGAAAGGAATGTTTCTGTGCAGGGGGTTAGGGGAAAGGAGGGTTTCTGTAGGGGGTTAGGGGATAGGAATGTTTCTGTCGGGAGTTAGGGGAAAGGAATGTTTCTGTGCAGGGGGTTAGGGGAAAGGAGGGTTTCTGTAGGGGGTTATGGGAAAGGAGTGTTTCTGTAGAGGGTTAGGGGAAAGGAATGTTTCTATAGGGGGTTAGGGGAAAGGAGTGTCTCTGTAGGGGGTTAGGGGAAAGGAATGTTTCTGTAGATGGTTAGGGGAAAGGAATGTTTCTGTGTAGGGGGTTAGGGGAAAGGAGGGTTACTGTAGGGGGTTAGGGGAAAGGAGTGTTTCTGTAGAGGGTTAGGGGAAAGGAATGTTTCTGTAGGGGGTTAGAGGAAAGGAGTGTTTCTGTAGGGGGTTAGGGGAAAGGAGTGTTTCTGTAGGGGGTTAGGGGAATGGAGTGTTTCTGTAGAGGGTTCGGGGAAAGGAATGTTTCTGTAGGCGGGTAGGGGAAAGGACGGTTTCTGTAGGGGGTTAGAGGAAAGGAGTGTTTCTGTAGGGGGTTAGGGGAAAGGAATGTTTCTGTAGGGGGTTAGGGGAAAGGAGTGTTTCTGTAGGGGGTTAGGGGAAAGGAGTGTCTCTGTCGGGGGTTCAGGGAAAGGAGTGTTTCTGTAGGGGGTTAGGGGAAAGTAAGGGGTTAGGGGAAAGGAGTGTCGATGTAGGGGGTTAGAGGAAAGGAGTGTTTCTGCAGAAGGTTAGGGGAAAGGAATGTTTCTGTGTCGGGGGTTAGGGGAAAGGAGTGTTTCTGTAGAGTGTTAGGGGAAAGGAGTGTTTCTGTAGGGGGTTCGGGAAAGGAGTGTTTATGTGGAGGGTTAGGGGAAAGGAGTGTTTCTGTCGGGGGTTAGGGGAAAGGAGTGTTTCTGTAGAGCGTTGGAGAAAGGAGTGTTTCTGTAGAGGGTTAGGGGAAAGGAGTGTTTCTGTAGGGGGTTTGGGGAAAGTAGGGGGTTAAGGGAAAGGAGTGTCTCTGTAGGAGGTTAGTGGAAAGGAGTGTTTCTGTAGGGGGTTAGGGGAAAGGAGTGTTTCTGTAGGGGGTTAGGGGAAAGGAGTGTTTCTGTAGGGGGTTAGGGAAAAGGAGTGTTTCTGTAGGGGGTTCGGGGAAAGGACTGTTTCTGTAGGGGGTTCGGTGAAAGGAATGTTTCTGTAGGCGGTTAGGGGAAAGGACTGTTTCTGTGTAGGGGGTTAGCGGAAAGGAATGTTTCTGTAGGGGGTTAGGGGAAAAGAGAGTTTTGGTCGGGGGTTAGGGGAAAGGAGTGTCTCTGTCGGGGATTAGGGGAAAGGAGTGTTTCTGTGGGGGGTTAGGGGAAAGGAGTGTTTCTGTCGGCGGTTCGGGGAAAGGAGTGTCTCTGTAGGGGGTTAGGGGAAAGCAGTGTCTCTGTAGGGGGTTAGGGGAAAGGAGTGTCTATGTAGGGGGTTAGAGGAAAGGAGTGTTTCTGTGTCGGGGGTTCGGGGAAAGGAGTGTTTCTGTAGGGGGTTAGAGGAAAGGAATGTTTCTGTCGGGGGTTCGGGGAAAGAAATGTTTCTCTTGGGGGTTAGGGGAAAGGAGGGATTCTGTTGGGGTTAGGGGAAAGGAATGTTTCTGTAGGGGATTAGGGGAAAGGAATGTTTCTCTTGGGGGTTAGGGGAAAGGAGGGATTCTGTTGGGGTTAGAGGAAAGGACTGTTTCTGTAGGGGGTTAGTGGAAAGGAATGTTTCTGTCGGGGGTTCGGGGAAAGAAATGTTTCTGTTGGGGGTTAGGGGAAAGGAGTGTTTCTGTAGGGGGTTAGAGGAAAGGAATGTTTCTGTAGGGGGTTAGAGGAAAGGAGTGTTTCTGTAGGGGGTTAGGGGAAAGGACTGTTTCTGTGTAGGGGGTTAGCGGAAAGGAATGTTTCTGAAGGGGGTTAGGGGAAAGGAGAGTTTCTGTCGGGGGTGAGGGGAATGGAGTGTTTCTGTAGAGGCTTCGGGGAAAGGAATGTTTGTGTAGAGGGTTAGGGGAAAGGACTGTTTCTGTAGCGGGTTAGGGGAAAGTAGGGGCTTAGGGGAAAGGAGTGTCGATGTAGGGGGTTAGAGGAAAGGAGTGTTTCTGTAGAGGGTTAGGGGAAAGGAGAGTTTATGTAGGGGATTCGGGGAAAGGAATGTTTCTGTAGGCGGTTAGGGGAAAGAACGGTTTCTGTCGGGGGTTAGAGGAAAGGAGTGTTTCTGTAGGGGGTGAGGGGAAAGGAGTGTTTCTGTCGGTGGTTAGGGGAAAGGAGTGTCTCTGTAGGGGGTTGGAGTAAAGGAGTGTTTCTGTAGGGGGTTAGGGTAAAGGAGTGTCTTTGTCGGTGGTTAGGGGAAAGGAGTGTCTCTGTAGGGGGTTGGGGTAAAGGAGTGTTTCTGTAGGGGGTTAGGGTAAAGGAGTGTCTTTGTCGGGAGTTAGGGGAAAGGAGTGTTTCTGTGGGGGGTTAGGATAAAGTAGGAAGTTAGGGGAACGGAGTGTCTATGTAGGGGGTTAGAGGAAAGGAGTGTTTCTGCAGAGGGTTAGGGGAAAGGAATGTTTCTGTGTCGGGGGTTAGGGGAAAGGAGTGTTTCTGTAGGGGGTTAGGGGAAAGGAATGTTTTTGTAGGGGATTAGGGGAAAGGAATGTTTCTGTGTCGGGGGTTAGGAGAAAGGAGTGTTTCTGTAGGGGGTTAGGGGAAAGGAGTGTTTCTGTGTAGGGGATTAGGGGAAAGGAGGGTTTCTGTAGGGGGTTAGGGGAAAGGAATGTTTCTGTAGGGGATTAGGGGAAAGGAATGTTTCTGTGTCGGGGGTTAGGAGAAAGGAGTGTTTCTGTAGAGGGTTAGGGGAAAGGAGTGTTTCTGTAGAGGGTTAGGGGAAAGGAGTGTTTCTATAGGGGGTTAGGGGAAAGGAGTGTCTGTGTAGGGGGTTAGGGGAAAGGAATGTTTCTGTGCAGGGGGTTAGGGGAAAGGAATGTTTCTATAGGGGGTTAGGGGAAAGGAATGTTTCTGTGCAGGGGGTTAGGGGAAAGGAATGTTTCTATCGGGGGTTAGGGGAAAGGAATGTTTCTCTGCAGGGGGTTAGGGGAAAGGAGGGTTTCTGTAGGGGGTTAGGGGAAAGGAGTGTTTCTGTAGAGGGTTAGGGGAAAGGAATGTTTCTATAGGGGGTTAGGGGAAAGGAGTGTCTCTGTAGGGGGTTAGGGGAAAGGAATGTTTCTGTAGATGGTTAGGGGAAAGGAATGTTTCTGTGTAGGGGGTTCGGGGAAAGGAGGGTTACTGTAGGGGGTTAGGGGAAAGGAGTGTTTCTGTCGAGGGTTAGGGGAAAGGAATGTTTCTGTAGGGGGTTAGAGGAAAGGAGTGTTTCTGTAGGGGGTTAGGGGAAAGGAGTGTTTCTGTAGGGGGTTAGGGGAAAGGAGGATTACTGTAGGGGGTTAGGGGAAAGGAGTGTTTCTGTAGAGGGTTAGGGGAAAGGAATGTTTCTGTTGGGGGTTAGAGGAAAGGAGTGTTTCTGTAGGGGGTTAGGGGAAAGGAGTGTTTCTGTAGGGGGTTAGGGGAATGGAGTGTTTCTGTAGAGGGTTCGGGGAAAGGAATGTTTCTGTAGGCGGGTAGGGGAAAGGACGGTTTCTGTTGGGGGTAAGAGGAAAGGAGTGTTTCTGTAGGGGGTTAGGGGAAAGGAATGTTTCTGTAGGGGGTTAGAGGAAAGGAGTGTTTCTGTAGGGGGTTAGGGGAAAGGAGTGTCTCTGTCGGGGGTTCGGGGAAAGGAGTGTTTCTGTAGGGGGTTAGGGGAAAGGAATGTTTCTGTAGGGGGTTAGGGGAAAGGAGTGTTTCTGTCGGGGGTTAGGGGAAAGGAGTGTCTCTGTCGGGGGTTCGGGGAAAGGAGTGTTTCTGTAGGGGGTTAGGGGAAAGTAAGGGGTTAGGGGAAAGGAGCGTCGATGTAGGCGGTTAGAGGAAAGGAGTGTTTCTGCAGAAGGTTAGGGGAAAGGAATGTTTCTGTGTCGGGGGTTAGGGGAAAGGAGTGTTTCTGTGGGGGGTTAGGGTAAAGTAGGGAGTTAGGGGAAAGGAGTGTCTATGTAGGGGGTTAGAGGAAAGGAGTGTTTCTGCAGAGGGTTAGGGGAAAGGAATGTTTCTGTGTCGGGGGTTAGGGGAAAGGAGTGTTTCTGTAGGGGGTTCGGGGAAAGGAATGTTTCTGTAGTGGATTAGGGGAAAGGAATGTTTCTGTTGGGGGTTAGGGGAAAGGAGTGTTTCTGTAAGGGGTTAGGGGAAAGGAGTGTTTCTGTAGGGGGTTAAGGGAAAGGAATGTTTCTATAGGGGATTAGGGGAAAGGAATGTTTCTGTAGGGGGTTAGGGGAAAGGAGTGTTTCTGTTGGGGGTTAGGGGAAAGGAGTGTTTCTATAGGGGGTTAGGGGAAAGGAATGTTTCTGGCGGGGGTTAGAGAAAAGGAGTGTTTCTATAGGGGTTTAGGGGAAAGGAGTGTTTCTGTTTCATCATCATAGGCAGTCCCTCGAAATCGAGGAAGACATGGTTCCACTCAACGTGTGTTCTCATGTGGCTGTACAGTCCGATGTGGTAATTACAGTCTCTCAGGTGGGGCCGACAGTGGTTGAAGGAAAGGGTGGGTGGGGAGCCTGGTTTGCCACATGTTCCTTCCGCTGTCTGCGCTTGATTTCTGCATGCTGTCAGCGATAAGACTCGAGGTGTTCAGCGCCCTCCCGGATGTTCTTCCTCCACTTTTGGGGATCTTGGGCCAGGGGTTCCCAGGTACCGGGGGATGTTGCACTTCATCAAGGGCTTTGAGGGTGTCCTTGAAATGTTTCCTCTGCCCACCTGGGGCTCGCTTGCGTTGTAGGAGTTCAGAGTAGAGCACTTGCTTAGGGAGTCTCGAGTCGGTTATGTGGACGATGTGGCCCGCCCAACGGAGCTGATTGAGTGTGGTCAATGCTTCGATGCTGGGAATGTTGGCCTGAGTGAGAACACTGACGTTGGTGCGTCTATCCTCCCAGTGGATTTGAAGAATCTTGCAGAGGCCGCGCTGGTGGTATTTCTCCAGCGCTTTGAGGTATCTACTGTATCTGGTCCACGTCTCTGAGCCATATAGGAGGGCGGGTATCACCACTGCTCTGTAGACCATATGCTTGGTGCTAGATTTGAGATCCTGGTCTTCAAACACTCTCTTCCTCAGGCTACCGAAGGCTGTGCTGGCACACTGGAGGTGGTGTTGGACCTAGTCATCGATGTCTGCCCTTGCTGGTAGACTCCTGAGGTATGGAAAATGGTCGAAGTTGTCCAAGGCTGACCCATGGATTTTGATGACCAGTGGGGGCAGTGCTGTGTGGCGGGGTCAGGTTGGTGGAGGACCTTTGTCTTACGGATGTTTAGCGTAAGGCCCATGCTTTCGTACGCCTCGGTGAAGATGTTGACGATGGCTGGGAGTTCGGCCTCTGAGTGTGCGCAGACGCAAGTATCATCTGCGTACTGTAGTCGTGACAGAGGCCAAACTCCAAGTAGGGGGTTAGCGGAAGGAGTGTCTGTAGGGGGTTAGGGGGAGGAGTGTCTCTGTGTATGGGGAGGAAGGAGGAGTGTTGCTGTGTAGGGATGGGAGAAAGTGTGAATATTCAGGTAGTTTTTGAAAAAGTGATCGATTAGTCTGTTGAATATAGATAAACACAATTTATTAAAAAAAATATCAATGGTGAATTTTAATTAAAGGATACTAAAATTAATCCGAATACGTTAGCTTTTCTCTGCGAACACGCTTCCAGACTGCACTGGAAATACAAGTGCCAGTACGTATTGGGGAGGGCGCGGGGTGTCAGCGACATTTTGAAGGTGAGCATACAATTATAAATTTGACACCAGTACCTCGAGCAACATTGATTAACAGTATAGAACAAACATTATTCAAGCTGATAAACCTGAAGTGGGAGGGGAGGTGCGGGAAGTGGAAGAAGCTGCTTGTAATATCTAAATCTGACTGTTTAAATATTACAAAACAAATCAATTATAATTAATGTGATTCCGATCACTTAATTGGAAAATACTGTAGAACTGCTTTTATTTGTTTGTTATGGTCATCTTAATGTCACTAATGAGGGAGTGATGGGATTCGATTGTTCCAAATTACTAGTTCTTCCAAAAAAAGAAAAGAAAGATTGCATTTATATCGAGCCTTTCATGACTACCGGACGTCCCAAAGCGCTTTACAGCCAATGAAGTACTTTTTTTGGAATGTAGTAACTGTTGTAGGAAACATGGCAGCCAATTTTCGCACAGCAAACTCCCACAAACAGCAATATGCTAATGACCAGATAATCTGTTTTTGTTATGTTGATTGAGGGATAACTATTGGCCAGGACACCAGGGTAACTCTCCTGCTCTTCTTCAATATATTATCAAGGATTCTTTTCTGTCCACCTGAGAGCAGACAAGGTCTCTGGTTAATGTCTCAACTGAAAGCCAGCACCTCCGACAGTGCAGCACTCTCAGCACTGCACTGGAGTGTCAGCCTAGATTTTTGTGCTGAAGTCTCTGGAGCGGGACTTGAACCAACAACCTTCTGACTCAGGCAAGAGTGCTGCGTCACAGCTGACACATTCATATTTGCATTCACATTGACTCATTCATACCTGCCTACACAGTGGTATAAAAATATGCCCATGTTTGCGTCGGAATCTGCAGGTTTGCTTAAACTGTAAGTACATTGTCCTCCCAAAATTACAATTAGGGAAGCAATTACAACCTCATTTACAATTACAGAAAATAGCCTATTTCACACATGGGAAGGTTGGCTTAGGGGAGCTAACATTAGAATGTCCAACACTGTAGAAGTGTAGCTTGAAGTACAGGTTCTTGTAGTACTTAATGGTGTACTCTTGTTAAGTGTGTAATTGATCGAATTACTTCCTGAATTCTCCGTGAGAGAATAATTAAAAGCGTCACTATTAGTGCCACAGCCTATATTAAGCATTGGTAAGTTATGATCAAAAACTTGAATCGTGTTGTTAGGTTCAGGAACCGCCACACCATTTGGAAATCTTGTCTCCTGACTCTTTCTGTTTCTTTGCCTTCTTGGGGGACACAATTATTTCTCCTACCAGGATAAATGTTAATGTCGCACAAAAATATCAGTCTCTCTGCATACTTATTTGTATAAATTGTAAACATTTTTTCTCTATTTCTATACACAGATGTCGAAGAGATGGAGCTAAGCTACTATGAAGTGCCAATATATGTAAGTACTTCTGTTGATGGCTATCTGTTTCTATCTTTTTAAAACATTTGTTTTAATTTTTTTGTGGTCATGAAGGTGAGGAATGTTGTGCTGGAGAATGGACCATTTCCTGTTTCAGGCACTCAATGTCACCCCAGATCAGGTATAACACAGCCAGATGTAGAGTAAAGCTCACTTTACTCATTCCCAACAAGATGCTCAGCCCCAATCTCAGAAGTGTATCCCTAACATAGGAGCATAGGAATAGGAGTAGACCATTGAGCCCCTTGAGCCTATTCTGCCAATCAATCAGATCATGGCTGATCTGTGACCGAACTCCATATACCCACCTTTGGCCCATATCCTTTAATACCTTTGGTTAACTAAAAGCTAGCAATCTCTGATTTAAAATTAACAATTGACCTAGCATCAATTGCTGTTTGTGAAAGAGTTCCAAACTTCTACCACCCTTTGTGTGTAGAAATGTTTCCTAATTTCACTTCTGGGTCTGGCTCTAATTTTTAGACTATGCCCCCTAGTCCTAGAATTTCCAACCAGCGGAAATAGTTTCTATTTATCTACCCTATCTGTTCCCCTTAATATCTTCAAAGCTTCGATCAGGTCACCCCTTAACCTTCTAAATACTAGAGAATACAACTTTAATTTGTGTAATGTCTCCTTAAAGTCCGGGTATCATTCTGGTAAACCTGCACTGCACTCCCTCCAAGGCCAATATATCCTTCGTAAGATGTGGTGCCCAGAACTGCACAGTACTCCAGGCATAGTCTAACCAGGGTTTTGTACAGCTACAGCAGAACTTCTAACCCATTGTATTCTAAACATCTAGATGTAAAGCCCAGCATTCCATTAGCCGCCTTGATTATTTTCAATACCTGCTCATGACATTTTAATGATCTATGTACATGGATCCCTAAATCTCTTTGGACCATCACTGTTTTTAGTTTTTCACCTTTGGAAAGTATCCTGTTCTATCCTTTATAGGTCCAAACTGGATGAACTCACATTTGCCTACATTGAAATCCATTTGTCACAGTTTTGCCCATTCATCACCATCATCATCATAGGCAGTCCCTCGGAATCGAGGAAGACTTGCTTCCACTCTTAAAGTGCGTCCTTAAGTGACTGAACAGTCCAATATGAGAACCACAGTCCCTGTCACAGGTGGGACAGATAGTCATTGTGGGAAAGGATGGGTAGGACTGGTTTGCCGCATGCTCTTTCCGCTGCCTGCGCTTGTTTTCTGCATGCTCTCGACGATGAGACTCGAGGTGCTCAGTGCCCTCCCAGATGTACTTCTTCCACTTAGGGCGGTCTTTAGCTGGGGATTCCCAGGTGTCGGTGGGAATGTTGCACTTTATCAGGGAGGCTTTGAGGGTGTCCTTGTAACTTTTCCTCGGCCCACCTTTGGCTCGTTTGCCGTGAAGGAGTTCCGAGTAGAGCGCTTGCTTTGGGAGTCTCGTGTCTGGCATGCAAACTATGTGGCCTGCCCAGCGGAGCTGATCAAGTGTGGTCAGTGCTTCAATGCTGGGGATGTTGGCCTGGTCGAGGACGCTAATGTTGGTGCATCTATCCTCCCAGGGGATTTGTAGGATCTTGCGGAGACATCATTGGTGGTATTTCTGCAACGACTTGAGGTGTCTACTGTACATGGACCATGTCTCTAAGCCATACAGGAGGGCGGGTGTTACTACAGCCCTGTAGACCATGAGCTTGGTGGCAGATTTGAGGGCCTGGTTTTCAAACACTCTCTTCCTCAGGCAGCCGAAGGCTGCACCGGCGCACTGGAGGCGGCGTTGAATCTCGTCGTCGATGTGTGCTCTTGTTGATAAGAGGCTTCCGAGGTATGGGAAATGGTCCACGTTGTCCAGGGCCACGCTGTGGATCTTGATGACTGGGGGGCAGTGCTGTGCGGCGAGGACAGACTGGTGAAGCACCTTTTGTCTTATGGATGTTTTGCGTAAGGCCTATGCATTCATACGCCTCAATAAATATGTCAACTATTCCCTTCATCTGTTGATATCCCATCGTCATTTTATGCTTTCATTTACTCTGCTTACAATGCCAGCTATCTTTGTGTCATTGGCAAATTTGGATAGATGACTTTCTATGCCATCATCTAAGTCGTTAATAAATACTGTGAATAGTTGAGGCCTCAACACAGATCCCTGCGGGATACCTCTAGTCATATCATACCAATCCATTATCCCTACTGCTTGTCTCCAACTGCTCAGCCAATTTCCTAACTCTGCAATGTGACAATTTATTCTATTCTTCACACCAGCCATCATGTGACCTCCTGCGATTGTCAAATTAAGGACCTTTGCAGTATATGTCCATGTCCACTAAAAACTAGATCAAGACTGCCCAAATTAATTTCACAGAGCCATTACAGCCAACAAATAGAAGAGACTCTCATCCTATTAGTCTGGGCTGAAGATGAATGCAAAGGTCTCAAAGTTGAAAAGACAATGGCTTAGAAATTGATTGGTGCTGTGCCTGTCTTACATGTGTAAAATGGGAGCCTAATATCCAATATGGTGGGCGGTGTGTGCATCCATATTCCACACTGAAAATTCACCACCCGCCATATTTGTAAAGGCTGAAGTATAGGCACCCAGAGCCACCTGGAACAGGTGTTAGGCCCTTTGCATATGAAAATAGGGGCCCGAGCACCTTTTTCAGTAACCCTTCCTGAAATTTGGTTGTCCTGAACTTTGCCGGTACCAACCCAGCTGAAAATGAGAATTGACCCAGCGTCTACCGTGTTTTGGGGAAAAATTTCCAAACTTCTATTAAACGTTTGTGTGAAAAATTGCTTCCTGATATCACTCTTAAATGGCCTCGTTCTAATTTTAAGATTATGCCCCCTTGTTCTAGATTTATGCTCTTTATTCTGGGTTAACTCCCTCTATTTACCATATCAATCCCTTTATCATTTTAAACACCTCAATTAGATCATCCCTCAAATTACAAACTCAAGTCAATATAAGCCAAGTTTATGGCTTGAATAAACTGAATATGACAAAGATGAGTGAGGCTTCACATTAAAGTATAACATTTAAAAAGAATCAAGCAAGACACAATTCTCTCAGAAAAAGCAATTAATGTACTCCGATGAGCATCTTTTGAAAAAAGAACTGGATGATTTTCTGCTTAGAAGCAGGGTGGAGGATAAGTACAGATAGAGATCATTGAATACAGGTTGAACCTCTCTCTCATCTAACACCCTCTGGCCTGTGCCGGACCAGAGAGTTTGCTGGACCACAGGAGGTCATGCCGACCCCAGACCCCAGACTTAAAAATCCCACTGTCAGCAAAGTTTTAGAATTACTTCCTACAAGAGCTATTTTTGCTAATCTGTAACTGTAGTACCATGTCGTATCAGCCGCATTGTGGCTATTATGATGTAAATAGGACTGATCTAGGGAGTGTGCTAGCAGGTTGGATGCGAGATTTGCTGGCGGGTTGCATGGCAAGAGGGGCTGCTGTTGTAAGGAGCCCCGTTGTTCAGCGCGGAGGCCGAAGGAGCCCATGCTAAAGTCGAGGTAGTGTACATGGAGTGCAACTCCATCACCCCACCGCCGGTCAGCAAGGGAGATGTGGGCAGTGTCCTCAAACATGAACTCGCTGGCCGGGTCAATGATCCAGTAGTGGCCTTGGCCAGGCCCTTGGGCAGTTTGACAAAGCACTCATTCAAGGAGAGGTTGCGATGCACGGAATTCTTCCAGCCTTGGTAGGAGCCTCGGAAAAAGGGGAAGCGGCTCTGGAGGAACTGATAGATCACGCTTCGAGTCAGCCGCTTGGTGGGAGAGCTCTGGATAGCCATCATAATCATGGCTATGTAGGAATATGGCGGCTTCTCTGGGCGCCGTATGCTAGCTTTTGTTTCCTTACTTTTGGTAGTAGATAGTGGAGGTGGCTGATTCCATCACAGGTCTGACAACGCTGCTGACAATGACCCACCCGGATCATTGTCAGCAGTAGCCGGTTTAAATAAACACTAAGATCCCCTCACCTGACACCTGGTCGAGTCCTCACCTCCTCTCTGACCCGGCAGAGCTCCTGCCCGCTCTGTAGTGCCTCGTTCTGTCCCTATGGGAACCTGCGGCTCCTCCTGATCCCGACCTCATTTTCAGGCGTGTGACGGCTGTGAAGTGGTTCCTGTCGACATGGGAAAATCATTCGACAATTTTATTTGTAAAAAGGATTTCCATCCGACCTCCAAGTCCAACATCAAAAAAGTGAGCGGCAGCTCAGGGCGCGTGTTTTTGGGAGGGGGCAACAACGATGTCACTGGGCCTGAGGGCCGCCCACCCGCCCATTCTGCGGAGACTACAAGATAACGATCAACCGAGTCTTGTTACAAAACCAGTATCCACTATCCAAGGCAGATGACCTTTTCGCAATGTTAGCAGGGGGGAAGTCGTTTACCAAGTTGGATCTAACCTCCGCTTACATGACACAGGAGCTGGCTGAATCTTCGAAAAGACTGACGTGCATCAACACGTACAAAGGACTGTTTATATACCACAGATGCCCTTTTGGGATTCGCTCAGCTGCTGACATTTTCCAGAGGAACATGGAGAGTCTGCTGAAATCGGTTCTGCGCACCGTTGTGTCTCAAGACGATATCCTGATCACCGGTCGTGACACCATTGAACACCTGCACAACCTGGAAGAGGTTCTAAGTCAACTAGATAGAGTGGGACTCAGGCTGAAACACTCCGTGTGTTTTCCTGGTGCCAGAGGTCGAATTTTTGGGGAGAAAGATTGCGGCAGATAGCATCAGACCCACGGACTCAAAAACGGAGGCCATCAAGAACGCACCCAGACCACAGAATGTGACGGAGCTGCATTCGTTCCTGGGACTCAACTATTTTGGTAACTTTCTACCCAGATTGAGCACTTTGCTGGAACCATTGCACATGTTGCCACGTAAGGGTGACTACAGGGTTTGGGGTAAATCTCAAGAGACAGCCTTTGAGAAGGCCAGAAATCTGCTATGTTCTAACAAGTTACTTATATTGTATGACCTGTGTAAATATTTAGTGCTAGTTTGTGATGCATCTTCGTACGGGGTCGGGTGTGTGTTACAGCAAACCAGTGTATCAGGTAAACTGCAACCGGTTGCATATGCGTCTAGAAGTCTATCTAAGGCTGAAGGAGCCTACAGTATGGTCGAGAAAGAGGCGTTAGCATGTGTATACGGGGTTAAGAAAATGCACCATTACCTATTTGGACTCCAGTTCGAGCTTGAAACCGATCACAAACCGCTCATTTCGCTGTTTTCAGAAAGCAAGGCATAAACACCAATGCTTCGTCCCGCATCCAACGATGGGCACTAACATTGTCTGCCACAGACCAGGCACTGAGAACTGTGCTGATGCCTTCAGTCGGCTACCATTGCCCACCACCGGGGTGGAAATGGCGCAACCCGCAGACTTGCTTCTGGTCATGGATGTTTCTGAGAGCAAGGGGTCACCCATCACTGCTCGCCAGATCAGTACCTGGACTAGCCTGGACCCTGTGCTATCACTAGTAAAAAGTTGCGTCCTCAATGGGAGCTGGTCGGCTGTTCCCGGGGAAATGCAAGATGAAATTAAGCCATTTCGCTGATGTAAAGATGAAATGTCCATCCAGTTGGATTGTCTCTTAAGGGGTAATCATGTGGTTTTGCCAAAAAAAGTCAGGGAAACGTTTATACACGACCTACATAGTACCCACCCAGGCATAGTCATGATGAAGACTATCGCCAGGTTGTACGTTTGGTGGCCCGGCATTGACTCGGATTTGGAGTCATACATACACCAATGTAACACTTGCTCACAGTTGAGCAATGCACCAAGGGAGGCTCCACTGAGTCTGTGGTCATGGCCCTCCAAACCGTGGTCCAGGATCCACGTAGATTTCGCTGGCCCCCTTCTAGGAAAGATGTTCTTAGTATTAGTGGACGCTTACTCTAAATGGATTGAATGTGTAATCATGTCATCCTGCACGTACACTGCCACCATTAAAAGCCTCCAGGCCATGTTCGCCACCCATGGTTGCCCGACGTCCTTGTCAGTGACAATGGACCGTGTTTCACCAGCTCGGAATTCAATGAGCTTATGACCCGCAATGGCATTATGCATGTCAGATCTGCCCCGTTTAAGCCTGCATCCAATGGTCAAGCAGAACGGGCAGTCCAAACTATCAAGCAGAGCTTGAAACGTGTGACGGATGGCTCCCTGCAGACCCGTTTATCTTTGGTTCTGCTCAGCTTCCGGACGCGACCCCACTCGCTTACCGAGGTTCTCCCGGTGGAATTGTTAACGAAGAGGGCACTCAAAACCCGGCTCTCCCTAGTCCACCCGGATCTTAATCATGTGGAAACCTGGCATCACTGGCACCATGATCGCGTGGCTGTATCACGTGACATTGATGTAAACGACCCTATGTTTGTCCTTAATTACAGTCATGGTCCCAAATGGGTTGCTGGCACTGTCTTGGCCAAGGAG
The DNA here is from genome assembly GCF_044704955.1 of Pristiophorus japonicus. Lineage (NCBI taxonomy): Eukaryota > Metazoa > Chordata > Chondrichthyes > Pristiophoridae > Pristiophorus > Pristiophorus japonicus. The sequence goes on from NC_091977.1 coordinate 196,505,420, forward strand.
GGGAATAGAGTGTTTATTGTCAAACTATGTAATGGACAAATGTGCAGAAAGCATTTGGATCAGACCAAACTGCGATTCACTGACTACCAGGAACAACTTGAAGAGGACATCACCATCATCGATCCACCAACACACACCCAACCAGCAATTGACCTCACCGTCAATTAAGAGGATGAACCCACCAGGCCCAACAGTCCGGTCAGACCAGCCGCGCTGCACTGTAGCAATTGTCCGACCAACTCACCCATGCCAGGGTTTGAACTCAGGTGTTCAACCAGGGAGTGAAGGGCCCCGGACCGCCTCAACTTGTAAATAACTTGTATCAATGACTTTGGGGGGTGCGGGTGTGATGTTATGCATGTAAACATTATAACTATGTAAGACTTGCCAACAGAGGGCGCACCTGTTGGAAGCCCAAAAGTCACCTGCACACCTCATGCAAGCGAGTATAAAAGGTTGTCTGCCATGTTGCGTTGTCACTCTGGAGTTTTATTAAAGAGACTAAGGTCACATCAGTTTAAGCTTACAGTACTTAGTCTTGTGGAGTTATTCTAAACATATCAAATTTACTTTCTCCTATCTAATCATTCCTCTCAACATAGCACCCATTTTCGCTCCCTCAAATCGAGGGGCGCAAACTTGAGCCTTCGAGGCGCACAATGGGCTTAGACATTCATTATCAGATCTGGCTGGACCTGATTGAGTATATTTGGCCACACTTTTCTCTGACAAAATTTGATAGTTCTGGAGGCCACTACTCTAGGATCATCCTGGAGAGCAAGGTTAATATCCAGTTTCTTTTCTCCACTGCCAACAATCTCCTTTAGCCACTTTCCTTTGTTCCCTCTACCCTCACCTCCAACAAAAAATGCGAAGAGCTCGTGGATTTCTTTGTCACTAAGATGCAGTTCAGTTGGCTCCGTTCCCTTGGCTCACTGAAGTCAAATCTCCCCCAAGCTGCCCCTGCCCTAGCCCTGAACTAGCATCTCTCTCTTTCCCTCGTCCCCGCCCCCACCTCTCTCTCTCTCGTGCGCACGCTCTCTCTCCTCTCTCTCTCTCTCTCTCTCTCTCTCTCTCTCCCCCCCCCCGCACTCGCTCTCTCTCCGTCCCCCTCTCTTTCTCTCGCTCGCTCTCTCCGTCCCCCTCGTATGCGCTCTCTCTCTCTCTTCTCTCTCTCTCTCTCTCTCCTCTCTCTCTCTCTCTCTCTCTCTCTCTCCCCCCCTCTCTCTCTCTCTCTCTCTCTCCCCCCTCTCTCTCTCTCTCTTCCCCCTCTCTTCCCCCCACCCTCTTTCTTTCCCCCCACCCTCTCTCTTTCTTTCCCCCCACCCTCTCTCTTTCCCCCCACCCTCTCTCTTTCTTTCCCCCCACCTTCTCTCTTTCTTTCCCCCCACCCTCTCTCTTTCTTTCCCCCCACCCTCTCTCTTTCTTTCCCCCCACCCTCTCTCTTTCCCCCCCACCCTCTCTCTTTCCCCCCCACCCTCTCTCTTTCCCCCCCACCCTCTCTCTTTCCCCCGACCCTCTCTCTTTCCCTCCCCACCCTCTCTCTTTCCCCCCCCACCCTCTCTCTTCCCCCCCACCCTCTCTCTTTCCCCCCCACCCTCTCTCTTTCCCCCCCACCCTCTCTCTTTCCCCCCACCCTCTCTCTTTCCTCCCCACCCTCTCTCTTTCCCCCCCACCCTCTCTCTTTCTCTCTCTCTTCCCCTCCCCTCGCTCGCGCTCTCTCTGTTTTCCCTCCCTCTCTCTCTGTTCCCCCCCCTCTCTCCCTCCCCCCCTTCTCTCTTGCACTCTCGCTCGCACTCTCACTCGCACTCTCTCTCTCCCGCTCCCTCGCTCCCTCCCTCTCTCTCCCCCTCCCTCTCTCTCCATTTCTCTTTCTCCCTCCCCCCAACCCCCACTCCCCCACATATCGGCCCCAAGTTTCCACATGATTTGCTCCTGATTTTTAGGAGCAACTGGTGGAGAACGGACTATCTTAGAAATCGCAATTCTCCACATTTTTTTTCTGCAGTTCTAGTCAGTTAGATCAGTTTCACTTTGGAACAGAATTTTTTCTTCAAAAGGGGGCGTGTCCGTCCACTGACGCCTGATTTCAAAGTTTCCACAGTGAAAACGTACTCCAAACTAACTTAGAATGGAGCAAGTGAAGATTTTTGTCGAACTGAAAAAACCTTGTCTACACATTAAAAAATCAGGTGCATGTTACAAATTAGACATCCAGAACGAGGTGGGGGGGGGAGGGGGAGCGGGGGGGGAAGGGAAGTCATTAAATTCTACAATAAATCCTTATTTATGCATACAAATATTATACAAATAAATCCAACCTGAATAAACATTTATAAGCAAAGAAAAGATTAAATAAACCATCTTCCTACCTGTGTGAAAGTGCTTCAGGCAGGTTCAGTCAGCTCAGCGGTGTGGTGTCGTTCCCGCGAACGGGAGGGAGGGAGGGCCCGACCGACCGCAGCGGGGGGGAGGCAGGGAGGAGGGGGCAGCCGTTCCCGACGGCAGGGGGGGGGGAAGGATGGAGTGAGGGACCGACCGACGGCAGGGGGGGGGGAGGCAGGGAGGAGGAGGCAGCAGCTCCCGACGGCAGGAGGGGGGGGGGGAGGAGGTAGTGAGAAGGCTGCAGGAAGCCTCAGAAGTTGAGCAGCCATTCCCGACGGCAGGGGGGGGGAGGCCGTCGGGAAACGGCTGCCTCAACTTCTGAGGCTTCCTGCAGCCTTCTCACTGCTGCAAGAAGCCTCAGTGCTGATCATGGAAGGGCAATGTGCTTTTATTAAAAAATGTTCAAAAATTAAACAGTTACAAAGAACTACAAAAATGGCCGAGTGCCAATGTTTCCTTCACACTGCGCATGCGCGAATGCTCCAACGTGCACGCGCAGCGTTGCCGGCACGAAAAAAACTAATTTAAATGGTACCCGCCCCCTCTCACTTACAAAATCGCCGCGAGTGGTAGACTCCGCCCCCTGGGCGCCGCGCCAAGCTGCTATGGAGCTGCAGGGCGCTCCAGAATCGCGCGTTTTTTTCCAGGCGCCGTTTTCGGCGCGAAAACGGGCGCCCAGCTCGGAGGGGCACCCGGTTTGTAGCGTGTGGAAACTTGGGGCCATCCTCTCTAAGCTCATCTTGTTCATGAGACTCATCTGCTGCTTCCTTGACCTCATTCCCACTAAACCTCCCTCCCTTGGGTACTGTCCCCCTCCCTTTCAAAAGCACCATCATCACCCCACTCCTCTAAACCTCACCTGTGACCCCTCTGTCCTTGCAAACTACCACCCTTTCTTTTTAAACATCCTTGAACATGTCTCCTCCTAAATTTCTGCAACTTCCTGTTTGAATGTCCCTAAATCAGGTTTCTGTTCCTGCCATATCACCAAAATAGCTCTAATTGCAGTCAGAATTGATATCCTCCATGATTATGACTGTGGTGCAGTAACCCTCCTCGTCCTCCTCAGCCTCCCTGCAGCTTTTAACAGGGTTGACCATACTATCGACCTCCATTGTCGCTTTCACGTTGTCTGATTCAGTGGGACTGGACAATTCAGTCTGCCTCTGCCTCAGCCCATCTCTTGCTGAAATCGTCTCCATACCTTTCTTATCTCCATACTAAACTGACTATTCCAGTACAGAAGCAAAATACTGCGGATGCTGGAATCTGGAATAAAAATAGAAAATGCTGGAGATCTCAGCGGGTCAGGCAGCATCTGTGGAGAGAAAGCAGAGTTAATGTTTTGGGTCGAAGACCCTTTGTCAGAACTGTATGTGACTATTCCAGTGCTCTCCTGGCTGGCCGCCCATCCTCCACCTTACATAAACTTCTGCTTATCCAAAGCTGTGCTGCCCATATCGTATCTCATTCGCCCATTACCAATGTCCTTGCTGACCTACATTGGCTCCTGGTCTCCCAGCACAGGCTTCGATCCTCTAACACCTCAGCTTTAAAATTCTCATCCTCATGTTTAAATCTGTTCATGGACTCTCACCCCTCTTTAACTCTGTAACCTTTTCCAGCCCTACAACACCCCTTCTCCTCGAAACTCTCTGTTCCTCTAACGCTTGGCATCTTGTGCATCCCCTCCTCTTTGCTCCACTGTCAGTGTCCACACCTTCAGCTGCTTAGACTCCATGACCTGGAATTCCCTCTATAAATCCCTCTGCCTTTCTTCCTTTAAGACCCTCCTTTAAACCTATCTCCCTTGATTCAATCTTTTAGTCACCCCCTCCGAGTACCTCCTTCTTTGGCTTGGCATGCATTTTATTGATTACACCTCTGAAGTGGGATGTTTTTCTGTGTTAATTATGCTATATACATGCAAATTATTGTTGGTATAGTAAATGAAAAATATTCATACCACTGGTGCAGTATAAGATGCTGCTTTGAGATTGGGGATTTAAGCACATTATAGGGGCAGAATAGTTTTGTACTACATCTGTGAGGGATATGCTTGAGCTGAACCTGGGTACCCAAAAATCATCCATTCCACAGCAGTGAAGTTTATCATCTGGATAAGAGCAAAACAAATTATGGTACAACAGTAGCACCATGTCATTTTCTTTAATGTAACATTTCTGATTGGTATTTTTAAGTATAATATATTTAAGTGTGAGAGCAACTTGTACCTGTACAACACTTACTCCTGTAAGATCTTGTCTCAAGTTTAGTTTGGAGTAGATTCTGATAATTATGGAAAAAAGTTACATCTTACAGGACATCAAAGATTGGAAAAACTATAAAAACTTGAACTATACAGACATTTTTTTTTAAGTCCCTTCACCCTCCATCTTTACTTTAAAAAGAAAATCAAAATGTAAACTGGCTTGTTCAGGTGTTAATTATGCTTTCTTTGGTTTTCCCATATCATTATTGAGTTAGAAGGTTGAATAATTTATGCAGTCATTAAAAAAACAATCCTGTACTGCAGTCTGCAACTCGCTGCCAAATTACGATTGTCCTGCAGAATGTGCAACAAATATTTTTTTAAAGGGCGAGTCTCTTATTTTCAGGTATTTCCTTTGTTCCCCATGATTTTGTCTTGGCACACACCACCTCCAGCCAAATGGGTGTATCACATGAAAGCATTGTTGGGTGATCGTCGCTGTGCTTGGACAAGCAGCTTGCGTCTTAACTCCGACCCACAATGCCATAATTGAGATCAGGAGCTTAAGTTTCTGAAAGACAACTGTACGAATTGCACTTCATTGTGTGTTGAAGCTTTACCACTGTACTACCGTATACATATATAATTTCCTAATTGTGGTGGAATCTGTTGTGATGACCTTTTAAAGACAATGACAATTTTTTTACATGACACGAGGAGGAGGTTACAGTACAAGAATAGCAATCTAAACCATACCCAATCAAATGACTTGTGCTCAGTGATGCAGGATTTGCAAACCTGAAAAAGGGTGTATCATCGTCAATGGATTCTGATAACTGCAGAAGGTGCTCCTGTGGTTCCATATCAGAACCAGCCCCACAACCTACTGTGTTACACCCACTACAGCCTATTCAGATAATGAACATTGTTCTCCAATTACTGACATTTTACAGAGAATGGGTAGAATCAGATAAGGTTTATTTTGGCCACACCTGCAAATAAATACCTTGTGACCCGTCAGAAGGAAAATGAACTTCATTCTCTGCAAATGGTCATTTGAATATTAACCATTTTTTAGGGATGTAACTACTTAGTGATCTACAACAGTTTTCTGTATTTTAAATATTAACTGCTGACGATTTGCATATAAGGAAGAATCTATGGGCCCAAGTTTCCACATGATTTGCGCCTGATTTTTAGGAGCAACTGGTGGAGAACGGACTATCTTAGAAATCGCAATTCTCCACATTTTTTTTTCTGCAGTTCTAGTCAGATAGAACAGTTCTACTTTGGAACAGAATTTTTTCTTCAAAAGGGGGCGTGTCCGGCCACTGACGCCTGATTTCAAAGTTTCCACAGTGAAAACGTACTCCAAACTAAGTTAGAATGGAGCCAGTGAAGATTTTTGTAGAACTGAAAAAACCTGTTCTACACATTAAAAAATCAGGCGCAGGTTACAAATTAGGCGTCCAGAACGAGGGGGGGGGAAAGGGAAGTCATTAAATTCTACAATAAATCCTTAGTTATACTTCTACAAATATTATACAAATAAATCCAACCTGAATAAACATTTATAAGCAAAGAAAAGATTAAATAAACCATCTTCCTACCTGTGTGAAAGTGCTTCAGGCAGGGAGAATGCTGCAGTCAACCTGAGGCACCCGTTCTTCCCGCGGGGGGCGGGGGGGGAGAGGAGGCGCCCGTTCTTTCCCACGGGGGGGGGGGGGGGAGGAGGCGCCCGTTCTTCCCGCGGAGGGGGCGAAGAGGCGCCCGTTCTTCCCGCGGGGGGGGGGGGGGGGGTGGGTGGGGGAGAGGAGGCGCCCATTCTTTCCCGCGGGGGGGGGAGGAGGCGCCTGTTCTTCCCGCGGGGGGGGGGGGTGGGTGGGGGAGAGGAGGCACCCATTCTTTCCCGCGGGGGGGGGAGGAGGTGCCTGTTCTTCCCGCGGTGGGGGGGGGGGGCGCCCGTTCTTCCCACGGGGAGGGGGGGGGTTGGGGGAGAGGAGGTGCCCGTTCTTTCCCGTGGGGGGGGGGGGAGGAGGCGCCCGTTCTTTCCCGCGGGGGGGGGAGGAGGCGCCCGTTCTTTCCCGCGGGGGGGGAGGAGGCGCCCGTTCTTTCCCGCGGGGGGGGGTGGCGCCCGTTCTTCCCGCGGGGGGGGAGGAGGCGCCCGTTCTTTCCCGCAGGGGGGGGGGGTGGCGCCCGTTCTTCCCGTGGGGGGGGGGGGCGAGAGAGGAGGCACCCGTTCTTTCCCGCAGGGGGGGGGAGGAGGCGCCCGTTCTTTCCCGCGGGGGGGGGGGGGTGGCGCCCGTTCTTTCCCGCGGGGGGGGGGAGGAGGCGCCCGTTCTTTCCCGCGGGGGGGGGAGGAGGCGCCCGTTCTTTCCCGCGGGGGGGGGAGGAGGCGCCCGTTCTTTCCCGCGGGGGGGGGAGGAGGCGCCCGTTCTTTCCCGCGGGGGGGGGGGGTGGCGCCCGTTCTTCCCGCGGGGGTGGGGAGGAGGCGCCCGTTCTTCCCGCGGGTGGGGGGGGAAGGAGACAGTGAGAAGGCTGCAAGTGTTGATGTGCTGATGGCAATGTGCTTTTATTAAAAAAAATTTCAAAAATTAAACAGCTACAAAGAACTACAAAAATGGCCGAGTGCCAATGTTTTTTTCACACTGCGCGTGCGCGAATGCTCCAACGCGCATGCGCAGCGTTGCCGGCAGGAAAAAAAACTAATTTAAATAGTACCCTCCCCCTCCCACTTACAAAATCAGCGCGAGTGTAGGCTCCGCCCCCCCCTGGGTGCCGCACCGAACAGACAAGGAGCTGCAGGGCGCTCCAGAATCGCGATTTTTTTTTTAGGCGCGAAAAACGGGCGCCCAGCTCGGAGAGGCGCCCGTTTTTTATCGTGTGGAAACTTGGGCCCTGTATGATGTTTATTTCTTCATAATTCAGTAATATCAACTGTGCACCACAGTTTATATAGTTAACTAATTTAACAAACTTTGGGTAGTCAAGTGGTTGCTGTTTTAAAAATCTTGACATTCATGCTTTTTGTAAATGATCATGACCTGGCTGATGAAATTTGCAGGTATCGTAATGTATCCTTTTTTCAATGGTAACTGTCGGCTTAGCACTCAGACTATTGAAAGTGAGATTGAGATTTTGTCGGGGTGCAACATTTTTGGTTTAATAGTGTAATGAAGTTCCAAAATTTAAATGAAAAATTTCTTGCTCTGCTAAAAGAGGAAAGCAAAGATGGAGATGAGTGGAAAATAATGGTGTGTAGTTAGACACCTGGCCAACATTCCTTTTAACCAATAACACCACAAAAAAGGCACATGAACTGGGCATATCTCATATCATATTTGCCTACAAAACAATGCACAAAATAATTCATTGTGTGATAATTCACTTTAATATGTTTCAATGTGATGAGATGCTTTATAAATGAAAGCATTATTTAATACTAGAGATCTCCCATCATGATGTGTCAGAGAATATACTGTTTCATAACCATAAGGGCGTTTATGACATACAGGGAATAACATCAGGGCCATTGATTTACAGTGACTGAATAAGTCAAATTCCATTTGTATTGAATAGTATTCTGGGACTCTTGTTCTTTAGGAACCAAATTCTACAACTCTGCGTCTGTTTTATGGGAGCATTGTGAATGAGTGGCATTTATTTTATTATCGACCTAGAAATACGACCGCATAGCACCCTTCTTTCAAGTGCTAAACAGATTCCTAAGCCTCCAATAGGAAGCACATGGTTATTACCAACAGGAAGTGCGCTGTCCACCATATTGGTGTAGGCAAAATCGTCATCGGGCCCACACCTGAAACAGGTGTGGGGGCCCTTTGTATATTCAAATAAGGGAAATAACACCTGTTTGAGGCTCCCTCTACAATATTGGGTTGCCCTGAATGCAGCCATCGCTGGGTCGTCTTGTGACTTAACAAGCAGACTTAAAGGAACAGCTGCAGGCCACAACCAACAAGGTGAGTGCTTAAAATATACTTGCCTGAATAAGAACTGGGAGGAGTACTCATGCTGCTATCTCCCCGATCCCAGCCTCTACCCTCCCCGATCTCGGACTCTACTCTCCCCAATTGGCACTGACCACTTCCCACCCTTCCCAATCCCAGTCACCATTACTGTTCCTTCCAGCCACGACTAGCATCTCTCCCGATCGCCACATTCCTCTTTCCTGATCACTCCTGGTCCCCTTTCAAGATTTGCCTGAGGGCCGCTGTTGGCATCGCAATGGCCCGATCTTCACGTCCAATGGCCCGATCTTCGAGTCCTCTTCCGCGGCGAGCTGCCTGGGAACACCCATTAGGTGTCCGCAGCTCACGGGGTCAAGGGTGATGAGGTCCAAGGCACAATATTATGTACATTTCGGGCTTTTCCATTCTGGCGCACGAGAAATTTCTAGGCCATTGTCCTATACCTATTTAATTTTGAACCCTTACCGGTTTTAACGCTGGGATTGCAAGCAATGTGGTATGCAAGATGAACGAGTTGGAGTTAGATATCTGGGGATGAATTTCCACTGAGTGTTCTCGATCTTTTGCCATAACATCAATGGAAGATCAGTGAAAACCCTGGAGAAACAATGTTAACAGATGTTTTAGCCCATTATGACATTTCTCTGGGGGTTCGGCTGAAGAATCCCTGCAGAAATTCCAGGTGCTGGCAATTAGCTGCACTAAATAAAGGGTCTGGTTTTAGCTGCACTTGGGATGGTTCACATTGGCAGCAATGTGAAAGATCTTAAGTTTTGGCTGCACAGGACGATGGTCCTTGGCTTTAGCAGAATTGGGGAATGTTCCAGGTCTGTGGTAGAGTTGACCGCAGCAGAACTTGGGTGAGGATTCTGGAGTTTGACAGTACTGTGTTAAGCTGCTGGGGGTTTTCAGCCTCTCAGAAAGAATATACTTGAACTTATACAGCGCCTTTCACGACTTCAGGATGTCTGAAAACGTTTCACAGCTAATGAAGTACTTTTGACGAGTAGCCAGTGTTATAAAGTAGGAAATGCGATTTCCAATTTGCACACAGCAAATTCCCACAAACAGCAATAAAATAAATGACCAGATCACTGTTTTAGAAAGTAACTTAAAAAAAAAATTTTGGCATTAAAACATTTTCCTTGATTATATTTAAGTGTATTTTAATAAAAAGTGGTGCGGTTTTATTAATACAGCTGAAAATTGGTTTAATCACACAAAAATAAACATTTCTAATCAGTATCTAGTCCATCACTTGAGTAACCTGATTTTAAGAAAGGCTTAAACAATTATACAGATCCATTTACTAGTTACATTGGTGTACAGTAGTCAGTTTTTTAGTAAATTTAAAAAAATTAATAGCTTTCACAATGTGCTTATTGGTGTCTTTGCGCCAAAAAAAAATTAAAATTAAGAGCCTCCTCGAAGGCCCATAAATGCACACAATTAATGGAAACTTGCAATGGAGATTAATTTGATTGTGGGAGGGGCCGGTTTCCAGCACAATTTTTTAAACTAACGCAAACGATCGTGGAAACACGATTTGTGCTGGACTTAATCTGCACTTCAAATTCCTTGATTATTTGCAATGGTTTGGCCAATTTCAGGCCTAATGGTCACCTGCACACACGTGCAGGGCCAGTATAAAAGGTTCGCTGCCATGTTGTTTCTGGAGTTGTAATAAAGAAGACTAAGGTCGCACGAAGATTAGCTCACAGTACTCAGCCTCGTGGAATTCTTCTATACACAACACTTGCGGAAACTCCTGCCCATAGAATCTACAGCACAGAAAAGGACCATTTGCCCCTACTTGTCTATGTTGGGCTTTATACTCCACATAAATCTCCTTCCAATCTAATTACCTCTTCCCATCCTGCTGCCATATTCCTTTCTCCCTCAGATATACATCAAGCCTCTCCTTAAGTGCATTAATGCTAACTGCTTCAACAGCTCCATGTGATACTGAGTTCATTTTCTCACCACTCTCTCTGTAAAGCAATTCCTCCTAAATTCTTTATTTGATCTGTTGGTGACTATCTTATATTTATGCCCCCATGTTTTGGACTAACCCACTAGTGGAACCAGCTTATCCACATCCACCCTACTGAAGCCCTTCCTAAAGCTTAAAGACCCTCATTAGGTCTCCTCTTAGCATACTCTCAGAGAAAAGAGCCTCCGCCTACTCGATCTTTCCTGATAGTTGCATCCTCTCAATTCTGGTAACAGCCTTCTAAACATTTCTACACTTTCTCTACTGCTTCAATATCCTTTTTGCAGTGTGCAACAAGAACCGTAGACAGTAATCAAATTGTGGTCTATCCAAGGTTCGATATAAATTTAACATTACCGCCCGCGTATTGTATTCTATTTCTGTAGAAAGGCAATTCACCTACTTTGTTTGCAGTCGTGTTGCTATTTTTAGTGATTTATGTAACTGCATTCCTAGATCTCTCTGTTCCGCTCCCCCATTTAGTTTCTTGATTTCCAATGAATAAGTTGGCTCCTTATTCCTTCAACAGAAATGAAGCACCGTACACTTCGCTGTATTAAATGTAATTTGTAATTTATCTACCCACTCTACAAGTCTGTACTTTCGTGCAGTCCTCCACATTATTAGCGATTCTTCCCAATTTGGTATCATCTGTAAAGTTCGACATTATTCCTCCAATCCGTGAGTTCAAATCATTTAACTATATGGTAAACAACAGTACTTCCAGCACGGAAACCTGTGGGACTCCACTTCCCACTTGATGCCAATCTAAGAAACTTCTATTAACATCTACTGTTTGTTTTCTGAGCCTCATATGTGGAAACTTGTTGAAAGTCTATATAGACCACATCTGCTGTATTGCCTTTGTCTACTTTTTCTGTTACCTGTACTTCAAAGAATTTGATCAATATGGCAGTGGCCGTAGGACTCGCCAGCAGCGACCGGCAGTGAGGCCGGTGCCATTTTTTCCCCAAATTGGGCAGTAACGGCCGGCACTGAATTCCCAACTTTTTGCCATTTAATCTATGATTCAATGGCACTAAAGGATGAGCAAGATAAACTCACAGGAGATGATGCTGAATACATGTTTATCCTGAGCTTTCACTGAAGAGGCTATCAAAAAGAGGAAATGACAACAGTGGAAGTCAGTACGGATAGTACAACCTTTAAGATAGAAAGAAAGGAGAGGAGACACTAGAAAAATGAACCAAACTTAAGACACGATCCCAGGTCCAGATGGATTCCATCCACTAATACTCAGAGATAAGGGAGGAGATAGCAGAGGCACCAGTATCCACATATAAAAATTCAGTATAAAAAGGAATAGTGCCAGATGGCTTGCAAATGCAATCGCTGGATTGTTGGAACTAATGCAGGGAAGTATGGACCAGTTTGCTTAATGGTAGGAAAAATACTAGAATCTTTTACCAAAGAACAGAACAAATTATCAAGATATGGAGAAAATAATTAAAATAATCAGCATGGATTTCGAATAAGAAAGATCATGTCGATGTCAGCGCTTATGAAAATTATACAGATTGTGATGTCGTTGATTGTGCCATGCTCATTTGTCACCAATCTGCCATTTCCAACTTTGCCGCTCCACTTACCGGCACGCCTTAACTGTAGCCAGCTGAACAAGCGTCGACAAGCAGGAAGGAGGCTCCAGCAGCGTTATTTAAAGTGATCATCAGCAGCTAGTTGCAGCTGATCTGTTTTTTCAGTTTGACCGGTTCTGTGGAACTTTCTGCAATGCCAGCAGCTTTCTAAACTTCTTTCAAGGTCCTAAGGAAATGGGGAGTATTGAGGCAAGTGGAGAACGGTTTTATTCGTATTTAAAGGATTCTGCTCACAACACTTGTTCACAGTGAAGGGGGCTCTGCTGGCAGTCCCCTTTGCATTCGAGTGTATTAGGAAGCTACGCTTCAACAAGGCAGTGGTCACTGAACTCTGGCTGCAGGCCTGGTTGTAGAAGGTGGCAGAGAGTAGGGTGACCATGGCTCTCCTAATGACAGTCAAGGTCACCGTGGCCCTCAGTTCTTTTGCCACAGCATCCTTCCAGTCTGCAGCAGGAGACCTAGCTAACATCTCACAGTCGTCGTCCATTGATGCATCCGAGAGGTCACAGAGGCTGTCTACTCCAAAGGAAAGGATTATGTTGTCTTCCCTCTGAGCAGTGGGAAGCATGACAAGGGTGCATGTGGCTTTGTGGTGCAAGAGGGAGGGATTCAAATTCCTGGGACATTGGAACCAGTTCTGGGGGAAGTGGGACCTGTACAAAAGGGACGGTCTGCACTTGGACAGGACTGGAACTGATGTCCGAGGGGTAACATTTGCTAATGCAGTTCGGGAGTGTTTAAACTAATATGGCAGGGGGATGGGAACCTATGCAGCGAGATAGGGCAAAGTAATATGGAGTCAGAAACAGATGGTAGAAAGTTAAAAAGCAATAGTGGAAGGCCGAGTAAACAAAGGCAAGAAACAAAAAGGGCCACACTACATCATAATTCTAAAAGGACAAAAGGTGTTAAAAAAAACAAGCCTGAAGGCTTTGTGTCTTAATGCAAGGAGTATCCATAATAAGGTGGATGAATTAACTGTGCAAATAGATGTTAACGGATAAGATGTGATTGGGATTACGGAGACGTGGCTCTAAGATGATCAGGGCTGGGAACTCAACATCCAAGGGTATTCAACATTCAGGAAGGATAGAATAAAAGGAAAAGGAGGTGGGGTAGCATTGCTGGATAAAGAGGAGATTAATGCAATAGTTAGGAAGGACATTAGCTTGGATGATGTGGAATCTATATGGGTAGAGCTGCAGAACACCAAAGGGCAAAAAACTTTATTGGGAGTTGTGTACAGATCTCCAAACAGTAGTAGTGTTGTTGGGGAGGGCATCAAACAGAAAATTAGGGGTGCATGCAATAAAGGTGTAGCAGTTATCATGGGTGACTTTAATATGCATATAGATTGGGCTAACCAAACTGGAAGCAATACGGTGGAGGAGGATTTCCTGGAGTGCATAAAGGATGGTTTTCTAGACCAATATGTCGAGGAACCAACTAGGGGGAAGGCCATCTTAGACTGGGTGCTGTGTAATGAGAGAGGATTAATTAGTAATCTCGTTGTGCGAGGCCCCTTGGGGCAGAATGACCATAATATGGTGGAATTCTACATTAGGATGGAGAATGAAACAGTTAATTCAGAGACCATGGTCCAGAACTTAAAAAGGGTAACTTTGAAGGTATGAGGCGTGAATTGGCTAGGATAGATCGGCGGATGATACTTAATGGGCAATGGCAGACATTTAGAGACCGCATGGATGAACTACAACAATTATACATCCCTGCCTGGCATAAAAATAAAAAAGGGAAGGTGGCTCAACCGTGGCTATCAAGGGAAATCAGGGATAGTATTAAAGCCAAGGAAGTGGCATACAAATTGGCCAGAAATAGCAGTGAACCTGGTGACTGGGAGAAATTTAGAACTCAGCAGAGGAGGACAAAGGGTTTGATTAGGGCAGGGAAAATAGAGTACGAGAGGAAGCTTGTAGGGAACATTAAGACGGACTGCAAAAGTTTCGATAGATATGTAAAGAGAAAAAGGTTAGCAAAGACAAACGTAGGACCCCTGCAGTCAGAATCAGGGGAAGTCATAATGGGGAACAAAGAAATGGCAGACCAATTGAACAAGTACTTTGGTTCGGTATTCACTGAGGACACAAACAAACTTCCGGATATAAAAGGGGTCAGAGGGTCTAGTAAGAAGGAGGAACTGAGGGAAATCCTTATTAGTCGGCAAATTGTGTTGGGGAAATTGATGGGATTGAAGGCCGATAAATCCCCAGGGCCTGATGGACTGCATCCCAGAGTACTTAAGGAGGTGGCCTTGGAAATAGTGGATGCATTGACAGTCATTTTCCAACATTCCATTGACTCTGGATCAGTTCCTATGGAGTGGAGGGTAGCCAATGTAACCCCACTTTTTAAAAAAGGAGGGAGAGAGAAAACAGGAAATTATGGACCGGTCAGCCTGACATCAGTAGTGGGTAAAATGATGGAATTAAGGATGTCATAGCAGCGCATTTGGAAAGAGGTGACATGATAGGTCCAAGTCAGCATGGATTTGTGAAAGGGAAATCATGCTTGACAAATCTTCTGGAATTTTTTGAGGATGTTTCCAGTAGAGTGGGCAAGGGAGAACCAGTTGATGTGGTATATTTGGACTTTCAGAAGGCTTTCGACAAGGTCCCACACAAGAGATTAATGTGCAAAGTTAAAGCACATGGGATTGGGGGTAGTGTGCTCTCATGGATTGAGAACTGGTTGTCAGACAGGAAGCAAAGAGTAGGAGTAAATGGGTACTTTTCAGAATGGCAGGCAGTGACTAGTGGGGTACCGCAAGGTTCTGTGCTGGGGCCCCAGCTGTTTACATTGCACATTAATGATTTGGACGAGGGGATTAAATGTAGTATCTCCAAATTTGCGGATGACACTAAGTTGGGTGGCAGTGTGAGCTGCGAGGAGGATGCTATGAGGCTGCAGAGTGACTTGTAAAGGTTAGGTGAGTGGGCAGATGCATGGCAGATGAAGTATAATGTGGATAAATGTGAGGTTATCCACTTTGGTGGTAAAAACAGAGAGACAGATTATTATCTGAATGGTGACAGATTAGGAAAAGGGGAGGTGCAACGAGACCTGGGTGTCATGGTACATCAGTCATTGAAGGTTGGCATGCAGGTACAGCAGGCGGTTAAGAAAGCAAATGGCATGTTGGCCTTCATAGCGAGGGGATTTGAGTACAGGGGCGGGGAGGTATTGCTACAGTTGTACAGGGCCTTGGTGAGGCCACACCTGGAGTATTGTGTACAGTTTTGGTCTCCTAACTTGAGGAAGGACATTCTTGCTATTGAGGGAGTGCAGCGAAGGTTTACCAGACTGATTCCCGGGATGGCGGGACTGACATATCAAGAAAGACTGGACCAACTGGGCTTGTATTCACTGGAGTTCAGAAGAATGAGAGGGGATCTCATAGAAACGTTTAAAATTCTGACGGGTTTAGACAGGTTAGATGCAGGAAGAATGTTCCCAATGTTGGGGAAGTCCAGAACCAGGGGTCACAGTCTAAGGATAAGGGGTAAGCCAATTAGGACTGAGATGAGGAGAAACTTCTTCACCCAGAGAGTGGTGAACCTGTGGAATTCTCTACCACAGAAAGTTGTTGAGGCCAATTCACTAAATATATTCAAAAAGGAGTTAGATATAGTCCTTACTACTAGGGGGATCAAGGGGTATGGCGAGAAAGCAGGAATGGGGTACTGAGGTTGCATGTTCAGCCATGAACTCATTGAATGGCGGTGCAGGCTCGAAGGGCCGAATGGCCTACTCCTGCACCTATTTTCTATGTTTCTATGTCTATGATAATGGGCTTCCCCATTGTGCAGGGTGCCATCGACTGCAAACACGTGGCTTTGCGGGCGTCATATAATCCCTGAGATCTTCCCTAACCGCAAAGGCTACTACTCACTTAATGTGCAGATGATGTGCGACCACACCCAGCGCTTCCTGATAGTGAATGCCTGCTATCCTGGCAGCAGCCATGATACCTTCATTCTGCGCCAGTCCGGTGTGCCAGCAATCTTCCAACCACCACATCAAACCCGACGGTGGCGGCTCAGAGATTAGTGCTATTCTCTCTGCACCTGGCTGATGACTCCCCTCCGCAACCCCACCACTTGTGCCCAGCACTCATATAATGAGAGTCATGCTGCTGCCAGGATCATCATCGAGCAGACCATTGGGCTGCTGAAGCAATGGTTCTTCTGACTTTACCACTCGGGAGAAACCCTCCAGTACTCTGCAGAGCAGGTGTCCCATTTCGTGGTGATCTGATGCAGGCTTCACAACCTGACAATCATGAGGGGCAGTCCTTGGCAGCAGAGATTGTGGGACCACCTCAGGAAGAGGAAGAATCATAGATGTTTACAGCTTGGAAGGAGGCCATTTCGACCCATCGTGTCCATGCCGGCCAACAAGAGGCTATCCAGCCTATCCCACTTTCCACCTCTAGGTCTGTAACCCTGCCAGTTACGGCACTTCATATGCACGTCCAAGTACTTTTTAAATGTGGTGAGGGTTTCTGCCTCTACCACCCTTTCAGGCAGTGAGTTCCAGAACCCCACAACTCACTGCGTGAGGAAATTTCCCCTCAAATCTCCTCTAAACCTTCTACCAATTAATTTAAGATTATGTTCTCTGATTGTTGACCCCTCTGCTAAGGGAAATGGATCCTTTCTATCCACTACATCTTGGCCCTCATAATTATATACACCTCAATGAGATCTCCCCTCAGCCTCCTCTGTTCCAAGGAAAACAAACCCAGCCTATCCAATCTGTCCTCATAGCTAAGATTCTCCACTCCCAGCAACATCCTTGTAAATCTCCTGTACCCTCTCAGTGCAATCACGTCCTTCCTGTAATGCGGTGACCAGAACTGCATGCAATACTCCAGCTGTGGCTAACCAGTGTTTTATACAGTTCAAGCATAACCCACCTGCTCTTATATTCTCTGCCTCGGCCAATAAAGGCAAGCATTCCGTATGCCTTCTTAACCACCTTATCTACCTGGCCTGCTACCTTCAGGGATCTGTGGACATGCACTCCCAGGTCCCTTTGTTTCTCTACACTTCTCAATGTCCTACCATTTAATATGTATTCCCTTTCCTTGTTAGCCCTTCCCAAATGTATTACCTCACACTTCTCTGGATTAAATTCCATTTGCCACTGTTCTGCCCATCTGACCAGTTGATTGATATCTTCCTGCAGTTCACAGCTTTCTTCTTCATTATCAACCACACAGCCTATTTTTGTATCATCTGCAAACTTCTTAATCATACCCCCTATATTCAAGTCTAGGTCATTGATGTATACCATAAAAAGCAAGGGACCTAGTACTGAGCCCTGCGGAGGAGGAGGAAGAGTAAGAGAGGAGGCAGACAGCAAAAATCTCCCTTATGGCACGGGCTGTCCACGAATGGCTCACCAGACTCAGATTCGAGTGAAGGAAACCCTAGATCCCTGTTGCTCACCACATCCCCATTAACCATATCCCTATCATACCATCCATCTGTCATGGAATAGCAGTGTCCTCCTGGGCACAAAGCTGTAATGAGAGCCACCAGAAAACAAAGATGCCAAACAAAATTATAACATTTATAAAGAATCAATTCACATATACTACATCAATTAATCACCCTTGTGCAATCCCTTAGTGCCTGTAGTTTGGGTGCCCTTTCCTGATCTAGTGCTCCCACACAGTGCTCCCCCAGGGGCTGCAGCATGGCTGGTGGAAGGCTGCTGAATTTCTGGTGGGGGAGACTACAACTGGCCTTGCAGAACCACCTCAAACAGCTCTGGACCTAGAAGACCAGTCTTTGGACTGTACTGCCTTGGCAAGGGCGAAAGCAGTCTGATCTGGCTGGCTGACCGGCAAGGGCAATGGCAGAGTGGTAGTGGTGGGAACAGGAATGCTGTCATCCTTAGAGAGGACAGCAGTGTCCTACTCCACTGACCCACTGCCACTTCCCCAGGGCGGCGCCTCAGCATTCCTAGAAATCTTTTGGAGCACGGAATACTGGCCTGCTGTGACACCCTGCAAGTCCTGTTCGACAGTGGTAAACCCAACTATGATGGCAGGAGTCTGAGATTGGGTGGCCGTAATGGCAGATTTTAACTACTCCAATACTGAATGGGACAATGATTCTGTTAAAGGCAGAGAAGGGGAGGAATTTTTGGTGTGTTTGTTTCCTGCCAGTGAGGAAGGAGGCATTGCTGGATCTAGTCCTGGGGAATGAAGTGGGTCAAATGGGGAATGTCCCAGTCAGGGAGCATCTCGGGAATAATAATAATATTGTCAGGTTTAGATTAATGATGAAGGATAAAGAACAAACTGGAATAAAAATACTTAACTGGAGAAAGGCTAATTTCAGCAAATTATGGAGGGATCTGGTCCAGGTAAATTGGAGTCAAAGACTGGCAGGCAGAAATTTAATGGAACAGTGGGCGGCCTTTAAAGAGGAGATGGTTCTGGTACAGTCTATGTGCATTTTTTTAGGGAGAGAAGCCAAAGCCAGAGCTCCCTGGATAACGAAGGAGTGAAAGACTAAGATGAAGCAGAAAAAGGGGGCATATGACAGATGTCAGTTTGATAATACAAGAGAGAATCAGGCTGAATATAAAAAGTACAGAGGAGAAGTGAAAAAGGAAATAAGAAGGGAAAAGAAACGATACGAGAAGAAATTGGCGGCTAACATAAGGGAATCCAAAGGTGTTTAGGCATAGTAACAGTGATTTTAACCTTCATATTTATTGGACAAAGCAAATTGCCCAGGGTAGCCTTGAGGAAGAGTTCACAGAGTGTATCTGGGATAATTTTCTTGAACAGTACGTTGCGGAACCAACTAGGGAGCAGGCTATCTTAGATCTGGTACAGGTTGAGCGTCCAAAATCTGAAATTCCGGACTCCGGACCAATTGATGGCAGGGTCGTCCGGAATCCGTAAAATGTTCCGGAATCCAGACCCACCGACCTCGGGGCCCCTCCGCTGCCGACCTTTGGCCTCGCCTCCACTCGCCTCGTCCTGCTCGCCACCGCTGCCTTTACCTTGGGACCTCCTCTGTGACGGGGCCCTCTGGCCCGAGCACTTCCTTGGCGGCAGGGCCCACCCGAACAACTCCTCAGCAGCTGAGCCCCGCTCGACGACATCCTGTACGGGGCCGGTGACCTGAACTGCTCCTCGGAGAGCAAAGCCCCCCGCCCCCTTCTGACGTTCCGAAATCCGGAAATACCCGAACCTGGGCTCGGGTGTTTCCGGATTCGTGACGTCAGAAAGATGTTCCAAAGTCTGGAAAAACATGGAATCCGGTACGGGCTCGGTCCCGAGGGTTCCGGATTTGGGATACTGCACCTGTACTGTGTAATGAAACAGGATTAATAAACTATCTCCTAGTAAAGGATCCTCTAGGAATGAGTGACCATAGCATGGTTGAATTTCAAATTCAGTTGGAGAGTGAGAAAGTTTGATCTCAAACCAGTGTACTAAGCTTAAATAAAGGAGACTACAAAAGTATGAAGGCAGAGTTGGCTGAAGTGAACTGGGAAAATAGATTGAGGTGTGGGACGGTTGATGAGCAGTGGCAGACATTTAAGGAGCTATTTCATAACTCTCAACAGAATTATATTCCAATGAGAAGGAAAGACTAAGAGAAGGGATAACCATCCTGGTTAACTAAAGAAATAAGGGAGGGTATCAAATTGAAAACAAGGGCGTACAATGTGGCCAAGACTAGGAGGAGGCCAGAGGATTGGGAAACTTTTAAAAGCCAGCAAAAAACGACTAAAAAAAATAATAGAGGGAAGATAGATTATGAAAGTAAACTAGCACAAAATATAAAAAGAGATAGTAAGTTTCTACAGGTATATAAAAAGGAAAAGTGTGGCTGAAGTAAATATTGGTCCCTTAGAGGATGAGACTGAGGAATTAATAATGTATAACAGGGAAATGGCAGAGACTTTGAACAAATATTTTGTATTGGTCTTCATGGTAGAAAACATTAAAAACATCCCAATAGTGGATAATCAAGGGGCTATAGGTAGGGAGGAATTTAATACAATCACTATTGCTAAAGAAGTAGTACTCGGTAAAATAATGGGACTAAAAGTGTACAAGTCCCCTGGACCTGATGCCTTACATCCCAGAGTCTTAAAATAAGTGGCTGCAGAGATAGTGGATGCATTGGTTGTAATCTACCAAAATTCCCTGGATTCTGGGGAGGTCCCAGCAGATTGGAAAACCGCAAATGTAACGCCCCTATTTAGAAAAGGCGGCAGACAGAAAGCAGGAATCTATAGACCAGTTAGCCGAACATCTGTCATTGGAACGATGCTGGAGTCCATTATTAATGAAGTAAGTAGCAGGAAATTTGGAAAAGCATAATTCAAACAAGCAGAGTCAGCATGGTTTTATGAAAGGGAAATCAGGTTTGACAAATTTTCTGGAGATCTTTGAGGATGTAACGAGCAGGGTGGATAAGGGGGAACCAGTGGTGTATTTGGATTTCCAGAAGGCATTCGATAAGGTACCACATAAAAGGTTACTGTACAAGATAAAAATTCACTGGGTTGGGGGGTAATATATTAGCATGGATAGAGGATTGGTTAATTAACTGAAATCGGAGAGTCGGGTAATTTCAGGTTGGGCAAACAGTAACTATGGGGTGCGGCAGGGATCGGTGCTAGGGCCTGAACTATTTACAATCTGTATTAATGTCTTGGCTGAAGGGACTGAGTGTAATGTAGCCAAGTTTGCTGATGATACAAAGATGGGTGGGAAAGCAAATTGTGAGGAGGACACACAAAATCTGCAGAGGGATATAGACAGGCTAAGTGAGTGAGCAAAAATTTGGCAGATGGACTATAATGTGGGAAAATGTGAGGTTATCCATTTTGGCAGAAAAAATAGAAAAGCAAATTATAATTTTATTGGAGAAAAATAGCAAAGTGTTGCAGTACAGAGGAACCTGGGTGTCCTTGTGCACGAAATACAAAACGTTAGTACAGGTGCAGCGTCCCGAATCCAGAACCCTCGGGACCAAGGCCGTTCTGGATTTTGTGTTTGTCGGACTTTGGAACGTCTTTCTGGCGCCACGACTCCCAAATTTTTTGGAGTAAGTTGTTTTTTCTGGCGTAAGTTTAAAAAATTCCATTTCCCCCCCAAAATTTGCTGCAGAGTAAGTCTGTTAGGTACGATTTTATTTTAGTTTTTTTTTCAAAAGGGCGCATTGCCAGACACTTACGCCAGTTTTGGCCATTTATGTCACTTTGGCCAGCAAAAACTTACTCCAAATCGACTTAGGTCAGCGTATGTGGCCAGCTCTGAAAAATGTTGTGGGCAGTTAAGAAATCGGTGCAGGTAAATAAGTAAGGACTTGCACCCAAGCACCAAACATTCCAAATAAGAGTTAAAATGACTAAATAAAAATAAAGAACTCAGGTAAACAATTGATTAACAATTAAATATTTTAAGTAAATCCTACCTTGGGCTGGGGAAGGCAGTGGGCCGGCTTGTATGAGAAGCCATTCGGCGTGGGATAGGGGCGGCTGGCAAAGACGTATCAGGAGGCTGGGGGGCGGCGGGAGGAGGGAGGGAGGGAGAGGAAAGGCAGGGCTCGACGGCATAGAGAGGGGGGGGGCGGGAGGGAGAGGAATGGCTGGGCTCGAAGGCATCATGGGTTCTGACAGCCTGGGCTGCACTCAGACGTGGGCAACCATTCAGCCATGGCTAGGGGCGGCGAACATCGAGTCCTGCTGACAGCTTGCAGGACACGCTGGGAGGGCAAGGAGCACGTGCGCAGACTCCACTGTGGACAGCTGCCGGCAGTGTGTTCAGCGCAGGGCTATAGCTCCGTCCCTCCACTCCTCCATGGATGCCGCGCCAGGACCCGGGACACTCGGTAGAGGGGCCAGGATACAAAGTAAGTTTTTTGCCGCCCTTTCCAGTGCACAAAGTCGGAGCATAAAGGTTCAGTGCGCCAAAAAAACAGGTTGGGCAAAATTGGGCCCATAATGTGGGAAAATGTGAGGTTATCCACTTTGGCAGAAAAAAAATGGGAAAGCAAATTATAATTTAAATGAAGAAAAATTGCAAAGTGCTGCAGTAGATCGAGAGCAGTGGAGGCTGGTCATTGAATATATTTAAGGTGGAGATAGACAGATTTTTGAGCGATAAGGGAATAAAGGATTATGGGGAGCGGGCAGGGAAGTGGAGGTGAGTCCATGATCAGATCATCCATGATATTAAATGGCGGAGCAGGCTCAAGGGGCCAAATGGCCTACTACTCCTATTTCTTATGTTCTTAAAAGGGTTATCAGAGGAGCGGAGGGGGTGATTCTGGACCAAAATCGAGATCTATTGATAGAGGCAGAAGGCATGGCTGAGGTACTAAATGAACACTTTGCATCAGGGTTTACTAAGGAAGAAGACTTTGCCAAAGCTATGGTAAAAGAGGTGGTTGTTGGGAGGTTAAAAATACATGCATATAGATAAAGGAGGTATGAGAAAGTTTGCCAATACTTAAAGTGGATAGGTCACTCTGTCCAGATGGGATGCATCCTACATTGCTGAAGGACGTAAGGATAGAAATTGCAGAATGCTGGCCACGTCTTTTAATCCTACTTGGACACAGGGCTTGTTATATATGTAAACATGTAAATATCTTGTTTAACCAGCGGGCTCATCTCCTGGAGTCCCAAGGGATCCCACAATCCCTTGGGAGCACCTGTACTTAAGGAGGCCTCACAGGCTGGAGAGGCACTCTGGAGACCTGTAATAAAAGACTAAGGTCACACTTTACTTTGAGCTCACAGTATCTGGTCAGACTCTTTATTCATACATAACAACCGGCGACGAGATACAGATGACGAACCCCACCGCAACGATGCAGAGAACAGTGGTCATCCGGGAGAAATTTTCGGAGGCAGATGATTGGGAAACCTTCGGGAAGGAGAACTGAACGCTGCCAAACGAAGGGCGATTCTCCTCACTGTTTGCGAGACACCAACGTATGGCCTCACGAAAAACCTGCTTGTTCCATCGAAACCCACAGAGAAATCGTATAATGATTTGTGCACACTGATCCGAGAGCATCTTAACTCGAAGGAAAGCGTTCTGATGGTGAGGTACCGGTTCTACACGTGCAAGAGGTCTGAAGGCCAGGAAGTGGCGAGCTATGTCGCCGAGCTAAGATGCCTTGCAGGACATTGCGAATTTGAAGGACATTTGGAGCACATGCTCAGAGACTTTTTCGTAATTGGCATTGGCCATGAAGTGATACTTTGCAAGCTTTTGACTGCAGAGACCCCAATCTTGAGAAAGTCATAGCGATAGCCCAGGCGTTCATTGCCACCAGTGACAATAACAAACAAATCTCTCAGCACACGAGTGCTGCTACAAGTACTGTGAACAAAGTAACGTTGTTTTCGAATTGCAACGTACAGGGCAGGCCTCACATGCCTACAGCTGCATGTCCGCAGATGTCTGAATCCACCATTAAGGGTGATGAGTGCGAGGCCATTAACACCTTGTTGGCGCTGCGGGGGTGATCATCGTTTCCATTCATGCTGCTTCAAAGGATATGTTTGCAAGGGCTGTGAAACAATGGGACACCTCCAACGTATGTGCAGGTGAGCTGCAAACTCTGCTAATCCTGCAAACCACTATGCTGCAGAGGAGGACAGATCCACGGCGGATCACGGTGAACCAGAGCCTCAGGCCAAGGAGATGGAGGTATATGGGGTGCACACATTTACCACAAAGTGTTCCCCGATAATGCTGACGGTTGAATTAAATGGACTCCAGGTGTCAGTGGAGCTGGACATGGGCGCGAGCCAGTCCATTATGAGCAAAAAGACTTTCGATAAATTGTGGTGCAGCAAGGCCTCAAAGCCAGTCCTGACTCCCATTCGCACTAAACTGAACATACACAAAGGAATTGATTCTTGTAATCGGCAGTGCTACCATAAAGGTCTCCTACGATTGAGCGGTGCATAAGCTACCACTCTGGATGGTACCGGGCGATAGCCCCACGCTGCTCGGCAGGAGCTGGTTGGGGAAGATACGCTGGAACTTGGACGACGTCTGAGCATTCTCGTCCATCGACGACACTTCATGTGCCTAGGTCTTAAACAAGTTTCCTTCGCTGTTCGAACCAGGCATTGGGAAGTTCCAAGGAGCTCAAGTGCAGATCCACCTAATTCCGGGGGAACGACCCATCCATCACAAGGCAAGAGCGGCACCGTACATGATGAGAGAGAGGGTGGAGATCGAGCTCGATCGGCTGCAACAAGAGGGCATCATTTCGCCGATTGAATTCAATGAGTGGGCCAGTCCAATTGTTCCAGTCCTCAAGGGAGATGGCACCGTCAGAATCTATGGTGATTACAAAGTAGCTATCAATCATTTCTCCCTGCAGGATCAATACCTACTACCAAAGACAGACGACCTTTTCGCGACGCTGTTGGGAGCAAAGATGTTCACGAAGCTGAACTTGACCTCTGCCTACATGATGCAGGAGCTGGAGGAATCATCGAAGTGCCTCACCTGCATCAACACGCACAAAGGTCTCTTCATTTACAACAGATGCCCGTTTGGAATTTGATCAGCCACGGCAATTTTCCAGGCAAACACGGAAAACTTACTGACGTCAGTCCCGCGCACCATGGTCTTCCAGGACGACATCTTGGTTACAGGTCGGGACACAGTCGAGCATCTGCAGAACCTGGAAGAGGTTCTTAGTCGGCTTAATCGCGTGGGGCTCAGGTTAAAACGCTCGAAATGTGTTTTCCTGGTGCCTGAAGTGGAGTTCCTGGGGAGAAGAATCACGGCAGACGGCATCAGGCCCACCGATTCAAAGACGGAGGCAATCGAGAACGCACTGAGGCCACAGAACGTGACGGAGCTGCGGTCATTTCTAGGACTCTTGAACTACTTTGGTAACTTCTTACCGGGTCTCAGCACACTGTTAGAACCACTGCACGCCTTACTGCATAAAGGAGAAGAATGGGTATGGGGTAAAAGCCAAGAAAATGCCTTTGTAAAAGCTAGAAAACTGTTATGCTCAAACAAATTGCTTGTGTTGTATGATTCATGTAAACGTTTGATACAAGTATGCGATGTGTCGTCGTACGGGGTCGGGTGTGTTTTGCAACAAGCTAATGAATCTGGGAAATTGCAACCGGTTGCTTATGCATCCAGAAGTCTGTCTAAGGCTGAGAGAGCCTACAGTATGATTGAAAAAGAAGCATTAGCATGTGTTTATGGGGTAAAGAAAATGCATCAATATCTGTTTGGGCTCTAATTTTATTTAGAAACTGATCATAAGCCACTGATATCCCTCTTTTCCAAGAGTAATGGAATAAATACGAATGCATTGGCCTGCATCCAGAGATGGACGCTCACGTTGTCCACATACAACTACGCCATCCGCCACAGGCCAGGCAAAGAAAACTGTGGTGATGCTCTGAGTAGGCTGCCATTGCCCACCACGGGGGTGGAAATGGCACAGCCCGCAGATTTAGTCATGGTAATGGAAGCATTCGAGAGTGAGCAATCACCCGTTACCGCCCGACAGATTAGAACCTGGCCGAGCCAGGACCCCTTACTGTCCTTAGCAAAAAAAACTGTGCTTCATGGGAGCTGGGCCAGTGTCCCATTAGAAATGCAGGAAGAGATAAATCCGTACCAGCAGCGCAAAGATGAAATGTCTATACAAGCAGAGACTGCCTTCTGTAGGGTAATCGGGTAGTGATACCCAAAAAGGGCAGGGACACTTTCATTAGTGATCTCCACAGTACCCACCCAGGCATTGTAATGATGAAAGCGATAGCCAGATCCCACGTGTGGTGGCCCGGTATCGATGCGGACTTAGAGTCCTGCGTGCACAAATGCAACGCATGTTCACAGTTAAGCAATGCACTCAGGAAGGCGCCACTAAGTTTATGCTCTTGGTCCTCCAAACTGTGGTCTAGGGTCCATGTCGACTATGCAGGCCCGTTCCTAGGTAAAATGGTCCTAGTGGTCGTAGATGCGTACTCCAAATGGGTTGAATGTGAGATACTGTCGGCAAGCACGTCTGCTGCCACCACTGAAAGCCTGCGGGCCATGTTTGCCACACACGGCTTGCCTGATGTCCTTGTGAGTGTCAACGGGCTGTGTTTCACCAGTGCCGAGTTCAAAGAGTTCATGACCCGCAGTGGGATCAAATATGTTACATCTACCCCGTTCAAATCAGCATCCAATGGTCAGGCAGAGAGAGCATTGCAAACAATCAAGCAGAACTTGAAGAGGGTAACTGAAGGCTCACTGCAGACTCGTCTATCCGAAGTCCTGCTTAGTTACCGCAAGAGACCTTACTCGCTCACTGGGATTCCACCTGCTGAATTGCTCATGAAAAGGGCACTTAACAAGGCTCTCGTTAATCCACCCTGATCGACACGAACAGGTAGAGAGCAGGCGACTTCAACAAAGTACATATCATGATAGCGCAAATGTGTCACGCGAAATTGAAATGAATGATCCTGAACTATGGACAAGGTCCCAGTTGGCTTCCCGGCACTGTCGTGGCCAAAGAGGGGAGTAGAGTGTTTCAGGTCAAACTTTCAAATGGACTCATTCACCAGAAACACTTGGACCAAATCCAACTCAGATTCACGGACTATCCTGAGCAACCCACATTAGATCCTACCATTTTTGACCCCACCCCCCACCCCAACACACACACCAGTGGCAACCGACACAGTGGTTGACCACGAAGCAGAACCAGTCACTCGCAGCAGCCCAGCAGGACTCACCACACCAGGCAGTCCAGCAAGGCCAACTGCACAGCAGCCCAGCGAGGGCCCAACAAATGATTCACCAAAAGCAGCATTTGCACCGAGATGATCAACTAGGGAAGGGAAGGCCCCAGATCGACTCACCTTGTAAATAGTTACACTATTGACTTTGGTGGGGGGAGTGCTGTTATATATGTAAACCTGTAACCACCAGAGGGCTCATCCCCTGGAGTCCCAAGGGATCCCACAATCCCTTGGGAGCATCTGTACTGAAGGAGGTCTCACAGGCTGGAGAGGCACTCTGGGGACCTGTAATAAAAGACTAAGGTCACACTTTACTTTGAGCTCACCGTATCTGGTCAGACTTTTTCTTCATACATAACAGGGCTGGTGCCAAAGGACTGGAGAATTGCAAATGTTATACACTTGTTCAAAAAGGGAAGAAGTATAAACTTCGCAATTACAGACTAGCCAGTTTAATGACTGGCGGGGAAGCTTTTAGAGACAATAATCCGGGGAAAATGAATATCCACTTGGAGAAGCATGGACTAATGAGGAGAGCCAGCATGGATTTGTTTCGGGCAAATCATGTTTAACTAAATCAATTGAGTTTTTTTTGAGGTAACAGAGAGTGTGAATGCCAGTATAGTTGATGATGTGTATATGGACTTTCAAAAGGCATTTGTCAAAGT
This sequence comes from Pristiophorus japonicus, assembly GCF_044704955.1. Classification (NCBI taxonomy): domain Eukaryota; kingdom Metazoa; phylum Chordata; class Chondrichthyes; family Pristiophoridae; genus Pristiophorus; species Pristiophorus japonicus. Next base: position 196,533,079 of record NC_091977.1, read on the forward strand.
ACCACATTTGTTAGCAAAATGCAAACCAATGGGATAAACAGGGCAGTAGCAGCATGGATATAAAACTGGCTATAATATAGAAAACAGAGAGTTGTGGTGAATGGTTGTTTTTTGGACTGGAGGGAGATGCACAGTGGAGTTTCCCAGGTATCAGTACTGGGACTACTGCTCTTGATGATGTACTTTAATGATTTGGATTTGAGGGTACAGGGCACAATTTCAAACTTTGCAGGTGACACTAAACTTGGAAGTGCAGCAAACAGTGAGAAAGATAGTAATAGTCTGCAAGAGAACATAGACAGGCTGGTGGAATGGGCAGAGGCATGGCAGATGAAACTTAACTCAAAAAAATGTGAGATGCTACATTTTGGTAGGACGAATGAGGAGAAATCATACAAACTGGTACAATTTTAAAGGCAGCGCAAGAACAGAGACATGGGTGTATTTGTGCACAAATCTTTAAAGGTGGCAGGACAGATTAACAAAGCAGTTAATAAAGCATATGGGATCCTGAGCTTTATAAATAGAGGGATAGAGCACAAAAGCCAGGAAGTTCTTCTAAACCTATCTAAAACAGTTTGGCCGCGGCTGTAGTATTGTGTCCAATTCTGGACACCACACTTTAGGAAGGACATGAAGGCTTTCAACAGGGTACAGAATAGATTTACTAGAATTATTTCAGGAATGAGGGATTGCGATTAAGTAGATAGACTGGAGAAGCTGGGGTTGTTCACCTTAAACAAGGCTAAGAGTAGATTTGATAGAAATATTTAAAATCATGAAGGGTTTAGATAGAGTAAATAAAGAGAAACTGTTTCCAATGGCTGAAGGGGCAATAATCCGAGGGCACTGATTTAAGGTGATTGGCAAAAGATCCAGAGGCAACATGAGGAACAACTTTTTTACGCAGAGAATGGTTGGGATTTGGAATGCATATAGGTTGGTGGATACAGATTCAATAGTAGCCATCAAAAGGGAATTGGGTAAAAGTTGAAGGATAAAAAAAATTGCAGGAATATGGGGAAAGAGCAGGGAGTGGGACTAACTGGATTGCTCTTCGAAAGAGCCACTGAAAATTTGATGGGCCAAATGGCTTCCTTTTGTGCTGTACTATTCTATTCTCTGTTTGCCCTTTTCATATCCTTTTTCAATTTCCCCCTGCACTATTTTTGTATTCTGCTTGGTTTTCTGTAGCTGACATTTGTCTTTCTTTGTCCCTTTCCGTAACTACTTTAAATCTAATTATATCATGATCACTATTACCCATACTCCATTGCCCTACTTCATGCCATAGCACTAGATCCAGCACTGCTTCCTTCTTTGTTTGGCTAGAAACATATTCATTAAGAAAGTTCTCCTTTACTTATTTTAGGAATTCTTCACCCTCCAGAGGGAAATAAAAAGGAGGCAGAAGCAAAATATAGAAAGGAGAATAGTAAAACTGGAGGGCAGAGAAACCCAAGGCAAAAAACAAAAAGGGCCAAATTACAGCAAAATTCTAAAGGGGCAAAGTGTGTTTTTAAAAAAAAACAAGCCTGAAGGCTCTGTGCCTCAATGTGAGGAGTATTTGGAATAAGGTGGATGAATTAACTGCGCAGATAGCAGGCAACGGATACGATGTGATTGGCATCACGGAGACATGGCTCCCAAGGCTGGGAACTCAACATCCAAGGGTATTCAGCATTTAGGAAGGCTAGACAGAAAGGAAAAGGAGGTGTTGTGACGTTGCTGATTAAAGATGAAATCAATGCAATTGTAAGGAAGGACATTAGCCTGGATGATGTGGAATCGGTATGGGTAGAGCTGTGGAATACCAAAGGGCTGAAAACGCTAGTGGGAGTTGTGTATAGACCACCAAATAGTATTAGTGAGGTTGGGGACAGCATCAAGCAAGAAATAAGGGATGTGTGCAATAAAGGTACAGTAGTAATCATGGGCGACTTTAATCTACACATTGATTGAGCTAACCTAACTGGTAGCAATGCAGTGGAGGAGGATTTCCTGGAGTGTATTAGGGATGGTTTTCTAGACCAATATGTCAAGGAACCAACCAGAGAGCTGGCCATCCTAGACTGGGTATTGTGTAATGAGAAGGGACTAATTAGCAATCTTGTTGTGCGAGGCCCCTTGGGGAAAAGTGACCATAATATGGTAGAATTCCTTATTAAGATAGACAATGACAAAGTTAATTTAGAAACTAGGGTCCTGAACTTAAAGAAAGGTAACTTCGATGGTATGAGGAGTGAATTGGCTAGAATAGACTGGCAAACGATACTAAAAGGGTTGATGGTGGATAAGCAATGGCAAACATTTAAAGATCACATGGATGAACTTCAGCAAATGTACATCCCTGTCTGGAGTATAAATAAAACTGGGAAGGTGGCTCAACCATGGCTAACAAAGGAAATTAAGGATAGTGTTAAAGCCAAGGAAGAGGCATATAAATTGGCTAGAAAAAGCAACAAACCCGAGGACTGGGAGAAATTTAGAATTCAACAGAGGAGGACTAAGGGTTTAATTAAGAGGGGGAAAATAGAGTATGAGAGGAAGCTTGCAGGGAATTTAAAAACTGACTGCAAAAGCTTCTATAAATATGTGAAGAGAAAAAGATTAGTAAAGACAAATGTAGGTCCCTTGCAGTTGGATTCAGGTGAAATTATAATGGGGAACAAAGAAATGGCAGTTTGAACCAGTTGAACCAATACTTCGGTTCTGTCTTCACGAAGGAAGATACAAATAACCTTCCGAAGGTACTAGGGGACAGTGGGTCTAGTGAAAAGGAGGAACTGAAGGATATCCTTATTAGGTGGGAAATTGTGTTAGGGAAATTGATGGGATTGAAGGCTGATAAATCTCCGGGGCCTGATCGTCTGCATCCCAGAGTGCTCAAGGAAGTGGCCCTAGAAATAGTGGATGCATTGGTGATCATTTATCAACAGTCTATCGACTCTGGGTCAGTTCCCATGGACTGGAGGGTAGCTAATGTAACACCACTTTTTAAAAAAGGAGGGAGAGAGAAAACAGGTAATTATAGACCTCAGTAGTGGGGAAAATGTTGGAATCGATCATGAAGGATGAAATAGCAGCACATTTGGAAAGCGGTGACCAGATCGGATCAAGTCAGCATGGATTTATGAAAGGGAAATCATGCTTAACGAATCTTCTGGAATTTTTTGAGGATGTAACCATCAGAGTGGACAAGGGAGAACCAGTGGATGTGGTGTATTTGGACTTTCAGAAAGCTTTTGACAAGGTACCACACAAGAGATTGTTGTGCAAAATCAAAGCACATGGTATTGGGGGTAATATACTGACGTGGATAGGGAACTGGTTGGCAGACAGAAGCAGAGAGTCGGGATAAATGGGTCCTTTTCAGAATGGCAGGCAGTGACTAGTGGGGTGCCGCAGGGCTCAGTGCTGGGACCCCAGCTCTTTACAATATACATTAATGATTTGGATGAAGGAATAGAGTGTAATATCTCCAAGTTTGCAGATGACACTAAACTGGGTGGCAGTGTGAGCATTGAGGAGGACGCTAAGAGGCTGCAGGGTGACTTGGACAGGTTAGGTGAGTGGGCAAATGCATGGCAGATGCAGTATAATGTGGATAAATGTGAGGTTATCCATTTTGGGGGCAAAAACACGAAGGCAGAATATTATCTGAATGGCGGCAGACTATGAAAAGGGGAGTTGCAACGAGACCTGGGTGTCATGGTTCATCAGTCACTGAAAGTTGGCATGCAGGTACAGCAGACGATGAAGAAGGCAAATGGTATGTTGGCCTTCATAGCTAGGGGATTTGAATATAGAAGCAGGGAGGTCTTACTGCAGTTACACAGGGCCTTAGTGAGGCCTCACCTGGAATATTGTGTTCAGTTTTGGTCTCCTAGTCTGAGGAAGAACGTTCTTGCTATTGAGCGAGTGCAGCGAAGGTTCACCAGACTGATTCCAGGGATGGCTCGGCTGTCTTATGAGGAGAGACTGGATCAACTGGGCCTTTATTGACTGGAGTTTAGAAGGATGAGAGGAGATCTCATGGAAACATATAAGATTCTGACGGGACTGGACAGGTTAGATGCGGGAAGAATGTTCCCGATTTTGGAGAAGTCCAGAACCAGGGGACATAGTCTTAGGATAAGGGGTAAGCCATTTAGGACTGAGATGAGGAGAAACTTCTTCACTTAGCGAGTTGTTAACCTGTGGAATTCCCTACCGCAGAGAGTTGTTGATGCCAGTTCACTGGATATATTCAAGAGGGAGTTAAATATGGCTCTTACGGTTAAGGGGATCAAGGGGCATGGAGAGAAAGCAGGAAAGGGGTACTGAAGGAATGATCAGCCGTGATCTTATTGAATGGCGGTGCAGGCTCGAAGGGCCGAATGGCCTACTCCTGCACCTATTTTTCTATGTTTCTATGTTTCCCTTTGCACTTCCCCATCCCCGCACCCCCCCCAATTTAATCTCCCTTTTATAACTTATTTGCCAAAATAATATTTTGCCATTTCTTTTTGTATTTGATATTTTCATTTCATATTTCTTCTTTGCCTGTCTAATTGTCTTTTTTTTTACCTCTTTCCTAAGCTCATCACATTGCCTTTTGACATCCTCTCCTTTATTGTTTATGTACTTTGTATATGCCTTTTTCTTTAGATTCAATTTTAGCATCTCATTCATAGCTAGTTTGTTATTTTTTAGTGAAATATATTTCTACTGAACTCTATTGCTCAGTCCTTTAAATGCTTTCTTTATTTCCTTTCTTTTTCTCTCTCTCAGAAATAATCACAACTGAGGAGTCCTGATCTCATCCCCTCCCCCAATCCGCACTGTCTAATACTTGCCAAAGATTTGGAGAGGAACAAAGGAAAACTCATCTGTAATTGCTTTGGAAGAGCATATAAATGTATTATTTGTAATGGAAATATTGAAAGGAACCCCCTAGCTTTCATCAACTGTATTTACCTGCTTCCTACAGATTGTTTGAAATGGATGATAGAAGCATGGAATGTTACAACACAGCAACAGATCATTGGGCCTAATGCGTCTGTGCTAGTATTTCTCGTCACATGAGCCACCTCGTCTCATTCCATATCCCATTAATGTTCCTTTTTGAAAAAGCTACCAAATTTCCTTTTCAAATGAATTGATGGACTCTGCTTTAACAATGGTTAATGGCAGTGATTCCACATTCTAACCACCTGTGTGTAAAACAAAATCAAAATCTTTTTGTGATTATCTGAAATTTGTGCCCTATAATTACTGTCTCATTGACCAGTGGTAATCATCTATCACTATTTATCTAATTATAATGTTGTCAACCCCATTTCACAATCTTGAAGACTTCTGTCAGATCACCCCTTAACCTTTTTGGCTCGAATGACAAAGGCCTGAAGTTCTTAAATCTCTCTTCATAACTGCAACCCCTCATCCATGGTGTCATCCTGTCATCATTCTAATTAATCTACATTGCACCTTGTTTTTATTGCTTTTATATACCTTCCTAGAATGGAGTGACCCAAACTGTATAAGATACTGCACTTGTAGCAAAACAACAATCTTGTTTCAGTCCAACATTACCTTCTTGCTTTTGTATTCTATACCTCTAGACACAAAACCAAGGATTCAATTTGGTTTTTTTATAGCAACACCCCAGTTTGCTGTATTAAAATGCTTAATTTCCTATGGGTGAAAGTGAGTTTATAACATCAAAAAGCCTTTGAATTTCACTGTATTTCACATCTCTTTACAGAGAACAGAAAAATCATTTGTTGTGGTTTGAAACATTTTTATGAGGTTTGATTTTCTCTGTATTGACCGAGTAATCCCAAAGATCCTGGGATTGCTTAATCTTGCCTTTCTTGACCTAGAGCCAGACTTTAGGGCGTGTGTACTGTAAGTTCTACAGAGTATTAAAAAATTATCTTTCAGTTTAATATACCCAG